>NC_072393.2:40005978-40316304 GCF_028885625.2 Pongo pygmaeus | reverse complement strand
CCGGCCCCTGCCCGCTGGAGCCCACCCTCACCTCCACTGCCCGCCCCAAGCCCGGCTCCCGCGCGCACAACTTCTGAAGCTGACTTGGCGGGGCCCGGGGATGGGCCGGGGGTGGCCCTCGCGCGGCTGCCCCGAGTCCCGAGCGCCACTCCCGCCGCCCCGCCAGTGCCCCCGCGGTGCCCCTGGCCGCGCGCGCCCCCCGCGCACTCACCGAGTGCCGCGCCGACCACTAAGGCCAGCAGCCTTCCCATGGCTGCGCGGCGCGTGCTGCGCCCCTCTCCCGGGCCGCCGGTATTAATAGCGGGGCGAGAGGCGGCGGGACCCGGCGGCGGTTAGAATGTCCCCGGGAGCGCGCGGGCGCAGCAGCTGCGGCTCTGGGACCGGCGAGGGGGGAGGAGGGGGGGCGCGGCCCCCCCGCTCCGGTTACCGCCGGGGGCCCAGCCCCGGGGCCCGGCGTCCGGGCATCCCCGCCGCGCGGGCGGCGGCCGCTGCTCGGGCTGCTGGGCTGGCGCGCGCAGCCGGGCACATCCGCTAGGTGCACCGACCCCGGTCCCGCTCCGGCTCGGGCGCGCTCGGGCGCGGACCGCGGTCTCCTGCGCACTGCAGCGGCGGCGGCGGCGGCGGCGGCGGCCTAGGGAGGGAGGAGGGAGGAGAGGGAGGGGGCGGGATGAATCACCGCGGGGGGAGGGCGCGGCCGCCCAGTCTTTGCCGCAGCGGCCCGGGAGGCGCCCGCTGCACCGGCCTCTCCGGGTGGCGCAGGGACCGCGACTTCTGGGAACGGGGAGGGTGGTCTGGGTGTCTCCGACCCCACTGGGGCTCTGAGGACCACCCCCCCCACCTTCCCAGGGAGTCTGGAAAGGTCACCCCAGAGTCACAGGAGGACTTAGAGCGCAGTTTGGGGGCCGGATTTCCGACTTCAAATGATGGAGGTCATCCTCGGGAGTTCGAGAGGGCGAACCTCCAAGTTATCTCCCCTGAGCCCTGATATCCAGGCCTGGGGGTCAACGTGCAGGGACCCCAAGTAGGCATTAGAGGAGGGTGGGGGGCCGTCAGGCTAGGACTACAGCTACAATCCAGACCTCACCCAAGCAGGCGGGGCATCCTGGAGAGAAGCAGCCCCGGGAATCTGGAGGTGCTGTTTCAGGAGGAGGACCCCTTTATGATCCCCTGCACCCCTTTATGTCCCTGATGTCACCTTCCACCCCTCTTTCCTCCCTCTCCACTCTGGCTGTTCAGGCCCTCCTGCTGTTCCCAACACAGGGAACCCATTCCTGCCTCAGGGCCTTGGCCCCTGCTCTCCCCCACTGCCCTGCCCCTCTCCCTGGGCCTCCATGGCTCCAATGTCACCTTCGTCAGGTCTTCTGTGTCCCTTCAGGGTACACTGCCTGCCCCGCTCCTAACTTGACCTCTTTTACTCTTGTTGAGTGTTTTCCACAGCAGCCTCACTACCTGACATTACGTTCTTCCTCTTTTTTTTTTTTTTTTTTTTCTTGAGACAGGGTCTGGCTCTGTCGCCCAGGCTGGAGTGCAGTGGCCGATGTCGTCTCACTGCAACCTCCGCCTCCCGGGTTCAAGCGATTCTCCTGCCGCAACCTCCCGAGTAGCTGGGAGTACGGGTGTGTACCATCATGCCTGGCTAATTTTTTTATTTCTTAGTAGAGACAGGGTTTCACCATGTTGACCATGCTGGGATTACAGGTGTGAGCCGCCCCCCGCCATCCCAGCACTTTGGGAGGCCAAGGGGGGCAGATCACCTGAGGGCAGGAGTTTGAGACCAGCCTGGCCAGCATGGTGAAACCCCGTCTCTACTAAAAATACAAAAAAATTAGCCGGGAGTGATGGTGGGCGCCTATAATCCCAGTTACTCGGGAGGCTGAGGAAGAAGAATCGCTTGAACCCGGGAGGCAGAGGTTGCAGTAAGCCAAGATCGGGTCACTGCACTCCAGCCTGGGCAACAAGAGTGAAACTCTGTCTCAAAAAAAAAAGGCCGGGCGCAGTGGCTCACGCTTGTAATTCCAGCATTCTGGGAGGCGGAGGTGGGCGGATCACGAGGTCAAGAGATCGAGACCATCCTGGCCAACATGGTGAAACCCCATCTCTACTAAAAATACAAAAATTAGCTGGGCGTGGTGGCGCATGCCTGTAGTCCCAGCTACTCGGGAGGCTGAGGCAGGAGAATCGCTTGAACCGGGGAGGCAGAGGTGGCAGTGAGCCGAGATCACGCCACTGCACTCCAGCCTGGTGACAAGAGACTCCATGTAAAAAAAAAAAAATCTCCCAGGTGAGGATACTGTCTTGGGTACCACCATGTCTCTTGCAACTTGAACTGTTCCTGGCACATTGCAGGTACTCAATCAATATTTGTCAAACAAATAAATGAATGCCAATGTTCACTAAGTCCTTGGGATTTGCGGAACCCACTTCTACTGCCCCAAACCTTCAGCAAGTTCTATTATCCCCATTTTACAGATGAAGAAACTGAGGCTGGGAGAGGGCCATGCCCTTGCCCAGAGTCACGTAGCTGGCCTAGGATGGATATGGAATCCTGCCCCAGCAGTGGTGAGTGGCCTGTCCCACCAGTAGGTTCTGCCAAATGGAGAGAATGGAGGTGGGAGTTCTGGGCTGTCAGGACCAGGGTGGGAGTGAGACTCTCGGCTGAAGGGTCACTACCCAGATCCTAGCCTCCAATTCCGGGTGGCATAAGGTCTCAGAATCCCCCTGGCCCAGCCCTGCCAGGCAAGAGGAGCCAGGGTGTGGGGCAGGACCATGGCAGAGGGGCAGGGAGCCAGGGACATCCGACACCTCTGTGGTCTAGACTTTTACGCCAGCACCTCCTGAGCTGTGAAATTCCCCTGCAGAGAATAACCCTCTTGCTGTTCCGGGCCCTTCCACTGGTGGGGGATGGTAGGTGAAGGCACAGTGAGGTCAGGCCTCAGCACTGGACAGGAGGCACCTCACAGCCCTATAAGCTATGTTCAGTGAGCACCTACTATGTATGGGCTTGGTGCTGTTCTAAGCATTCTAAGCACTTTACTAACATTAGCTCATTTAATTCTTCCTATAGGTGATATTATTATTATACCCATGTTACAGATATAGAAGACTGAGGCTCAGCATGGGTACCTTGCCATGATCACACAGCTAGAGGATAGGAGAGGCTGGCTCTGCCTCCTATGCCACTCCTGATCCACTCTCCAATCCCTCCTCCAGTCCCCTGCTCCAAGCCATCAGTTAGGATGATTCTTACAGCCGGGGGTGTGACATGCCAAAGGTGTCGCTACCCCACACACTCCCTCTGGAACCAGGACAAGGTTTGCGTGAGGTGGACCTGGGTTCTTTCTGGACCAGGGACTTTGCCTCCAAGCTCATTTCCTCATTTGTAAAACAGGAATCCAACCAACACAGCCTGAATGGGCTGTGGTGGGATCCTGAGGGGGTTAGGACCTTGCATGTAAATGTGGAGACCCCAGGGGTCAGGCCTGGAGTCTGCCTCCCTGCTGGGTTGCCTCAGGCGTGTACATCTTTGTCTCCACCTCATGGAATCACTGTGAGAATAAAATGAACATCAGATCTTGGCACAGAGCTGGGTACGTACGTACTTGGTACTCACTACACGAGTTACTTTTTTCCCTCTATTTTTATGCAATAAGTGTAACATTTATTGAATACTTACTCCATTCCATCTGTGCCAGGCCCTATTATAAGTAGCCACATTTATGAACTCCTTGAACCTATAATACTGGTTCTCAAAGTGTGGTCTGGGGCTGGGCGTGGTGGCTCACGCCTGAAATCCCAACACTTTGGGAAGTTGAGGCGGGAGGATCGCTTAAGGCCAGGAGTTCAAGACCGGCCTGGGCAACATAGTGAGATCCCATCTCCAAAAAGAAATAAAAAATCAGCCGGGCGTGGTGGCTTACACCTGTAGTCCCAGCTACTCAGAAGGCTGAGGTGGGAGGATGGCTTGAGCACAGGAGGTTGAAGCTGCTGTGAGCCATGTTTGTGCCACTGCACTCCAGCCTGGGCGAGAGACCCTAACTTAACAAACAAAAAAACAAAGTGTCGTCTGGGATGGCACCATGAGCATCTCCTGGGAACTCGTTATAAAGGCAGAATCCCAGCCCTGCCCCAGACCTACTGAACCAGAAATTTGGAGGGAGGGACCCACAGTCTGTTTTTCATCAAGCCCTCCAGGAGATTCTAATGCAGTTCAAGTTTGAGAACCACTCCCTTCTAACAACCCTGAGAGACAGCTACTGCCATTCTACCCATTGCACAGGAAAGGGCACTGGAGCTCCAGGGGGTTGACCTGCTGCAGTTACACCACTGCTAGGAAGCAGGATTTGAATTCCGGCTACCAGAGTCTGTCCCCGGAGTTCCTGCGTTGACCTCAGATGATGTAAAGCTTGTGTAAGATGCTGGGGGAATTCCAGATCGTTTCAGTGACTATGGCCCCAGAACACAGACAGAGGTCCCCTCCCCACCATGGCAGGATCTGAGTGCAACAGGAGGCTCCCACCCACTCCCAGGGCCCCACAGGCACAGCCACAGCCACTTCTGACCCTTTATTGGGGCACTGTCAGCCCCAAATAAATATAATACATTAAACCCAGAGCTGAGGGAATCGTGCACCCCAGGAGGTGCCCCCCACAACCTCAGCCAGGCAAAATAAGTTAGTGGGGGGCCTGCCAGAGGCCGGGCCAGCTCCCTGGTCTAAAGTGCATCTCGGTTCTGTGGCCCCCACGTCTGCACAGCCCCTGGCTGGGCCGTCGGGAGGGGCGGGTGGGAGATGCCTGGCGCTCACACCGTGCCAGCAGTGGCCGCCGAGGCTCTGTGTGTCCATCTGTCCATGTGGGGGAACAGCTGCGTGGCCAGGGTCCTCAGGAAAAGCTGTCATCGGGCCGGGGCTGGGTGTCAAAGGGAGGGTCTGAGACTGTGATGCCTTGGTGCAGCTTCTCCAGCGAGAACTTCATCTGCGGGGAGGAGGTGAGCAGGGTCGGGGGTGAACGCTGGAGGCTGGGGGGTGATGTCGCCCACCCCCATCCCGCCACTGAGAAACTGAGGACGGTCTAGAGGCCATACTGCCCCACCCCAGGGTCCCTTGGTGAAAAGAACATAGCCACGCTGCACCCAGTTTAACTTCTCAGAGGCAGCAGAGGAAGGGGCTTAGTGTGTGCCTGGGACCCTGATGGCCTGGGTTCAAATCCTGGCTCTGCTGCTTGTTACCTCAGTTAACCTCAGGCAAGTCCCGTAACCACCCTGAGCCAAAATCCCCTCATTTGAAATACGGGTCTATAACACATCTGCTCCACAGGATTATTTCAGGGTTCTGAAGAGCACTGAGAACCCGGTGTACACTAAGTGCTCAGCACATGTCAGCTGTCACCATTACCCACTCTGTGACCTCGGGGAAGCTCCTGAGCTCCTCGAACCTCTGGATGCCTCATATCGCCTACCTATGTATAAAACCGGGATAACGGCCGGGCGCAGTGCCTCATGCCTGTAATCTCAGCACTTTGGGAGGCTGAGACTGGTGGATCACTTAAAGTCAGGAGTTCAAGACCAGCCTAGCCAACATGGTGAAACCCCATCTCTACTAAAAATACAAAAATTAGCCAGGCGTGGTGGCGGGTGCCTGTAATCCCAGCTACTTGGGAAGCTGAGGCACGAGAATCGCTTTAACCTGGAAGGCAGAGGTCACACCACTGCACGGCAGCCTGGGTGACAGATCGAGACTGTCTCAAAAAAACTGGGATAACAAGAGCATCTTCCTCAGAGGCTGCCTGTGGGGATAAAGCAGTCATGCTTAAAACTCAGAATAGCCCATCTGCAGGTAAGTGCTCAGTCTACATCTACTGTGAGCACCAATCTGTGACGTCAACTCTGCACCCTTGGCAGTTTGAGAGAGAAGAAAATGATAAAAATTTAACTCAGGGCCAGGCGTGGTGGATCACACCTGCAATCCCAGGACTTTGGGAGGATTGCCTGAGGCCAGGAGTTTGAGACCAGCCTGGGCAACATGGTGAGAGACTCTGGTCTCTACAAAAAATTTTAAAATTGGCCAGAAGTGGTGGTGCATGCCTATAGTCCCAGCTACTCAGGAGGCTGAGGCAGGAGGATCACTTGAGCCAGGAATTCGAGGCAGCGATGAGCCATGATCGTGCCACTGCACTCCAGCCTGGGCAACAGAGTGAGATCCTGTCTCAAAAGAATAAAATAAAATAACGCAGGATGGGGGGGCTTGCCCGCCCTCTCTATGAGCGATGGGGCCTCAGCCTTCATCCCCTCCCCACCCCGTCCTGCCCTGCCCTTTCCCGTGTGAGCCTCTCTCAAGCTTCATTGCAGGGGGGAATGAGACCCCTAAAGATGAGCCTTCTGATATGGAAGGGTCTGACGAGACAAGATTTTCACCGTCACCCACAACTTCAGCTCTGATGGCCTTGGAAATGCAGGCAATGCCAGACTCCCTGTTTCCCATCCGCTTTCCCCCTCGACACCTTCCCCAGTGCCTAACACTTGCTCTGACCCACCGCAACTGCTGGCCTGACACTTGTTCTGACCCACCGCAACTGCTGGCCTGACACTTGCTCTGACCCACTGCAATTGCTGGCCTGAGTCTGCTGGGGCCTGAGGGCATTGCCGTGTGATGACATCACATTTATTGGGCATCTGCTTTGTCCCTGGCACTAGGCTCACACTCAGGACAGCCAGCCCACATCCAGTGTTTCCTGTGGGCCTGGCACCACTCCCAGTGTCAACTTGTCTCATCCTCACAATAGTCTTTGAGGTAGCATCAGTCATTATCCGGTGCACAGAGGAGGCCACGGCCACCATGGCAAAATCACTTGCACGAGGTCACACACTGGAATTGGAACCTGGTTGACTGAGTAGACACTGTCCCTGAACTACACTGGATGTCTGGGTCCACTCCGTTTTGGAGATGAGACCTCAGGTCCTTTGGAGTCTCTCCCCTTCAGACCATGTGACCCCTTAGTTACCCCAGACGGGGGTAGCGAGTAGAGGGACCACATCTGGCCTGCCCTGGCTGCTGTGATGTGTCAGGGGTGGGCCTGGGACCCCAGCAGCCAATCAGAGTAAGCTCCGTGGTCCCCTGTGGGGGGAAAAGGGTGGCCTCCAATGAAGCCAACCCTGGAGATGGGCACAGGGCAGAGTGGGCACGAGAGACTGACTCTTACTGCCACTGAGTGACCGAACCCGGCCGTGCCTAACGTGAGACGCCTCTGGACTTTTCTCCAGGACGTGAGCCAATCAGTTCTTTCTTCCATCCATGCTTCCATGCTTTCCCATGCAATGCTGTGGGGTGGGGACTCTGAGTGGCTTCCTCATTTTACAGAGGACACTGAGACTCGGAGAGGGAAAGTGCCTGCCGCATGGTGGAGAATCAACACAGGACCCTGCAGCCCTGCAGCTCCGAGCCCTGCCCGAGCGGCGCCTCCTACCTCATCCAGGAGCTCCACGGAGGCCCGCAGGATCTGCCTCCACTTGTGCACCTCCACGCTGTGGAATTGCTTCTGCAGCGCCAGGATCTCGGCCCACTCTGTGGCCGTCTGGGGGAACTTGCTGTGGGGATGCCGGGCCTGAGCAGGGCCTTGGCCTCCCCCGGTGTGCCCAAGCTCCCCCATTTCCCCAGGCTACCCACTCACCCCTTGGCCAGGGCCAGGCTGTGCCAGGACTCAAAGGTGTGGGCTGTCCTTTCCAGGGACCAGAGGCGGTAGAAGAGCAGGACATTGAGGGCGATGAGGATGATAAGGCTGGGGACAGGGGTCAGAGGTCAGGATTCCTGGGGTCTAGATGCTCTGAACCCCCCCATGCAACTACACCTTGTAGGGACACCTCTATCCCCCATTGCAGAGGAGGAGAATGAGGCTCAGAGAGGGTGAGAGACATGCCAAGGGTTGCACAGTCCATAGCAGGAAAGTCAGGGTTCAAATCCAGGTCTGTCTGATGCCCATACCCTTGACTGCCATGCCAGGCCACCTCCCTGGGGGAGCTGGGGGGCGTGGGGTGAGGAGAAGAGGCTGCAGCAGGGGTGGGGCGCAGGGAGGGGAGGGCAGGGGTAGGACTCAGGACCCTACCTCACACAGATCCTGCAGCAGCAGCAGTGAGGGGAGACAGAGAGATGAGCGCCGCCTGGCCTGCCCCCGCCACCCCCAGCCCTCCTCACCCTGGGCAGCTTTTGGCTGAGTGCACCACACCCCCTCACTGGATGAGAGCTGAGAGCTGAGGCTCAGAGGCTGAGCATGTAGCTGGCCTGACCCTCACCTCCCAGGGTCTGCTCAACCCCGGGATCCTGCTTCTGTTTCCTCCAGCATCCTGCCCGCCAACTCCTGCAGGCTTCTGGGCAAGAGTGTGGGTTCTCCCTGCCCAAGCCCTTAGCCTACGCGGTCTCCACTCTCTCAGGACGCCCATCCTGACCGCCCCCTGTGGCCTGGGAGGAAGCCGCCGCTGGCCTCCCAGGGCTTCCCCACTCCCGGCCCCGACCCCTCTGCCCATACCTCCCCCATCCCAGCCCGGATCACTCTGGTCTGGTGTGAGGTCTATCTTTTCCTCAAGGTCACTGCTGCATCCTCAGCATCGCCCAGCTTAGGGGTGGGCACTGAGAACATAACGTGCATAAATAACCTCACTTGTTAGGCACACCTCTCCCTGTGCACCTAATTCCAGAATCGTTGTGTGCCTGCTCCTCCAGAAAGCCCCCCTTGATCCTTGGGTGAGGTCAGGCCCCTCTGATCTCCCATAGCCCCCCGGGCTCTGCTGTTCTAGCAGGGAAGGCTTCTCCATGACAAACCGGCACATCCCAAACGTCGCCTCGTCTCATCCTTGCTGTGAGCAAACCCACGCTCCCACTTAAGCAGAGAGCTCAAAGAGGCCACACACTTGCCCAAGGTCACACAGCCAGGAGGCAGGTTCAGGCCTGTGTGGCCACTGCTCCTGTCTCTTACTCACACAATGCTGATGAGAACCAGGGCACTGGGGATGCCTGCCCCGGGGCCCTGGTCCACAGACGGTTCGGAGAAGCGGGAGCTGAGGGAGCCTGCAGGAGAGCGGCTTGGAGTCAGATGGCCTGGTCCAGGACCCCCGATCCTCCGCCTACCCCAACCCGGCCCCAACGGAACGCACCCGAGGTGTGCATGCCGGCCCGGGCACAGGGGTCAGGATCTGGGTGCTGGGGCCCGTCCCCGTGAGCCCGCCAGCTCAGGGGCCGCTTCCGCCGCCGCAGGCCGGATAGCAAGCCCCGGGCATCCTTCCCGCCTTCCTCCAGAGACAGCTTCTCAGCCTTGGCAAGCTCTCGCTCTGCATAAGACAGGGGGCTCTGGATGTCCATACCTGGCCAGGCCATCCCCCAACCCGTGCCCCGGCCGGCCTTCTGTCCCTACCCAGATGGTGGAAATAGTCTTCAATGCCGCTCCACGAGTTCTTCTCAATGAGCGACTTCACCAGGCTCCACGGCTGCTTTCGGTAGCGGATCTCAGAGGATACTCTGGCATTGGGAGATCAGGGAAAGGAGGTAAGCGTCTGACTCCAGCCCTGGCTGCCCAGTCCCCCAAGCTGAATTCTTTCCTTCCCCTAATTCAGAGAGGGCCTCTTGTCACTCACAGACAAAACAGATGGGTTCCCTACCCCCCATGGCTTTCCTGGATACCCCATACACCACCCTGCCCAGCCCAAATGCCAGCCAACTCAGCCCTCGGTCCTTCTCCACCCATTCCCACTACCTGGGCAATGCTCCCGGCGGCCTGAGCCTGGTCTACTCACAGACTGACATCTTAGCCAGACCATGCCCCTGAACCTCTTCCATTCAGCTGCTGCACCCCAGCTCCATATGGGCTCAGCTCAACATAGACAGCTCAGTCCCAAACTGACCTCCTGGTCTTTCCCCAAACCCATTCCTCCCTGCCACCCCCATCTGGGTCAAGGGCAGCTCCGACGTTGTAGTGATTTGGGCCAAATGCCTCGGGGTACTCCTTGAGCTCTCTTTCCCTCATCGCCACATCCAATCTCTCAGCAAATCCTGTCAGTTAAACCTACAAAATCTCTCCAGAATCTAAACTCTTCCCCCTCCATTTCCCCACCCTGATTCAGCCTCCGTCCCCTCCAGCCTGGATGTCCCAGCAGCCTCCTCCCTGGCCTCCCTGCTCCTGTACCTGTCTTTGCAGTCTGTTCCCACCAGAACAGAGGGAGCTAGAAGGAGCCTGGGACCACCTGAGTCAGGTCAGTGCCCTCCTGGCGCAGAGCCCTGGCCTGGTTGCACCTCACTCTAGGTAAAGTCAAGTTTTCACCATGAAGACTGGTTCACCTTTTTTTTGAGACACGGTCTTGCTCTGTCGCCCAGGCTGAAGTGCAACGGTGTGATCATGGCTCACTGAAATCTCCACCATGTCTGGCTAATTTTTTTAACTTGTTTTTTGTTTGTTTGTTTGTTTTTTTGAGACAGAGTTTCCCTCTGTCACCCAGGCTGAAGTGCAGTGGCCCGATCTCGGCTCACTGCAACCTCCACCTCCTAGGTTCAAGTAATTCTTGTGCCTCAGCCTCCCAAGTAGTAGGGATTACAGACGTGCACCACCACCCCCTACTAATTTTTGTATTTTTAGTAGAGATGGGGTTTCACCATATTGGCCAGGCTGGTCTCAAACTCCTGACCTCAAGTGATCCGCCCACCTCAGCCTCCCAAATTGCTGGGATTACAGGCGTAAGCCACTGCGCCTGGCCCCTGGCTAATTAAAAAAAAATTTTTTTGTAGAGACAGGGCCTCCGTACATTACCCAGGCTACTCTTAAACTCCTGGGCTCAAGTGATACTCCTGCCTCAGCCTCCCAAAGTGCTGGGATTACAGGTGTGAGCCACTGCGCCGGGCCCCGGTTCACCACTTTAACCTCAGCTCCTACTCACTCAATCTTACTCCACTCCAGCCATTGCCCACGCCCCTGCCTCAGGGCCTTTGCACCTGCTGTCCCAAATGAGTTGCTCTCAGCTCCTTCAGGTTCTTGGTGAAACATTTCTTTCCCAGCGGGCCCTTCCCTGACCAGCGTGTCGGGTGTAAAAGCCTCCACGCCCCGCTTCTTTAGCCTGCCGTGTTTTCCTCATTTTTCTCCATAGGCCTCACTGCCAGTGAATGTTCTGCAGATTTTCCTGATTATTTCTCTATTGTCCAGTTCCCCACTAGAATATGAGCTCCCTGAGAGAGGTGATATTGCCTGGCTTTGCTGTATCCTCAGAGTCTTGAGGCTCAAACACCCTCTGTAGATGGGAGGAGCCATCCTAGGGCCACTCTTCCTCTACCCTCCACTATTCGGAGGACAAGGGCCTCAGGAACCCCGCTCTTCTGTTCCTCCACCAGGGTGGGAACCAAAGCTCTGCTGTTGACTTGAGGAGTGGACAGGAGGCCCTGGGGCCAACAGGGCATTGGATGGAGGGGCCCAGCCGCCACTCACCGGAGCCGCGCCTTGTTCCGGGCCAGACCCAGGATGCAGTAGCGGTGGGCAGTGTAGAAGTAGTCCTGGTAGGGGATGCCCTGCGTCAGCACCTCGGAGTCCACCACACACCCGCCGGCCTGGGGGCCGCGCCGGAACAGCGTCTGCAGGGACAGAGCCGGAGGAGTCAGGGCCACCCCACTCACCCAGCTGCCCCACCCACCCGGCTGCCCCACCTGGCCCACCTGTGTCTCCACCACGGAGGCGCTCTTGGGGCCCAGTGGGTTGCTGATGGGGATGGTATACGTCAGCACCCGGCGCTGGTGGCACTTGCTGTCCCCGCTCCAGGGGCTCAGGGTCACGTCTAGGGGAGGGAGGAGCAGCATGAGGAGGCCACACCCCAGTCCTTTGCCCACAGGCCGCAGGAGACTCAGCCTTCTGGGAGGTCTCTCTGGGGACTTGTCCCAATCCCCACCACTCCTCTGTGTCCCCACCTTCCTTCCAGGAGCCTAAAACCTTAGCTGTTGGGATAGGGCCATCTCATCCACTGCTACAGCCTCAGTTTCCCCCTCTGCCCCCATCCTGGCTTCTGCCCTGAGCATTGGACCTGTAATCTTTTGAACACCTTCCCCTGGAAGGTCCCTGGACCCCTCGAACCCACCGAGCTCCACACAGCCTCAGCATCTCCCCAAACCTGCTGCATCTCCCAGGCCCCCACTCAGGGGTGGCCCAGGGTCCTCCAGGCTCGCACTGGAGCGGTAGGCCTTGCCCTGGACACCCCCTAGTCAGACCCCTAGATGGTTACCTACACTGTGTGTTCACCAAACTTCCTGAGCGTCACTCCTGGTTCAGCCCATCTTTGCCTGCCCAGTGCCCCTCCCAGCCTTCCCTTGAGTGTCTGGCCTCAGTCTCCCCATCTGGTCCAGGGGCATCATGTTAAAGCCAAGCCTGACTCTATCCCTTCTCTGCCTAGAACACTCCATGGCTCCCCAGTACCGCTAGAACAGAGTCTGAATTTGGTATAGTTTGGATATTTGTCCCCACCCAAATCTCATGTTGAATTGTAATCCCCAATGCTGCAGGTAGGGCCTGGCGAGAGGTGTTTGGATCATGGGGGTGGATCCCTCATGGTTTGCTGCTGTCTTCATGATAGTGAGTTCTTCCGAGATCTGGTCATTTAATTGTGTGGCACCTCCCCTCCACTCTCTCTCACTTGCTCCCCCTTTGCTTTCCACCATGATCAAAAGCTCCCTGAGGCAGCCGGGCACGGTGGCTCACGCCTGTAATCCCAGCACTTTGGGAAATTTGGGAGGCCGAGGCAGGAGGATCACCTGAGGTCAAGAGTTTGAAACCAGCCTGGCCAACATGGTGAAACCCCGTCTCTACTAAAAATACAAAAATTAGCCGGGCGTGGTGGTGGGCGCCTGTAATCCCGGCTACTCAGGAGGATGAGGCAGGAGAATGGCTTGAACGCAGGAGGCAGAGGCTACAGTGACCCAAGACTGTGCCACTGCATTCCAGCTGGGGCGACAGCAAGACCCCGACTCAAAAATAAATAAATAAATAAATAAATACGTGTTAATGATCACAAATTTAATGTCCACTCTGTCAGGCCTATGCAGGGCTTGGAGGCCGGTGGGAGACCAGAATAGATGAACTCCCGTCCTTAGCACCCAGAATCTCTTGAGAACAACAGGAAATATCTATAAATAAAAACCACACACTACCGGCATGGCGTGAGTTAAGGGCAGAGGCTGTTGAGTATCTGGGGATATCTGGGATCTGAGGAAGGTAAGGGAAGGCTGCCAGGAGGATGTGAAATCAAAACCAAGGCCTGAAGGAGGAACTGAGGAAGGAAGGGGGTGGGGGCGGAGGAGCCCAGGAGGCCGCGTGGTACCAGTAAAGGCCCTGAGGCTGGAGGCCAATATTGACAGAAGTCCCCTGAGGCTGGGATGGGGCAGCCAGGTATGGAGAGGGGGCAGCCACAGCGCTGGGTGAGGCTGAAGGGTTGACATGGGACCAGCCAAGGAACTTGGGAGGCTACGAAAGAGACTCAAGCAGGGGAGAAACATGTCAGATGGGAGTTTCTGTTTCTTTTTCTGTATTGATGAGACATGTAGTATCCCCTGCAGTCAGGAAGATGGTGCCTGGTGTTGGGGGGCTACAAGGCCCCCAAAACTATGCTTATGTCCTAAAAGGGCTGGCGTGTCAGGCTGAGGAGCTCTGTATTAGGCCATTCTTACATTACTATAAATACCTGAGGCTCAGTAACTTATAAAGAAAAGAGGTTTAATGGGTTCGCAGTTCCACAGGCTGTACAGGAAGCATGATGCCAGCGTCTGCTCGGCTTCTGGGGAGCCCTCAGGAGCTTTTTTTTTTTTTTTTTTTTAATGGAGTCTCTCTCTGTCACCCAGGCTGAAGTGCAGTGGCATGATCTTGGCTCACTGCAACCTCCACCTCCTGGGTTGAAGCAATTCTCTCACTTGAGCCTCCAGAGTAGCTGGGATTACAGGTGTTCAGCATCATGCTCAGCTAATTTTTTTTTTTAATTTTTGTAAAGACTGAGTCTCATTATGTTGCCCAGGCCGGTCTCCAACTTCTGGGTTGACATGATCTTCCCACCTCGGCCCTCCTCCCGCCTTTTTTTTTTTTTTTTTTTTTTTGAGACAGAGTCTCGCTCTGTCGCCCAGGCTGGAGTGCAACGGCACGATCTTAGCTCACTGCAACCTCTGCCTCCCGAGTTCAAGTGATTCTCCTGCCTTAGCCTCCTGAGTAGCTGGGATTACAGGTGCTTGCCACCATGCCTGGTGTATTTTTAGTGGAGATGGGGTTTCGCCATGTTGGCCAGGCTGGTCTCAAACTCCTGACCTCAGGTGATCCATCTGCCACTCCTGACCTCAGGTGATCCATCTGCCTCGGCCTCCCAAAGCGCTGGGATTATAAGCATGAGCCACTGTGCCCAGCACCCCACCCCCCGCCCCTGTTTTTTTGAGACAGAGTTTCGCTGTGTCGCCCAGGCTGGAGTGCAGTGTGATCTCAGCTCACTGCAACCTCCGCCTCCGAGGTTCAAGCAATTCTCCCACTTCAGCCTCCCAAGTAGCTGGGACTATAGGCGTGCGCCACCACCCCTAGCTGATTTTTGTTATTTTTAGTAGAGATGAGGTTTCACCATGTTGCCCTGGCTGGTCTCGCACTCCTGACCTCGAGTGATCTGCCCACCTCAGCCTCCCAAAGTGTTGGGATTACAGGTGTGAGCCACCGCACCCAGCCCCACCTCAGCCTCTTAACTTGTATTTATTAAACACTTCCTATATGGCATTGCTCTAAGCACTTTTCTAGTATGAACTCACTTAGTTCTCATGATAACCAATAAGCCAGGTACTATTATCATACCCCCATTATACAGAAGGAGAAACTGAGGCACAGAGAGTCTCAGAACTCCACCCAAGCCTACACAGCTAGTAAGAGGCAGAACTGCTTCTGGTCTGACAGACATTGCTTTTCACCACCCCGCCCTGCCCCACTGGCTAGCAGTGCCGTCCCCTGTCCTGGGCTACCCTTCCTCACCCCTCTCCTGCACCTGGGTAACCTCAGCCTCTCCTTCATGTGCCCGCTGACCTGTGAACTTGCACTGCTGTAGGAAGCCCTGGAGGAAGGGCGAGTCCGAGAAGAGCATCTGCTGGAGCCGCTCAGCGCCCACATGGAAGACAGAGTTGATGAGGAGGCGGCCGGAGAGGTCGGGAAGCAGGGCAGCCAAGTCCGCTGGAGACAGAGGAGAGCCGAGGATGATGACTGCCTCCACTCCTCCCTCCCTCCCTCTGCGGGCCACGCCTCCCCACTCCCAGGCCTTGTAGTGTGCATGGGCGGACCCAACCTCCTGGAGCAGAGCAGGACACTGACACAGAGCCCTCCTGTGACTCAGGGATGGGTTGAGGGTGGGCATGTGCTCCAGGCCCAGACAGACAGAACCACTGTGCTTGGTTCTGGGCGGAGAACACACCTAGGCCCTGAGATTTAAATCACAGGGATTCATTACCAGATAGCACGCGCTCCTGGGAGCATCAACCTAGGAGCACAGCAATTGGTTCAGGGGTGAGTGGGCGGCCCAGGTCTATCCGATCAACCACAGTGATTGGTTCAGGGGCAGGCACGCCCTCAAGTTGGCCCAATCAGAGCCAACCCGAGTGTCCGCTGTAGACACTAGGAAAAATAGGCTGCTCTCTCTCACTGGACTGGTCTGGGGCAGGGCTGAGGCCATCTCTGCCCCGTAAGAGACATGAGTAGAGGCTAGCTGAAAATTAGTGGAGAGAGAAAATGAATATAATAATGATAATAGAAATACTAATAGTCAATGCTTACTAACTGGCCCAAGTGCTTCAGATGTATGAAATCACTTAATTCTCTCCCTTTGTTCGTTTTAGAGACAGGGTCTCGCTCTGTTGCTCAGGCTGGAGTGCAGTGGTGCAATCATAGCTCACTGCAGCCTCCAACTCCTGGGCTCAAGCGGTCCTCCTGCCTCAGCCTCCCTAGTAGCTAAGACTACACAGGGTGCATGACACCATGCCTGGCTAATTTTTAAATTTTTTGTAAAGACAGGGGTCTCACTATGTTGCCCAGGCTTGTCTCAAACTCTTGGCCTCATGGGATCCTCTTGCCTTGGTCTACCAAGCAGCTGGGACTATAGGTGTGCACCACCACACCTAGTTTTTTTCCTTTTTTTTTTCTTTTTTGTACAAAACGGGTCTTGCTTTGCTGCCCAGGCTGTTCTCCAACTCTTGGCCTCAAGCAATCCTTCCTACCTTGGCCTCCCAAAGTGCTGGGATTACAGGTGTGAGCCATCACACCCGGCCTCATTTATAGTCTCTTAACAACAATCCTATGAAGTGGGTATTATCATTGTTAACCCCATTTTCAGAGGAGGAAAGCAAAGCTCAGAGAAGTTACATAATTAGCCCACGTGACATGGTCAGGAAGTGGTGTGACCAGGTTGTTGAACCCCAGCAAGCTGCCTTCAGTCTGTGCTCGTGTTCACCCTGCCATGCTGCCTTCAAAACAGAGTAAAGACAGAGATTTCTAGCAACAGCGCCTGAACGCCATCCCCGCCTGCCCCTGGATTCTCAGTGCTGTGGGCGAATCCATCCCCTCTTGCTTAAGACTGAGCGAGGCTTACAAGTACCGGAGGCAAATGAATTGTGCCCGCCTGCCTCACCTTCCTCCCCAGTGGATGAAGAGGAGTTACTTGTGTCTGTCAGTAGCTCCTCGCTGGGCAGCAGATCCAAGGGGCCCAGGGTGGTGGGCCCGTCAGGCTGGGTGGGCTCTGTGCTCAGGGGTTCAGCCACTGGGGTCACTGTCTGGCTGGAGGAGGCGTCTGGCTGGCTGTCTACCTGCTCCTCCTTGTCCTCCTCTGCCTGTGGAGAAAGGCCCGATGCAGCCTTGGCCACCTCCATCCCAGTCCCAGGGCTCCCAAGTCCTCACTTGTCACAAGGATTCCAGAGCCTGTGCAGACCCTGGGTGGTGTGTGCACCGAGGGTTCACGGCTGAGCTGCGAGCAGCCTGGGGCCACCCAGATGAGGGCCCCTCTCAGCCCCTGCCAGGCTTGTCTCAGATGCCCGAGCCATAAGCTTTCTTACCCGTCCTGTCCATTTGTCTGTCTGCTGCTTCATCTATCCACCCATCTCCCACCCCTTCTGTCTCTCATCCTTGCTGTCTGTCACCTCTCTTCCCTGTCTCTCTTTCCCTATCTGTCGCATGTCCGTCTTTCCCTCCCCGTCCTGTTCCTCCATCCAGGCCTCCCCTGTCCCCCTATCCATTCCCCTCCAAATCTGTCAGGCTGTTCTCCCACTGCACCCCCAGCCCTCCTCTCTCTTCCTATCAGTATCCCACCCCTCTTCCACCCCACCACTCACCCCATGGTCTGCGTCGCTGCTGGCTCGGGAAAGGTTGGGTGTGACGCGGCCACGGCGTGAACCCACTGGGCTTGGCTCCTGGCTGCGGTCAGCTGCCCCCGAGGAGGTGATGTCGCTCAGGGCGATCACATCTCCCACTTCCTTGGGGGTCCTGTGGGGAAGGGGAGGAAGCAGGACTGCTGTGTCCTTGAGACCCCACACACCCTCCTGAATCCTCCAGACTTCATACAACCACCTCAGGCCCCCCAGCACTCCAGGAACTCTGCACGCCGACCGTCCTGTTCTCCCCCAAACCCTTCAACCTCCTTTGACCTCCAACTCACCCCAGACCGTTCAGCTGCAAGGGGCAGACATAGTCCTCATCCTCACTGGTGAGGCCCAGCTCTGAGCCATAGCACTGATGCACCAGATGCCAGAGCTCGCGGGGACTCAGCGTCTGGGGAGGTGGTACCTGGGGTTGGCCTCCATCTCACCCCAGCCAGAACCCGGCCCGCCAGATTCCCCACCAGCCCTCGGCCTCTGCAGTTCCCCTGACTTCCACAAGGAGGCAGCCACGATCTCCCGCACCAGACCTGGCCCCAGCACGTGGGAAATCCCCTGCTACAGCCCCTCCGGGGCCTGAGCCCAGGACTCAAACCTCCCACTTCCCAAGTCCCCACAATAGTCTGGCCAGAGAATGTTCCCATTTTTTTTTTTTTTTTTACAACTTTTTTTGTTTGTTTTTTGGAGATGGAGTCTGGCTCTGTCGCTCAGGCTGGAGTGCAGTGGTGTGATCTCAGCTCACTGCAACCTCTCCCTCCTGGGTTCAAGCGATTCTCCTATCTCAGCTTCCCAAGGAGCTGGGATTACAGATGCGTGCTACCACGCCCAGCTAATTTTTGCAATTTTAGTAGAGACGGGGTTTCACCATGTTGGCCAGGCTGGTCTTGAACTCCTGACCTCGTGGGCACCACGATCCGCCCGTCTCAGCCTACCAAAGTGCTGGGATTACAGGCATGAGCCACCGTGCCCAGCCATGAATGTTCCCATCTTTACAGAGAATACGGAGGCCCAGGAAGGGGAAGTCATGTAGGGAAAGTCATGTGTTCAAGGTCACCAAGTGACTTGGTCAAGCCCTGCCAGACTCCAGGGCTGAGTCTCCCACGCCTATGCCATCGTGGCCCCCCGAATCTTGTCCCAGGTGTCCTCGGGAGCCTTGAGCTTTCAGCCACCCACGGCCAGAGTGGCTGAATGACAGTGATGACAGATAACAGTAAGTGATGATAGCAGCAGACATTTGCCACCTTGTCAACTAGGTGCATTCTTCTAACCACTTTACAGATGTGCTCACTCACTGTATCTTCAAAACCGTCTGGAAAGTAGGTGCTAACCTCATCATCCTTTTAAGACAATGGTGCTGAGAAGTGCAAGGTGACATGCCAAGGTCCAGCCAGGAAGTAGCAGTGCTGAGATGTGACCCCAGGGGAGCTGGTCTACAGCCGGGGGGCAGAGGGGGTGGCGAGGGAGCTAACCACTGGGCTACTCTGCTCATAAGAGCTGACATGACTGAGTACTTATTCTGGGCAAAATTCTGGGTGCTGTGAAGTGGTGATGGCTCCCATTTGACAGATGGGGTTCAATCACTTGCCCCAGGGGATGGGGCTGGAATCCTGGGGCTCTGCCTTGTTCTCCTTAGGGCCTGACTGTGCGCTGACCCTCTCTCAGGATGCTGAATGGGACCCCTCAGCACTCCTGCCTGCTCCAGGGACATCGGAGCCTCTGAGAAGGCAGCACGTGAGTGCTGCTCAGCCGGAGGATGGGGCTGGGGCTGTCTGAGGTGCTGTGGGCCAGCCATAGCCGGTATCCTGTGATGACCACCCAACCTCTATCCACGCTCCCCCACTGCCAGTGGAACCTGGATTTCCTTCAGGGTGAAAATCATCCCCAGCCCCAGGGAAGAATTACGACGGTTTACACCAATTCACGTCCCTTTGCCAGAGACTCAGCTGCAGGGTCAGGTGGGGCCCCGGGAGGAGCTGCAGGAGCACTGGGCCTGGTGCCCATGGAGAAGAGCCAGGGCTGCCTCCAGCTCCGCAAGTTCTGGGGTCCCTGGCTCCATGGTCCCCCTGGGAACCCTCCATGCCTCACCCAGGCCCACCTTTTCAAGCAGTGCATTCTGCCAGAGGCGGAAGATGAGGAGGAAGCAGCGGTCACGGGCCCCAAAGGAAGTGAAGAAATGCTGTCAGGGAGAGAGAGAGAGAGAGGTGTGAGCAGGTTGGGGAGCGACCAGGACAGAGGCGGGGAAGCGCCACCCTCATCTGCGCTGATGCCACATTTTTGGCCCCATGAATCCACTAATTCACCCCTGCATTAGTTCCACAAAACGTCTTTCCTGCGCTGGACAATGCCAGAATCACTGGGATGGGGAGACGGCCCCTGGCCTTGTCCTTGGAGCTCCCAGTCCAGGGAGGGGACAGATGCATCTCTAGACAGGGTCAGCCCAGAGGGGCTGGGATGTGATGGGGGAAGCCCAGGGAACTTGCCCAGCCTCCTTTGCCACTAAGAATGGTCGGTTAATCCTTTTTTTTTTTTTTTTTTTTTCAAGACAGGGTCTGGCTTTGTCACCCAGGCTGGAGTGCAGTGGCATGATCACAGCTCACTGCAGCCTCAATCTCCTGGGCTCAAGCCATCCTCCAGTCTCAGCCTCCTGAGTGAGTAGCTGGGACTACAGGTGCGTGCCACCACACCTGGTTAATTTTTTGCTTTTTTAAGAGACAGGGTCTCACTATGTTGCCCAGGCTAGCCTCGGCCTCTTGGGCTTAAGCAATCTTCCCGCCTCAGCCTCCCCAAAATGCTAGGATTACAGGCATGAGCCACTGCACCTGGCCAGATCCACTTTTAACCAACAAAACACAAAAAGAAGTCTGCTGGGAAGTGTCCCCCACACCTGTCCCTTCTTGTTGGACCACTGGTGAGAAAGCCATCTTGCAACCAACGGACATGAGGCCACAATGACAGAGATAGGACACAGCATCGGGGAGACTTACAAAGGGAGGGGCGGCTGAGGTGCCACATACATGGAAGAGTTTTACTATTTCTGCTGTTCCTGAGCAGCTGTGTGAGGTAACAGGTTGCAGGGAAAGAGAGGAGAGACTGGTGCGGGGATCAGGTCAGGGGTGATGGGTGCCTGGGCCAGGAGAACAGAAAGAAGGGGACAGCTCGGAGAGAACTCAGGGTGCAGAACAAACGGGGCTTTGCATGGTTGGGGGAGGCGGCCTGCTGAGAGGGGGGACCGCGTGGTCCCGTCACCGGGTCCTCCGTCACCTTCTCGCTCTCCGTGCAGATCTGGATGGCGTTGGGGATCAGCTTGGCCGTCTTTTCCTTCTTCAGACATGTCACTTCCTTCAGCTGGATGGAGATCTGAGGACAGCAGGAGGGTCAATAGGAGTGGGGTGGGGCCTGGCCATGGGGGCCCCTGCCCCTGCACACCGCTCCGCTGTGGGCTCACTGTGGTCTCCCAGCGGAAGATGTTGCTGTAGAAGCAGATCCAGTTCTCAGAGAGGTAGAGGCGGCCCTGGAGCAGGATCTCACGCTGCAGGGCGCAGGAGTAATCTGAGAGTGGCCGGGAAGAGACCAAAGGACACCCAAGTCACGAGGCTCAGCCGGCGCCCGCAGGCTGGTGGGGAGTCGCGGGGCTGGGCTAGGAGCTGGGACTGGGGGTCCGGGACTCACCCACAATGAGGCGTTCTGCTTCGGGAAGTTTGCTGAACAGTTTCCGGAAGTCCTCATTACGCTGCTTGTAAGTGGGGCTCAGCATCTGAGGAAGTTTGGGAGGTGAGAATCTGGATGGGGGTTCACACTCCCAATTCTGCCCCACAAAGCTCCTGGAACCCCCTCAGTCTCTTAAGTCCCTGACAGATTCCAATGCACACAACACACCAGTAGCCACAATGACAGCTGCCATTTACAGATTTCTTATGTAAGCCCGGCCCTGTACCAAGCACCCACCAGCATCACTGACTCATTCAATGTTCCCTTCAGCCTTGTAAGGTGGGGCTGTTTCTCAAGGACAGAGAGAGGCCCAGAGAGGTTAAGTAACTCACCCAAGGTCACACAGCACATAAATAATAGCACAGAAGGTGACCCTAGGTCTGCACCCACTCCATCTCAGCATGCACTCCTTGATTGTTGCAGCCTGGGGCTCCTGGCTCAGCACCCTGTCCTCCCAGCCCTCCAGCAAGCCCCTTGCCCAGACACTTACACTGTACCAGCTCTGCATCTTCTGCAAAGAAAAGGAGAGGAGTCAGGATGAGCCCCTAGATCACCGGCCAGCACCCCCCCAGCCCTCTCCCCACCCCACCTGGGCTTGCACCAACCTTGCTGTTGCGGATGAAGTTCCGGCTGCCTAGGCTCTGGGTGCTGGGGGTCCCAGGCACCCCACCCTTCTCTGAGGAGCTATCTGATCCCTTCTCCACCATGGTGCCTGGTTCTGGCTCAGGTGGGGGCCGGCTTGGGGGCAGGAGCTGCAGCCGTTTCCGGAGCGATGGGGAGCTGCTTGGCGTGCTCCGGCCAGAGTGGGGTGTGGTGCTGGGGGCAGGAAGAGGAAGAGAAGTGTTAACTGGAAAAAAACAGGCTGGGATTCAGGGATAGGCCTATTTTCAGAGGCCCACCCATTGATCCCTGAATACACACCCATCCACCCAGCCATCCTGTTCCTCTTCCCAGCAGTGAGACTCAGAACATGCTCCTTAACGTCTCTGTGCTACGGTTACTTCATCAGTAATCCGGGGATAATAAATACATGTCCTCATCTGGTTGTTTTGGGGCTTAAACAAAGCAGGACATGTAAAGCACTTCCTTTATCTTACTTTATTTTATTTATTTATTTTTTGCGACAGTCTTGCTCTGTTGCCCAGGCTGGAGTCAGTGGCATGATCTCGGCTCACTGCAAACTCTGCCTCCTGGGTTCGACTGATTCTCCTTCCTCAGCCTCCCAAGTAGCTGGGACTACAGGTTCCTGCCACCACACATGGATAACTTTTATATTTTTAGTAGATGGGGTTTCACCATGTTGGCCGGGCTGGTCTCGAACTCTTGACCTCATGATCTGCCCACCTTGGCCTCCCAAGTGCTGGGATTACAGGTGGGAGCCACCGTGCCCAGCCTACTTTTAATTTTTTTGAGACGGGGTCTTCCTAAGTTGCCCAAGCTGGTCTCAAAATCCTGGCCTCAAGCGATCCTCTGGCCTCAGCCTCCCAAAATGCTGGGATTACAGGCATGAGCCACCAAGCCCAGCCCATGTAAAGTAATTTTAACAGAGCATGGCACATAGCGAGCTCTCAACGACACCTGCTATGTTTTATTTTATTTTATTTTATTTTAAGATGGAATCTCTCGCTCTGTCGCCCAGGCTGGAGTGCAGTGGTGTGATCTCAGCTCACTATAACTTTCGCCTCCTGGGTTCAAGAGATTCTCCTGCCTCAACCTCCTGAGTAGCTGGGATTACAGGATCCCACTACCATGCCTCGCTAATTTTTGTATTTTTTGTAGAGACGGGGGTTCACTATGTTGGCCAGGCTGGTCTCGAACCCCTGACCTCAAGTGATCTGCCTACCTCAGCCTCCCAAAATGCTGGGATTACAGGTGTGAGCCATCACGCCTGGCCTATACCTGCTATTTTTTAAATTAACTTACTAATTCATACAACAAATATTTATTGAACAGCGACTTTTCACTCAGTTGTTGGAGCTAAAACGCTAAGCATCTTTCTTAATTTCTTTATTTTCTTCATCTCTCATTTCAAAATCTATTTCCATTATTTATTTTTATTTTTAGAGTTAGGGTCTCACTCTGTCACCCAGGCTGGAGTGCAGTGGCACAATCACGGCTCACTGCAGCCTCGAGCTCCCAGGCTTAAGTGATCCTCCTGCCTCAGCCTCCCGGGTAGCTGGGACTATAGGTACACACCACTGTTATCAGCTTTTTTATTTTAAAAAAATTTTTGTACAGATGGGGTCTAGCTATGTTGCCCAGGCTGTTCTCAAACTCCTGACCTCAAGTGATCCTCCCACCTTGGACACTACCAAAGTGCTGGTATTACAGGTGTGAGCCACTGCACCCAGCTCTATTTCTATTATTTTTATTTTTTTGAGATGGGGTCTCACTCTGTCGCCCAGGCTGCAGTGCAATGGCATGATCTCGACTCACTGCAACCTCCACCTCCCAGGTTCAAGCGATTCTTCCGCCCTAGCCCCCCCAGTAGCTGGGATTATAGGCACCCGCCATCACGCCCTGCTAATTTTTGCATTTTTTTATAGAGATGGGGTTTCACCATGTTGGCCAGGTTGGTCTTGAACTCCTTCCTGACCTCAGGTGATCCGCCCACCTTGGCCTCCCAAAATTCTGGGATTATAGGCATGGGCCACCACACCCAGCATCCATTATTTTTATTATACCCATTTCTCCCTGCTCCAGCCTCCATCACCTCCAGCCTGGACACCCCAGCAGCCTCTTCACTGGTGTCCTACAACCAGAGGGGGCCTGTGACCGTCTGAGTCAGGTCTGAGCCCTGCCGTGGGTGCACCTCACTCCAGGTAGAAGCAAAGACCTCACCTTGCTGTGGCGATTTGGCCCTGGAACCTCGCTGACCTCATGTCCTCCCTCCACCCTGGCCATCCCAGCCTGCTTTTGTCCCTAAGCTCTCCAACCTCATTCCCATGCCAAGGCCTCCACACTTGTAGTCCCTCCGCCTGAATGTCCTTCCATGGCCCCGGCATCACCAGCTCTGTCCCCTTCAGCTCAAATGCTCTCCTTCCCCGTCATCCAGCCTAAGGCAGGCACCTCTGTCGCCACACCCCAGGCTATCTGGAGTGTCCTGCTTGTTTACTGTCTACCCAGACTGTCACCTTCAGGTCTTGGTTACCACCGGGTCCCTAGAGCCCAAAACTCTAGGCACATAGGGAATGCTCAATAACCACCAGAGGCTAAATGAATAATCTGCACGCTGGCTGGAGCTGGCATCAGTAGAGCCCGCAGGACACGGCCCCTGCCCTTGGGGAATGAGCCTTCTGGTGGGGAGGCAGACACTGAACAAACAGGACACTCCCAACTTGACTGTGCAAACACGAACTGTAATAAGGACTGTGGGGATGGCGTCGGGAACTTTAAAAGGACGTTCTTTGTTGACTCCTTATCAGGAACTATGTCAAGCTCTCCGTATGATTAACTGTATTATTTCTCAAGCCGGTGCCTTTGATACGATTAACCATCCCTGCTTTACAGAGGAGGAAACTAGCTCAAAGCAGCAAACCACTTGCCATAGGATACAGGCCTGGTTTATTTCTTTTTTATTTCTTTTTTGGAGACAAAGAGTCATGCTGTCGCCCAGGCTGGAGTGCAGTGGCACTATCTCAGCTCAATGCAACCTGCCCTCCCAGGTGCAAGTGATTCTCCTGCCTCAGCCTCCCGAGTAGCTGGGATTACAGGCACCCACCACCATGCCCAGCTAATTTTTTGTATTTTAGTAGAGACAGGGTTCCACCATGTTGCCCAGGCTGGTCTCAAACTCCTGAGCTCAGGTAATCCACCTGCCTCAGCCTCCCAAAGTGCTAGGAGATTACAGGTGTGAACCACTGCACCTGGCCATGGGCTTGGTTTATTTCAAGGCAGGATTCCCATTTGGGGGCCTTGATGTATTCTGGGGTGCAGGTGGGATTCCCTCCACCACCTGGGGCAACTCAAAGTTGTCTCTCTTACCTCCAAGCCTTAACATATGCCATTCTGTCTGTCCAGATCATAGTTCTTTACCTAGCAAATCCTTATTTGTCCTTCAGGACTTTGGCTCATGCGTGACCCCACAGTCCCCTGGGCAGCTCCCATCCTGGACTACTCTGGGCCATCACTGTCTGATGACAGGTCCAAGTCCCTCACAGGTCTGTGGGTCACTGCTCTGTCCCCAGCACGAGGGACAGGATGCAGGGTAGGCATTCATGTAACACTTGTAAAATAAATTTGTGGAATAAAATACATGAATAAAATAATTAAACAGCCAGTGGCCCAGGCCACTGCTTTTCCCCTGGGCCATCCCAGCAGCCTCCTCCCTGGTCTCCTTGTTCCCATCCCTGCCCACACCTGTAGTGGGAGGGAGCCTGGGATCACCTGAGTCTATCAGGGCCCTCCTGGCTAGTCCCTCTCTGCCCTCATCAGCCCTGCGCTCCCTCTCCCAGCTCCTGCCTTGGTCGGTGCCTCTGCTCAAAATGCCGTTCCTCCCAGACATCCACATCCACAGGACTCCCCCACCTCCCTCAGGTCTCTGCTCAGTGGACACCTTCCCTATCTCCCTATTTAACACCCCCTACCCCGCCCTCCCAATCCCCCTCCCTGCTCTCTTTCTGCGAAGCACGTCTCCCTGCTGCCTCCCGGGACCTTCAGTATTTCCCCCTAGTTCTTATCCTTCTCTCCCCACCCCCACCCCCCACCCACGATATGAGTGTCCCCATCACCTAGAGCAGGGCCTGGCGCACAGGAGGTGCTCCGTGAGCACATACTGTTGGGGATGGCCTGGGTGATTGGCCCTCCTCCCCTGCCCCTCATAGAACTTGGGTTCCAGCAGGTGCACGACTCCTTGGACCCTGCAGGTCCCCAGGGCAGCAGCCTGGAGTGTGGGCCCCACAGTCCAAGGAGCTTCCAGTCAAGTGCAGCCGCGTCCTTTCCATGTGATCCTGAGCCAGTGTCTGAACCCTCCTGTGCCTCAGTTTCCTCTTGGGTATGATGGGAATTAGTGCCCACCTCCTAGGGTTGGAGGTGAGGTGAGATCCACAAAGCCCAGTACCTGGAGGGCACCTGGTTTAACTACGCTGCTTTCCCTCCCGCAGGGACTGGCGGACTAAAATGGAGTGTACAGCCCGGCTGCCAGCCCAGTGAACCACTGTCCATGATGCTCTGCTGACCCTGACAGGGACCTCACAAGCACTACGCCTGATGTTAGGAGCCTCCATGACTGACCCTCAACTCCAGCCTTTCACCTCTAAATACCCTGCACCCGCCACAAGGAAGTGAGCAAAGCCCATACAAGCCCCTGCCTGAAGGGACCTGATGCTGAAACAGGGAAACATAGACCGTCAGTAAGAAAACAAGTGAGCAGGGATGGCGACCTCAGACACTGGTGAACGCCATAAAGCAATGCTGCTCAGTATGGGCCCCAGAGAGCAGCAGACAGGACTTGGAAAGTGTTCAAAAGGCAGAGTCCAGGACCCACTCCCAACCTTCTGAATCAGAACTGGGGTGGGGCCAGAGATTCCAATGCACATTCAAGTTTGAGGACCACAGAGATAAGGGATGGGACAACTAGGGTGGCAGAGATGCTTTTTAAAGTTTTTTTAGAGACACGGTCACACTCTGTCACCAAGGCTGTGATACAGTGGCGAAATCATGGTTAACTGCAGCTCCGAACTCCTGGGCTGTAGCAATTCTCAATCCTCAGCCTCCCAGGTCACTCCAGGCCCGAACTCTCGGGCTCAAGCGATCCTCCAGCCTTAGCTTCCTTGGTAGCTGGGACTACAGTCTCACATCACCATGTCTAGCTGATTTTTATAGTTTTTTTTTGTAGAGATGGGGTCTTGCTATGTTGCCCAGGCTGGTCTCAAACTCCTGACCTCAAGTGATCCTCCCACCTTGGCCTCCCAAAGTGCTGGGATTACAGGCATGAGCCACTGTGCCCAACCAATTTCTTTAGTAAGAGTCAGCAAAAGCCTGCCTGAACAAAGCCCACTTGTTCACCTGAGGACAAAGAACAGATGTGGCAAAGGCTGGGAGAAGACTGTTCCAGGTGGAGAACATCAAGCTCAGGGACAGGACTGAGCCTGGCATGTCTGAGCATGAGTGAGGTGGCCAGTGGGGCTGGAGGAGTAGTGGAGGTGCACAGGCCTGGTGACCCTAGTCAGGAGTTTGGCTTCACCCAGACGGCACTGGTGAGCAGGGAGGGACTCCTAAGCAGCAGGGACCACATCCTCCCCTGCCTGCTTTTCTCAGCCCTCTAGCCTGAAACACAGACCTGCCCTACTTTCCCACAGCCACAGATCTAGGGGCAGGGCCTGGGGGCAGGAATCCTGAAGAGAGGTTCAAGGCACACAGGCAGGGCAGGGACCACGCCCCCAGTTTTTGCTCCAGGGCTGGGCAAAGAGGAAGTACTCAAGGGCGGGCCCTGCGGCTGCCCAACCAGCTAGCTGAAGGCAGAGTGAAGGGAGGAGCCTGGGGGACTGTTATAGGGGTGAGGAGACTTGGAAGGGATGTTGTTTTGCTTCCGCAGACACCTGACCTCCAACTTCCCAGGCCCCCATGGACCCAGAGCTGCCTCTAGTCAGAAAAGGGTGGATGCATCCACAGGTGTGCATAAAAGGGAAACTCAATGATTGTCACACAGTAGGTGTCAGGGGTAAACTGCATTTCCCTACAATTGCAAGGAGTCTTTCCTCTCTCTCTCTCATATGCTCGCGCACACATACGCGCGCACACACACGCACAGAGCAACAGCATCACAGGTATGCTACAGAGAGCCAGAGAGTAATTACACACACACACACACACACACCCCTGCAGCATTGCTAGTCTGCTACAGTCACATGGCAATTTCCCAGAAAAGTTATCCAGACACATGCATGTGTGCACATAGACACAGAGCTGCAGAGGGTCACAGAAACATACAGCGACCCACAGAAAGTCCCGGATAAATTATATTCACACACATAGCCACGAGGAAGTCTCAGAAAAGAGCCAAAGACAGCCATACAGTGAAAGACTGGTCCCGAAAGACCCCAGGGGACACACACATAATCCCAGGTAAATCAGGTCCCACGGTCGGCCAACACATCCCCACCGAGTTGTTCCTGTGCCCGCACTGGGCTCACTGTCTGGCAGGGAAGACAGAGCAAAGGCTACTTCTAAAGTGGCAAGGGGCTGGTCGCAGTGGCTGACGCCTGAAATCCCAGCACTTTGGAAGGCTGAGGCGGGTGGATCACCTGAGGTCAGGAGTTTGAGACCAGCCTGGCCAACATGGTGAAACCCCATCTCTACTAAAAATACAAAAATTAGCCAGGTGTGGTGGCACGCACCTGTAATCCCAGCTACTCGGGAGGCTGAGGCAGAAGAATCGCTTGAACCCAGGAGGCGGAGGTTGCAGTGAGACAAGATCGTGCCACTGCACTCCACCCTGGGCGACAGAGCGAGGCTGCATCTAAAAAAAAGAGAAAAAGGAAAAGAAAAAATAAAGTGGCAAGGGGTGGAGGTGTCAGTGGCTGTTGCTGGTGGAGAGCCCTGATGCTCACACAGTCAAGCAGGACTTGGGAATAACGCAGCCGAGCGGGGTGTGGATCTCGAGGACACAGTGGCCAGGTAGTGGAATAATGCGTGGCACATGCTATACTAACTGTAACAGGTGGACAACATCAGTTATCATTATTGCCTCCAAAGTGCCCTGGGTACTCCCAGGGTCTTAGAAGGGAGGGTTCCA
The DNA here is from genome assembly GCF_028885625.2 of Pongo pygmaeus. Taxonomy (NCBI): domain Eukaryota; kingdom Metazoa; phylum Chordata; class Mammalia; order Primates; family Hominidae; genus Pongo; species Pongo pygmaeus. Next base: position 40,287,484 of record NC_072393.2, on the reverse strand, counting down.
AGCCCACAGAGAACCACAAGGGGTCTCACACTGTTCACACACACACAAAACCACAGAGGGTCTCAGCTGTACACAGAGAGGCCTAGGCACCACTCAATACTGTCACAAAGGAATACACAAGGGAATGTTCACACAAAGATGGAATCAGATTAAATTACAGCCACACTCACAGAGCCCCAGACACACAACAATGTCACAAATGTAACTTACATTGGCACACAGAGCTAAATGAGAGTTTCAAGCCAGGCGCAGTGGCTTAAGCCTGTAATCTCAGCACTTTGGGAGGCCGAGGTGGGTGGATCACCTGAGGTCAGGAGTTCGAGATCAGCCTGGTCAACATGGTGAAACCCCATCTCTACTAAAAATACAAAACTTAGCCAGGCGTGGTGGCGCACTCCTGTAATCCCAGCTACTTGGGAGGCTGAGGCAGGAGAATTGCTTGAACCTAGGAGGAGGAGGTTGCAGTGGGCTGAGATCTTGCCACTGCACTCCAGCCTGGGTGACAGAGCCAGACTCTATTTCAAAAAAAAAAAAAAAAGAAGAGCGTTTCAGAGCTAAATTACATGCATATGCAGGCACAGAGGGTCATGGTAGAACCCAGAGCCCCAGGCACACTTGTACACACACCACTAAGTCACAATGGGACGCACACTGGTAACTTACAGCGACACTTGGAGCCACAGATAGAATTAATGGTAAAACACACACAGCCCAAGAAGGATCAGAGCTGCTACACACAGTAACTCCAGACACACGTACACACACTCCAACGTCACACTTAGACACACAGGGGTAATTTATATTGGCACAGGGAGCTACAGATGGAATGAAACACACAACACGCACACAACCAGCTGCTCACAGCCACAGACTTGGAGCCCCAGACACACATAGATAACTTACAGTAACACACAGAGCCGCGGTCAGAATTAATGGTTAAGTTACACGCAGGAACCCTATCAGAGGCCCAAAGCTGCTGCAGGCTAGCAGCCCCAGACACACGTACACACACTTGCAAGACAATTCACAGTCGGAAGCACATGCGCCCACCTGGACCGGAAAGGGAGTAAGAAGTCAATTCCGAGCACACAGGACCCCCCCGCCCTCCAAGATCTCAAGCACGCGGTCCTGGAGAGACGCAGGAAGCCCCCACCCCCGGCAGCCCCGAGACCCGCAACAGCCAAGGACGGTGGGAGGGGGCCCAGCCAGGAGGGGCTGGCTACTCTCGGCGCGCCCAGGGCTCCGCGGCCTGTGGGTCTGGGCTGGTCCCGATCCTGTCTCCATCCCAGGCCGGAGCCCCAATTCGGCCTCGCGCTCACCCCTGGCTTACCAGGTAGGGGGGTGCCAGGCCTGAGGGCCCTCCCCGCCAGATGAGCTCGCGGGCCCCCAGCCAAACCCCGCAACCCAGTGCGTCGCGGGCCGGCAGTGGCGACCCAGACCTCGGGCCCTGCCCTGCGTCCGCGCCCCACCCCCCAGCTGCACCCCTCGCCCGGGGGCCCCCTGCTCCGCCCCCACCCCGATCGCCCCGGCCAGGGCCACATGCAGAGGCCCCCCACCTCTGCAGCGGCCGCGCCGCCCCCTCCCCAAGCCCGCGGCGCCGCCTCCCTCCGGTGGCCTCCCCCGCGAGCCCGGTCCCTGAGCTTTAGTCGCCCGGTCCTTACTCGAACATGGATGCGGCGCGGCGGGCGCGCCCCGGGCGCAGGGCAGGGCAGGGCAGGGCTGGGCTGCGCGGGGCTGGACTGCGCTGGGCGTCCCCGCAGGGCACTGGCCTGGCCTTCCGCGGCCGCCGCCCCCACCCAACCCAGCCGCCCGCACAAAAGGCCGGAGCCGCCGGAGGCCGCCGCGGCGTCAGCGACACCCCCTTCCTTCCCCCGCCCCGCCGCGTCACGGCGCCGCCCCCCGCCCGGGAGGGAAGGCGGGGAGGGGCCGCAGAGGCCTAGAAGGAGGGAGAAGCCGGGGAGAGAGGGACTGGACAGAGAAGGGAAAACAGAGGGGCAGAGAGACAGAGAAAGAAACAAAGAGACTTTATTAAAACCAAACATCGTGGAGGCAGCTGCCAGACCGCAGGTTGGGGAGCCCCCTCCCCTAGTACCTAGAAAAGGGTCCCTAGCAACTACTATGCCCCTGGCCAGAAGCTCCTAGACTTCCCAGGGAGGAACCTGAGAGCCGGAGCGAAGGTGGGGGAGGACTGGAGATGCTGGGAAACCGAGGTGTGTGTATGGGGGAGAGGCCCGAAGCTGGCGGGAAGGGGTGGGGCCGGTTGGCCGCCTCCTCCTTCCCTCTCCCAGGCTCTGAGCCCGGGTTCCTGGTCCCAGGAGGTCCCGTGCCTCCGTTTCTAGGGACTTCCCAGTCTTGGTCAGCCAGGCCAAGTACCAAGTCAGAATCCAGCCTCCCTGGCTCTTATCTGTGCTGAGAACTTGCGCTCATCACCCCAGTGCTGGGAGTCCCACTAACTCAGTGGTAAGGGCTTTTCCCGGGGACAGCGCAGGAACGAGCAAAACCAGTCCTTTTACGGAAGGAGAAGCCCGGCCTCTAAGATGGGAAGTGACTTGTTGGGGTCACCCGGTAGGGAAGCGGCAGAGTTGGATTCGATCCTGCTCTGACGCCATAACCTGCGTCCCCCACGTCTGCAAGAGGTCAGAGTCAGGTGGTGTCCTGGACTCCTGGCCCAACCCCACAGAAATGCGAGTCCCACCTCACAGCTCCGGGGCTGCGGCTTCCCAGCGCTCTCCAGGGTACGCTGTCCCCGCCTCTTTTGAAAAAACTCCCTTCCCATCCCTCTCCATCAACCATTCCCCTCCTCCTGCAAAAGAAGCCCACCTGACTTCTCCATTTTGATGAATGGCAGGCCCAGAACTTCAGAGTCTTTTCTGACCCTCTCTTTTCCTTCCTCTTTTCCACATCCAATCTATCACAAACTCTGTGGGCTCCACGTATAAAATCAAATCGCTCCAGATTCTAAACTCTTCTTCCTCCGCTGCCCACGCCCTGGCCCAGCCTCCATCCTCTCCTGCCTGGATATCCCAGCAGTCTCCTGCCTGATCTCCCTACTCCCATCTCTGCCCCTACTGTCTGTTCTCACCTGCAGCCAGAGAGAGCCTGGGACCACCTGAGTCAGTTAACTACTCTCCTGGCTCAGAGCCCTGCCCCAGCTGTACCTCACTCCAGGTAAAAGCAAAGTCCTCACCTTGGCACCCAAGGCCCCTGTCAGCTCTCCGACTTCAGCTCCTCATCTCCCTCTGGCTCACACCCTCCATCCAGCCTTCCCGCTGTTCTTCTAACTCACCAGGCACCTTCCTGCCTCCTACCCCAAGACCTTTGCACTGGCTATTCCCTCTGCACGGACAGCACCCCCCTCTTGCTGTGCCCTACCTCTCGTGCTACCCCCCACCTCTAAAATCCCCATCCGCCCTCTGACATTTGCTGCCTGCCACCGGCCAATGTAAGAGATGCCCTCCTCCCACCACCTTCCTCTGTCCAACTGATCTCTTTAGATTTCTCTTCGGTCTGTTTCTTCTAGTGTAATGCTTTTACTTTTTTAATTAAATAATATTTATTTCAGGTTGGGCGCGTTGGCTCACGCCTGTAATCCCAGCACTTTGGGAGGCCAAGGAGGGTGGATCACCTATCAGGAGTTTGAGACCAGCCTGGCCAACAGAGTGAAACCCCATCTCTACCAAAAATACAAAAAAAAATTAGCCAGGTGTAGTGGCTTGCACCTGTAATCCCAGCTACCCAGGAGGCTGAGGCAGGAGAATTGCTTGAACCCAGGAGGTGGAAGTTGCAGTGAGCCAGGATCACACCACTGCGCTGCAGCCTGGACAACAGAGCAAGACTCCATCTCAAAAAAAAAAAAAAGGAAAAAAATATAACGGTCCTCTATGTCCCCTGTACCTATATAGAATAGATGTGGACATTTTGCCATTTTGCTTCAGGTCCTTTTTTTAAAAGAAAGAAATGATTACACTTAAAACCAAAGGCCTGGCTCCCCATCCCTCCTTTCCCTTCCCGTGCCCCCTAAGGAGCCTTCTGCCTGCTGTGCAGTTGGTGTGTTTCCTTCCTGTGCTTTTTTTTTTTTTTTTTTTGAGACAAGGTCTTGCTCTGTCGGCTCAGGCTGGAGTGGTGCAGTGGCTCGATCTTGGCTCACTGCAGCCTCCACCTCCTCGGTTCAAGCAATTCTCTTGCCCCAGCTTCCTGAATAGCTGGGATTACAGGCATGTGCTACCATGCCTAGCTAATTTTTGTATTTTTAGTAGAGATGGGGTTTCACTGTGTTGGTCAGGCTGGTCTTGAACTCCTGACCTCAGGTGATCTGCCTGCCTCGGCCTCCCAAAGTGCTGGGATTACAGGCATGAGCCAGCACACCTGGACCCTGTGTACTTTTCTGTCCTTTTTCTACATCAGGAGGCATCCACCAACACTATCACCTATTATCCAGTATCTTTTTTAAAAGATACACAATTAGGCTCCCTCTGTTTCATTTGCAACTTGCTGTCCCCCATCATCATTGTTTCTGCGATTTCTCCACATCCATGCACAAAGCTCTGCTTCATAAACTTTAACTCTTATCAAGTGTACCTTGTTAGAAGAAACCACAGTGGCTACTTGTTCTATTCAGGGTCGGTAGAGTTCTTTCCTCTTCCCCCTATGGCCCTGAACCTCCCATTTCCTGTCTCCTTGTACCAGAGAGAGTGTTTCTTTGCAGAAGTGTTGTTTAAACTTTCTTTTTTCTTTGTTTTTCTTCTTCTTCTTCTTTTTTTTTTGGCCTGTGATCTACAGCAGGAAATACCTTTCACATGGGCTTCCAGCACGCACTTAGAAATACACATAATGCCACAGAAGTTGTAAGAAACCACACTTACCATCATTAGGCCTCATGCATGGTGTTATTTGCAATTCTATTTTATTTTGATTTGGATAAAGAAGTGCTGATTGTGGCCGGGTGCTGCATTTCACAATCCCAGCACCTTAGGAGGCCGAGGAGGGTGCATCACCTGAGCTCAGGAGTTCAAGACCAGCCTGGGCAACATGGTCAGACCTTGTCTCTACTAAAAATACAAAAAAATAGACGGGTGTGGTGGTGCACATTTGTGGTCCCAGCTACTGGGTGGAGGGGGGAGCAGTGGAAGTTGCAGTGAGCCAAGATCGTGCCACTGCACTTCAGCCTGGGTGACAGAGAGAGATGCTGTCTCAAAAAGAAAAAAACAAAAAACAAAAAACAAGGGCTGATTACAATTCACTATATTAGTTTTATGGCCCTTAAATGGGTCTTGACCTACAGTTTGAAAAACACTGGGTGGGGTCCCTCTCCACCCATCCACTCTTTTTTTTTTTCTTCTTGAGACAGAGTCTTGCTCTGTCATGCAGGCTGGAGCAGTGGCGCAATCTCGGCTCAGTGCAACCTCCGCCTACCAGGTTCAAGCGAACCGCCTGCCCCAGCCTCCTGAATGGCTTGGATTACAGGCATCCACCACCATCGCTGGCTAATTTTGTATTTTTAGTTGAGATGGGGTTTTACCATGTTGGCCAGGCTGGTCTTGAACTGTCGACCTCAGGTGATCCACCAGCTTCATCCTCCCAAAGTGCTGGGATTACAGGCGTGAGCCACCGTGCCCAGCTTCCCCTCCACTCTTAGTAGACAGAACTCAGCTGAGCTCACTCATAGCTGGTTGTCCCAATGCACACCCTCAGTTTTTACCTTTTGTTTGTGCATCTATTTCGTGGCTTTGAGTCAGCCCTCTGTGGGGCTAAGTTTGCGCTTTGACCCGCAGCCACAAGGAACCCATCCTTGACAGAGAGAACCCTCCCTAGACAGAGAGACCCTCTTTCCTGTCCCACTGCCCAGGTCTGACCTGTCCTGGGACAGACTCTGCGGGTCTGGCATCCTCAGCTGCTCCCGGCGTCGGGGGGTCGGGGTGCAGGCAGGGGACTCCCCATCACTGGATGGCGTTATGTGAATGATGGGCACCTTCAGGAGCTTCCAGGACTCAGAGGCCAGGCCCTGGGCCCTATCACCCTGTGGCTGCTGCTTCCGCTGCCCAGCTGGGAGGTCAGGCGAGCCCTGGGGACTGCCCTGTGCCAACAGGGTCTCCCAAGGCATCAGGGGCAGGACCTCATCCATGGAGAGGGTCTGGAACAGCGGTGTGGTCTCTGGGAAAGAGAAAAGAGAGGTGAGGGGTAGAGCTCCTGCTTAAGCCCCCTTACCACCTTCCCCCGTGGTTCCACTAAGAGAAATGAGCTATGATTAAGAGCACATTTGGGGGCCAGGCGCGGTGGCTCATGCCTGTAATCCCAGCTCTCTGGGAGGCTGAGGCAGAAGGATCACTTGAAGCCAGGAGTTTGAGACCAGTCTGGGCAGCATAGTAAGACCCTATCTCTACAAAAAGTTAAAAATTAGCTAAGCATGGTGGCATGTCCCTATAGCCCTGGCTACTCGGGAGGCCGAGGCAGTAGGATCACATGAGAATCCCGGAATTTGAGGCTGCAGTGAGCTATGATTGTGCCATTGCACTCTAGCCTGGGCAACAGAGCGAGACCGTGTCTCAGGAAAAAAAAAAAAAAAAAAAAAAAAGCATGATCTGGGAGTCAGAGAGATCTGGGTGGGATTACCACCCCTGCTAACCTCATTCCCTTATGACCCCAAGCCTGTTTCCTCTTTTGGAAACTTGAGATCCTGATAGGACCCCGTAGGGTGGCCAGGCAGTATCTGGAGGGCTCTGACATGCACGGCACTAGGCCAAGGCCCCAACACAGTAAGTGCTCAGTTAATCCCATTTGCCTGTAGCTGGAGCTGAGGTTTACTGAACCACATAGCTCCTATCTCATCTGTGGGAGGCCTGGGCTATTTTTTTCGGAAAGCCCTGGGTGTTCTCTGTACCCACTCCTGCCCTGTGTCCCTTCCACGCAAAGGGCCAGGAAGGAGCCAGGCCTCAGTGGGCACCAGAGGCCCGGGCCTGGGTAACCGCTGGCCGGACAGACAGAGAGGCCGAATCGGGATTCCCCTTCCCTGTTTGCTTAGCAGTCGCCCCTCCCAAGACAAACAAAGGGAGGTGGCCAGCTGGGGCCTTCTGGGCCTGGGAGGAAGCCAGGCCAGTTTCTACGCTGCGGCTGTGATGTTAGAGGCTGCCTGGGTCTGGGGAGGCCAGACTGCAGTCTCTCTGTCCTCAAGACAGGGGTTTCTTGGCACCCACCTGTTCAGGGAATAGGGAAGGGAGGACCTTCGGGAACCAGAAAGGGTTTCCCCTGTTTTGGAAAAGACCTTGACCCTATAGGCCAGGCTTGGATCTTCCCAGGCACCCGAGTACCCCAGTACCCCTACCTTATGGGGTCCTCCTCCTTCTGTCCACACAGGGTTCAGACTTGCAGGGAAAGGGCGGTAGACCAGGCACTTCCTTTCCCCTAGGAGTCGTAGCTGGGCCAGAGAGTCATGACCTTGCAGGCTGGAACAGTCATGACCATGTCCGGCTGGAGTCGTGTTACTCTCCGGCCAGCTGCTCCTGGGAGAAAGGACAGAGTGGGGATGGAGGTGGGGGTGCTCATACCAAGGAGAAGGCAGAAGGAATCCCTCTCATCCTTCTGTTCTTGGCTGCACAGGAAGGAAAGGCTACCTACCCCAGGCCTCTCGTGGTCCATTGCTCGTGTTGGTCTGTGGCCAGCCACAGTGTAGCACCTCCGACTACATCGGAGTGCAAGTCCCTAGACAGAGAGGCCCCCTTTCCCATCCCACCGCCGAGGTCTGACCTGTCTCAGGACAGACTCTGCAGGTCTGGAGTCCTCAGCCGCTGCAAGCATCGTAGGGGCATCCCCCAACTCCAACTCCCCAAGAATGCTCCTCCAAGTTCAGAAAACACCCCCAGGTGGCCAAATCCAAATTCTAGTCCTCGTCTTCCCCAACTGCTCTTAGAAGCCCTGACCCTGGGAGATGCTTCTTCCTCTTGGAAGGCTCCCTTGGCCACTGTGATGTCACAGTTTCCTCTTCTCCCACCTCATGCAGCTCCATCTCATTTCGTGCACAACTCCTGCCCCTCTCCCTGGTCCGTAAAAGCTGGCATTCCCCAAGGCTGAGGTCTGGGAACTTTTCTCTTACTTTTCCAGTTTCTTTTTTTTTCTTTTCTTTTCTTTTTTTTGGGGGTGGGGGGCGGATGGAGTCTCGCTCTGTTGCCCGGCTGGAGTGCAATGGCACGATCTCAGCTCACTGCAACCTCTACTGCCCGGGTTCAAGCAATTCTCTGGCTTCAGTCTCCCAAGTAGTTGGAATTACAGGCATGCATCACCATGCCCGGCTAATTTTTTTAGTAGAAACGGGGTTTCACCATGTTGGCCAGGCTGGTCCCAAACTCCTGACCTCAAGTGATCCTCCCACCTCGGCCTCCAAAAGTGGTGGGATTACAGGCATGAGTCACCGTGCCAGTTTTATTATATGAGAATTGACATACACCCGTAGATGTGGGTTATAATGTATAACAATAAAATGTTATAAGATATAGGGTGTATAACAATAAAACGACCCCCTAACTCCATCTACCAACTCAGTTTAAGAACCAGCACATCACCAGGGAGTACCCTGTGACTGCCTTGGGCCGCTCCCCATTCCACTTTTGTCTTCCTTTCAAAAGTCTCTGTTGCCCTTTGTTTGATAGTTATCATTCCCTTACATTTTTATTTTTTTATTTAATTTTATTATTTATTTATTAGAGACAGGGTTTCACTCTCCCAGGCTGCCATCATACTCATTGTAGCCTCCAACTCCTGGACTCAAGCAATCCTCCTGCCTCAGCCTCCTGAGTAGCTGGGACTACAGGTGTATACCACCACACTTGGCCAATTTTTAAATTTTTGGTAGAGATGAGGTCTCCCTATATTGCCCAGGCTGGTCTTCAACTCCTGGGCTCAAGTGATTCTCCTGCTTCAGCTTCCCCAAGTGATGAGATTACAGGCACACACTACCACATGTGGCTAATTTTTAAATTTTTTTGCAGAGGTGGGGTTTTGCCATGTTGCTGAGGCTGCTCTTGAACTCCTTGGCTCAAGGGATTCTCCTACCTTAGCCTCCCAAAGTGCTAGGATTACAGGCATGCATTACCACACCTGGCTACTTTTTTTTCCTTTTTTTTTTATAGAGATGGGGTTTTGCCTTATTGCCCAGGCTCATCTTAAACTCCTGGGCTCAAGTGATCCTCCTGCCTCAGCCTCCCAAAGTGCTGAGATTACAGGCGTGAGCCACCATGCCCAGCCCAGTCCCTTACATTTTTAATAGTTATTATCATATTGGTATGCATCTCTAAACAATACGATTTTTAGTTTAGTTTTTTTTTTTTTTTTGAGACGCAGTCTCGCTCTGTCACCCAGGCTGGAGTGCAGTGGCGAGATCTCGGCTCACTGCAAGCTCCGCCTCCCGGGTTCACGCCATTCTTCTGCCTCAGCCTTCCAAGTAGCTGGGACCACAGGCGCCCGCCATCACGCCTGGCTAATTTTTTGTATTTTTAGTAGAGACGGGGTTTCACCGTGTTAGCCAGGATGGTCTCGATCTCCTGACCTCATGATCTGCCCCTCTCGGCCTCCCAAAGTACTGGGATTACAGGCGTGAGTCACTGCGCCCAGCCTTAAACAATATGATTTTTAGTTTTCCTTGCTTTTGAGCATTTATTTATTTATTTATTTAAGACAGAGTTTCACTCTTGTTGCCCAGGCTGGAGTACAATGGTGTGATCTTGGCTCACTGAAACCTCCGCCTCCCGGGTTCAAGTGATTCTCCTGCCTCAGCCTCCTGAGTAGCTGGGATTAAAGGCATGCACCACCACGCCCGGCTAATGTTGTACTTTTAGAAGAGACGGGGTTTCTCCATGTTGATTAGGCTGGTCTCAAACTCTTGACCTTAGGTGATCTGCCAACCATGACCTCTCAAAGTGCTGGGATTACAGGCATGAGTCACTGCACCTAGCTGAGCTTCTAAAAATAAAATCATAACGTGTCATCTTCTGTGACTTAGTTTTCTCACTCACATTATTCCTAAGATTCATCCACATGGCTGCAGGTTAACTATACTTCATCAATTTTTGCTGGTTGTATTAGTCCATTTTCACACTGTTATAAAGACATACCACAGACTGGGTAATTTATTTAAAAAAAAAAAAAAAGAGGTTTAATTGACTCACAGTTCCCCATGGCTGGGGAGACCTCAGGAAACTTACAGTCATGGCGGAAGTGGAAGTGGAAGGAGGCACGTCTTACACGGTGGCAGGTGAGAGACAGTGCATGTTAGCACAGAAAAAACTACCATTTTTAATACCATCAGGTCTCGGGAGAATTCACTCACTATCACGGGAACAGCATAGAGGAAACTGCCCCCATAATCTAATCTTTTCCCACCAGGTCTCTCCCTAAGCACCTGGGAATTACAATTCAGTAGGAGATTTGGGTGGGGTCACAAAGCCTAACCATATCACAGGTGCATGATATTCCATTGTGGAAACACATCACAGTTCATTTATCCATTTTGCCTGCCTGTGGACACTGGGTTGTTTCTAGTTTCGTGCTATGAGGAACGGAGCTGTCATGAATGCTCCTGGGTAAGCCAGGGGCCCACCAATAGTCCAGCCACCCCTTCCTTGTGTGTGGGTCTGTCTCTGAGTGCCCAGGTTGATTCTGTGGATCTACCGTCTAGCCCTAACCCTATAAAGTGTTGCTTATAGCCAGGTGTGGTGGCTCACGCCTGTAAACCCAGCACTTTGGGAGGCCAAGGTAGGAGGATCACTTGAGGCCAGGAGTTCAAGAACAGCCTGGGCAACATGGAGAAAGTCCATCTCTACAAAATTAAAAAAAATTAGCACGGCATGGTGGCGAATGCCTGTGGTCCCAGCTACTTGGGAGGCTGAGGTGGGAGGATTGCTTGAGGCCAGGGTTTGAGGCTGCAGTGAGCTGTGTTCCCACCACTGCACTCCAGCCTGGGTGACAGAGCAAGACTGTCTTTAAAAAAAAAAAGACTTTGTTTCAATTACTTAGCTCTATAGTACCTCTTGATATTGGATAAAGTAAGTGTTCTTGTGTTGTTCTTCTTACACAGAGTCAGCTAGTCAAGCTCCAAAGCCAGGAAAATCGACAGTGAGAATTTGATTGTTATGCTATAACCAACAATTGATATCTTTACAATACCGGGTTTTCCAAAGTGACTACGTGGCGTCACTCTCCAAGTATTTAGGTATGTTTTAATGTCACTCTGTGTGTTCAGGTATTTTTTAAAATTGTGGGGCCAGGTGTGTTGGCTCACACCTGTAATCCCAGCACTTTGGAAAGCTGAGGTGGGAGGATGGCTTGAGGCCAGTTCAAGACCAGCCTGGAAAACATAGCAAGACCCCGTTTAAAAAAAAATACAAACAATTAGCTGGGTATAGTTGCACACACCTGCAGTCCCAGCTGCTCCAGAGGCTGAAGTGGGAGGAGTAACTGAGCCCGGGAGGTAGAGGCTGCAGTGAGCTATGATCAGGCCACTGCACTCCAGCCTGGGTGACAGTGAGACACTGCCTCAAAAAACAAAACAAAACAAAACAAAGCAAAAACACGCAAAAAAAACCTGTGGTAAAATATACACGTGACAAAATTTACCATCGTAACCATTCTTAAATGTGCAGTTCAGTAGTACTTAGTACATTCACACTGTTGTGTAAACATTAAAGTTTTTTTTTTTTTTTTTTTTTTTGAGATGGAGTCTCACTCTGTCGCCCAGGCTGGAGTGCAGTGGCGTGATCTCGGCTCACTGCAAGCTCCGCCTCTCGGGTTCACACCATTTTCCTGCCTCAGCCTCCTGAGTAGCTGGGACTACAGGCTCCCGCCACCATGCCTGGCTAATTTTTTGTATTTTTAGTAGAGACGGGGTTTCACCGTGTTAGGCAGGATGGTATCGATCTCCTGACCTCGTGATCTGCCTGCTTTAGCCTCCCAAAGTGCTGGGATTACAGGTGTGAGCCACCGTGCCCAGCCTAATTTAGGCAATTTTTAAAGTAAAGGGTTTTTTTTTTTTTTTTGGTGGGGGGTGCTGGTCATGGTGGTTGACACCTGTAATCCTAGGACTTTGGGAGGCTGAGGTCAGAGGACTGCTTGAGCCCAGGAGTTCGAGACCAGCCTGGGCAAGATGGTGAGATCCCATCTCTATTTCTTTTTTTAAGTTTTTCTTGTAAAGTTCTTTCATATCTTGTGTGAAGACACATAAGTGTCCATCAGCAATTTTTTCTTTGTTGCTTCATGTTTTTTAAAACCTTTTTATGACAGGTGATACACACAGAAAAGGGACTAAAATATCAATGCACAGCTTAATATGTAATTATAAAGTATACACCTTGCAACCGCCACTGAGATCAAGAAAAAGCATGTGGTCAGCACCCTTAGACACAAGTGTCTTCCCACCAAACACTCTTCCCCTTGAAGACAAGCACAGCCCTCTCCCCTTCCTTTGCTTTTTTTGGGGGGTGGGTGGGCAGAGACTAGCTCTATCACCCAGGTCGGAGTGCAGTGGCACAATCTCGGTTCACTGCAACCTCCATCTCCCAGGTTCAAGCGATTCTCCTGCCTCAGCCTCCTGAGTAGCTGAGATTACAGTGCACGCCACCACGCCCGGCTAATTGTTGTATTTTTAGTAGAGACGGGGGTTTCACCATGTTGGCCAGGCTGGTCTCGAACTCCTGGCCTCAAGGGATCCACCTGCCTTGGCCTTCCAAAGTGCTGAGATTACAGGCATCAGCCACTGCGCCTGGCCCCTTTGCTTTTCTTTAGAGTTTTACTACTTGAGTGCATATTCCCAAAAGCTCTAGTTTTTCCAGTTTCTGAACATCATACAAATAGAGCAATACACTTAGAATTCTTTTGTTTAGGCTTCTTCTTTTTCCTTTTTTTGTTTTTTGAAACAGGGTTTTGCCCTGTTGCTCAGGCCGGAGTGCAGTGGCACAATCACAGCTCACTGCAGCCTTGAACTCCTGCACTCAAGCAATCCTCCGACCTAAGCCTCTCAAGTATCTGGTGTGCTTCTACACCTGCCTAATTTTTGTATTTTTTTAAAAGACAGGGTCTCGCTATGTTGCCCAGGCTGGTCTCGAACTCCTGGGCTCAAGCAATCCTCCCACCTCAGCCTCCCAAAGATTACTGGTGTGAGCCACTGTGCCCAGCCCAGCTGCTCTGATTTACCATTATGGTTGTGAATCATCCGCCTTATTGTGTATGGCTAAACTTTGTTCATTTTTACCATTGTGTAGCATTTCATCTATGAAATAAATTGTGAATAAATACCACTATTTACTTAATAATTTAACATTGATGGATATTTGAGGACTTCCCGTTTTGGACTAGGTTCATTGTGGCGTTATTCACCATAGCCAAGACCCAGAAACACCTTAAGTGTCCATCAGTGATGAATACATAAAGATACTTGGTATACAATACAACAGAATACTATACAGCCTTCAAAGGAGGAGACCCTGCCATTTGGATGAATCTGGAGGACTTTATGCTAAGTGAACTAAGCCAGACACAGAAGGACAAATACTGCATGATCTCATTTATATGTGGAACCTGAAAAAAACTCAAATACATAGAAACAGACAATAGAATGGTGGTTACCAGGCTCTGTGCTGTGGCCCACGCCTGTCACAGTGGCGCAATCTCAGCTCACTGCAGCCTCTGCCTCGCGGGTTCAAGTGATTCTCCTGTCTCAGCCTCCCAAGTAGCTGGGATTACAGGCGTGCACCACCACACATAGCTAATTTTTGTATTTTTGGCAGAGACGGGCTTTCACCATGTTGGCCAGGCTACTCTGGAACTCCTGACCTCAAGTGATCCACCCGCCTCAGCCTCCCAAAGTGCCAGGATTACAGGCGTGTGCCACTGCACTGAGCCAGAAATGAAATCTCAAGCAGACCAGGGCTACCTAACAACACCCCCATGTTTTCTCATCCAAAGAGCCCTGTGGATTGAAACCATCGCCCTCCTATTCTATTGTCTCTGCCTTTCTCATATTCAGAGGAATAACAGGGTCAGGGGACTGCCCACTGAATTCCAGCTGGGGTGGGTTGGTGAGTTGGATGGTCCAGATCTTGTGCTGTTTCTATAGCATTTTTCCACAAGAAGAGCTGAGGCACAGATAAGTTGTGTGCAGGCCTGAACATCTCCCACTCCCACGCAGGTACTCAACACAGTGTGGGCTTGCGTATTTCTGACACACAATAAGGAATAACGTGATATTTGCACTCCCCAGATAAATGAAGATTTGTTGACTGTATCTGTCTGTTTCCAATGAACTATGACTTCTGGTTTTCCCCTAAATATGCCCACTTGGGTGTGGTAAGTTTTGACATCTTACCAAATCTCGCCCACATTCTCTGTAAGGCCTAATGTTTCTTCCCTACGTGTGACTGGTTTTGACCGAATCCCTTCCCATATTTTCCACTCCGGAAAATCCCTAACCTTTGATGTCCTACCCTCAATCCTTTGATCACAGCCTGGGTGTTCTCCCTTTGGGCTAGATGGAGCCCCGTTTCTGTAAAACTGATGCGCTCCTATGCACTAACGAGGTGTCCATGACGCAAGCTGCACAGGTCCCTCCCCACCACCCCAAGTGATGCTGGGGCCTCTGTTTCTCATGAACTTCTGCTTTGTCTTTCGGACATCTTGGATCAAAGTGCTTCTGTTCTCTCGGCAAAGACACCCAGTCCAAGGCCATTTCCTGCCCTTAAACTTGGGGCTATTCGGGGAGGAAGCTTGGTGTATCTTGAATTATCCAAGGAGCTAGCATCTTGACAGTAACAGGACAGGAGGGATGAGAATGGATTTTTTTTTTTTTTTTTTTTTTTGCATTTTATGAACCAGAGCATTAAAGTTTGGGCCTCCCAAGGGTTCCTTTCCTCTGCCCAGCTTCCTCCCTAGTACCTCTTCCCTGTTTTGACTTCTCATTTTATATACTTTATTCCCACCGTGAACACCCTGAGGGGCCCAGGATGTATTCTAAGAAAGGATGCCCGTTCTGCTTCTGAAAACCTAGAGCAGCAAATATTTCTGACCATTTGAGTTCATTTTTGCAAGATGTCAGACCAAATGTAACATTTTCTGTAGAAAATATCTGTTTTGGAAGGATCTTTAACATCCAATGGAAATTCCATCTCATATTTCTTCTTCTTCTTCTTCTTCTTCTTCTTCTTATTATTATTATTATTGAGACAGAGTCTCGCTCTGTTGCCCAGGATGGAATGCAGTGGCGCAATCTCAGCTCACTGCAAGCTCCACCTCCTGGGTTCAAGAGATTCTCCTACATCAGTCTCCCGAGTAGCTGGGATTACAGGCATGCGCCACCACGCCTGGCTAATTTTTGTATTTTTAGTAGAGATGGGGTTTCACCATGTTGGTCAGGCTGGTCTCGGACTCCTGACCTAAAGTGATCCACCCACCTTGGCCTCCCAAAGTGCTGGGATCACAGGCGTGAGCCACTGTGCCTGGCCGTCCATCCCATATTTCACCAAGACTGGGAACTCTTCAAGGAAACTCCAAGATAGTGGAGGCTCGGTTTCTGCAGTGATGGAGGGGGTGGGGGTGGCTGTGATAAACTGCAATGGTTTTCTGGGCTCTCCCCTCTCCCACTGACATACACATAGTCAGCTGCTCTTCTAGAGAATAGGAATTAAGCCTCAGACACTTAGACATGGTGCCTCTAGTCAGTGAGCGTACAGCCCTCATCTGGAAAGCATGGAAAACCCCCACCTCAAGGAAATCCCCCATCTCCAGGGGTTTTGAGAGAATCTAACGAAATAAGTAAGAGCCTGAACTGGAGCACACACCCAGTGCCCACTCACTGTTTTAGCTATTGTTAAATGTTCCTGAAAGGGTCGATTTCAACGACCACATCATACGAGATGCTGGAATGGCTTCCGCCTATCATCTCTGCACTTTGGGAGGCAGAAGCGGGAGGATTGCTTGAGCCCAGGAGTTTGAGACTAGCCTGGACAACATAACAAGACCTCATCTTCACCAAAAAATAGAAAAATTAGCCAAGCTGATGGCACATGCCTGTGGACCCATCTACTTGGGAGGCTGAGGCAGACAGATTGCTTGAGCCCATGAAGGCAAGGTTGCAGTAAGCACTGATCACACCACTGCACTCCAACCTGTCTCCAGACTAAAAAAAAAAAAAAGCTGGAAACCAGATTCTGGGGGAATACAGCTACGAGAAATGTAAGAATTCTCAAATGCTTGTCTCTTCCCCATGTTGGTTTTGTTTAGCTCTGGGTGTTTTCCCACACCACTTATTAAGAAAGTTGTTAAAGGCTGGGCGCGGTGGCTCATGCCTGTAATCCCAGCACTTTGGGAGGCTAAGGCGGGTGGATCACTTGAGGCCAGGAGTTCAAGACCAGCCTGGCCAACATGTGAAACCCCCTCTCTACTAAAAATACAAAAAATTAGCTGGGTGTGATGGCATGCACCTGTAGTCCCAGCTACTCAGGAGGCTGAGACAGGAGAATCGCTTGAACCCAGGAGATGGAGGTTGCAGTGAGCTGAGATCGCACCACTACACTCCAGCCTGGGTGACAGAGCAAGACTGTCTGGAAAAAAAAAAAAAAAGAAAGAAAGAGAGAGAGAAAGAAAGAAAGAAAAAGAAAGAGAAAGAAAGAAAGTTGTTAAAATGAGAAGTTGATGCACGCCTGTTTGCAAAGGGAGAAATTGGAACAATTCCATTTTGCTCAGCAGTCAGGTTTGTGAGAGGAACCCTCCTATCAGGGCAGGTTTAGTTTAATAAGGTTAATTTTTGTTTCCTGTGTTTTTTTTTTTTTTTTTTTTTTTTTTTGGTATTGGCATTATACATTTTTTTCTTAAAAAAAAATCCTTGAAAATTCAAGTATAGCTAATATTAACAGAAAACAGCCAGTCTTGCACCTGTGAACCTGCAAAAAGGCAGGGCAGGAGGAGGGGAACTGGCCACCCTAGCAGAGGACGCTCAGGCTGCATAAGGAACAGATGCTTCTGGCGGGGACACAGGGCTCTCAGAGTGGCCCACACTGTGACAGGTAAGATTTGCAGACACACATCGACAAGGACATTGGGGTCACTCTCCACACTTCTGTACACCATGCAAAACATCCGTTCCCAGAGAAGGAAGAAAAAGTTAGCCAGGCTTGGGAAAATCTATAATCCAAACACTTTTTAAAATTTCCACTGGAGTGTTGTGCACATCACAAACAAATATAAATGGGTATTAATAAAGTGAACTTTTGTATTATTAATTTCCTTTGGCTGCCGTCACAAATGATCCCAAACTTTGTGGCTTGAAACAACAGAATTATTATCTCAGTGTTCTAGAGACCAGAAGGCCAAAGTCAAGGTGTCAGCCACGCCATGCTCCCTCTGAAGGCTCTAATCCTTCCCTGCCTCTTCCAGCTTCTGTTGGCTCTAAACAGTCCTTAGCTTGGGGCTGCATAACCCTCATCTTCGCCTCTGTCTCCACATGGCCTTCTCCTACTCCCTGTGTCTCTTACAAGGACCCTTGTCATTGGATTTACAGCCCACTCAGATAATACAAGCTGATCTTATCTTGAGATCCTTAATTTAATTACATGTACAAGCTGTGTGCGGTGGCTCACACCCACAATCCCAGCATTTTGGGAGGCCGAGGTGGGCAGATCACCTGAGGTCAGGAATTGGAGACTAGCCTGGCCAACATGGTGAAGGCTGGCCAACATGGTGAAATCCCATCTCTAAAAAAAAAAAAAAAAAAAAAAAAAAAAAAATTAGCTGGGTGTGGTGGTGCATGCCTGTAATCCCAGCTACCTGGGAGGCTAAGGCAGGAGAATTGCTTGAACTCAGGAGGCAGAGGTTGCAGTGAGCCGAGATTGCACCACCACACTCCAGCCTGGGCAACAGAGTGAGACTCCATCTCAAAAAAAAAAAAAATTACATGTACAAAGACTCCTTTTCCAAGTAAAGTCACTGTCACAGGTTCTGAGGGTTGGGAAGTGGACATATCTTTTGGGGGGCTGTTATACTACTTACTGCAACACTCAGGTAAAAAGACCACAAATGTCCATTAAAGGTCCTGAATAAGAATGATCATTCCAGCTTTATCCATAACAGCCAAAACCTTGAAACAACCCTAATGTCCATCAACTAGAGAATGAATAAATAAATTGTGATATATTCATACAGTGGAATACTACATGGCAACGAAAATGAGCAAACTATTGCCACAAGTATCAGCATGAATGCATCTCCATTAATATAAAGTTCAAGAACAGGCAAAACTAATCCATGGTGATGGAGGTCAGAATAGTGCTTACCCTCTGGGGATAATGACTAGGAGGGCACGAGGGATCTTCTGAAGTGTTGGAAGTATTCCATATGTATTTTTTATTCTTTTAGAGACAGCGTCTTGCTCTGTAGCCCAGGCTGGAGTGAAGTGACACAATCATAGCTCACTGTAACCCCAACCTCCCGGACTCAACTGATCCTCTCATTTCAGCCTCCCGAGTAGCTGGGACTACAGGTATTTGCTACCGCATCTGGCTAATATTTTTACTTTTTATTTTTTGTAGAGATGGGGTCTCGCTATGTTGCCTAGGCTGGTCTCAAATACCTGGCCACAAGTGATCCTCCTGCTTTGGTCTCCCAAAATGCTGGGATTACAGGTGTGAGCCATTTGCTTCCAGCCAGTATTCTATATTTTCATCTGAGTGGCAGTGGAAGTCATACGAAAAATTAATTATACCATGCATTTAAGATTTACATGCTTTACTGCATGTATGTTATAAAATTTAACTTGTCATTAAAATTTTATGTATTTTAAACTCAATTACATGTACAATTTCGTGTATAAAAACTCAATTAGTTTAAGATAAATAAAGTTTTAATGACAAGTTGCAATCTATCATCATTGTTAAAACTATTTTCACAGGCTTATTGAAGTATAACTGATATACGATACACTGCACATATTTAAATTATACAATTTTGATCTTTGATATTGACATTTGTATATATCCATGAAATCACCACCACAATCAAGCTAACCAACATCACCCACAAAAGTCTCTTCCTGCCCTTCTCCATATTCCCCATGCTCCCTACAACATTAAAATTATACTAAAATTTTCTAAAAAATAAAAATAAATAAATACCTGGTTGATCTTGCTAGTAGCAAAAAGAATCACAAGCAAAATTACTGCAGTATGCCATCTTTCAGGAATTACACCAGACCAGCAAGGAGGATTCAGAAACATAAATGCACTCTGCACTTCTGGCATAACTAGGGGGTATCTGAAAGGTCAGAGGAGGAAGAGCTACCAACACAGGAAAAGTCAAGTGAGTCCAGGAGGAAGCCAAGGAGTGCCCATGGTTCTGATCTTAGACTAAGCCTACAAGGCACAAGAGGCTCATTGTGATGGGCAAACCAGCAGTCACCTGTTTGGAACACAAAGAGTGAGAGATACAGCTTGGCTGCTGGAACCTTCCTGGCACTTGCTGCCATTGATGTCTGGGGCCAGGGAAGCAGTGCTGGAGGAGGGATCAACACACAGTTGTCTGGACAGGATGCTGCCTGCTTGCCAGGAGGAGGCGGGGCTGAGCTGCTGCACTGTAAGTGGCTTTCCGGCTGCTGTTCTTGGCCAGCTGGGGCAAAGGAAGTTTAAGCAACTCACACATACACATATTCCTCTAAATTAGCAATGTTCTTGGAAACCGGAGATGCTTCCTGCTAGGCAGAAACAAAAGCCTCCCCCTACTCTACACAAATGTCTTCAATTACTTGTCACAGGAAGAGTTCCCTCCAAGTCAAAGGTAGCTAAAAGAGAAATGCGTGACCGGCAGATATAGGGTTAGGAACCTGATGTCTGCAACTCACTTTAGACACATAGAAAAGTCATATAGAGCAAGTAGAGTGAAATGTTAAGGGCATAGGTGGTATGTATACAGATATTTGCTGTATAGTTCTTTCAACTTTTCTGTGTTTGGAAAGTTTCATTAAAAAGATAGAGAAGAAAGGGTATACAAAGAAACTGAACAAAGTTATCAAAAGAAAAAGGATAAAAGCAACATTAAAAAAAATTCAGAGGCCAGGCACAGTGGCTCACACCTGTAATCCCAGCACTTTGGGAGGCCAGGGCGGGTGGATCACTTGAGGTCAGGAGTTCGAGACTAGCCTGGCCAACATGGTGAAACCCCGTCTCTACCAAAAATACAAAAATTAGCCAGGTGTGGTGGTGCATGCCTGTAATCCCAGCTGCTCAGAAGGCTGAAGAACAAGAAGGGCTTGAACCCAGGAGGTGGAGGTTGCAGTCAGCCAAGGTCATGCCACTGTACTGCAGCCAGGGTGACAGAGCAAGACTCTATCTCAAAAAAAAAAATCAGATGAAGAATATGCCACTGAAAAATGCTGGTAGTCTAGGAAGCCCAACAAATCCAAAGAATAAATAAATAGAATGAAATAGATAAAAAAGGAATAAAATAAATAAAATTAAACATTAATCCAATTCACTTTTTTTTTTTTTTGAGATGGATTCTCACTCTGTCTCGCCCAGGCTGGAGTGCAGTGGCGTGATCTTGGCTCACTGCAGCCTCCGCCTCCTGGGTTCAGGTGATTCTCCTGTCTCAGCCTCCTGAGTAGCTGGGACTACAGGCATGTGCCACCACACCCGGCTAATTTTTGTATTTTTAGTAGAGACAGGGTTTCACCATGTTGGCCAGACTGGTCTCAAACTTCTGACCTCAGGTGATCCACCTGCCTCAGCCTCCCAAAGTGTTGGGATTACAGGCATGAGCCACCACACCTGGCCTCAATTCACTTTTTAAAAGAATAATTTAAAAAGCATACCTAGAAATCACAGAATACCAAAGACAATGACATAATCTTAAAAGTGGCTGGAAATAAAGGATGGATTACATATATGAAAACAAAATTAGACTTTCTACTGATTTCTCAATAGCAAAAATGGGAACGAGAAGACAATGGAACAATACCTTTGATGTGCTGGGAGAAAACACACGCCAATCTAGAGCTGCAGGCCCAAGAATTGTTCAAGGATGAAGATGAACTGAATACACTTTCAGAGAAAAACTGAAATATTCTGTTACGAACATATCCCCCTAAAGGAAATTCTTAAAAAATTAGGTCAGAAGAAAGAAAAGCAACATCAGAGGGAAAATGTGAGCTGTAAGATGGAATAACAAGCAATGAAAATGATAAATATGTGGGCAAATCTAAATGGACAGTGATTGTTTTAGTCCATTTTTTGTTGGTATAACAGAATATACCACTATAAATTACAGACTGGGTAATTTATAGTGAACAGAAATTTATTTAGCTCATGGTTCTGGAGGCTGGGAAGTCCAATACCAAGCAGGTGGCATCTGGTTGGCTTTGGGGGAGGGGCTAGTGCTGCATCATAATATGATGGAAAAGCAGAAGAGAAGCAGGTGTGTGTCAAAGGGGAAAAACTTAAGGGGAACCTCACTTTATAACAGCCTGCCCTTGCAATAACCAATCCAGTCCCAAAAGAGTGAGAACTCACTGCCTCCAGCATTAACCCAGTCTCGAGAGAATGGCATCAGTCTCTCTTAATGACCAAATCACCTCTTCAAAGTCCCGTCACCCAACACCACCCCACTGGGGACCAAAGTGGGAGGATCTCTTAAGGCCAGGAGTTTGAGATCAGCCTGGGCAACATAGTGAAACCCTATCTCTATTAAAAAATTAACAGGGCATGGTGGTACAAGTGGTACAAGCCTGCCTGCAGTCCTAGCTACTTGGGAAGCTGAGGCAGGAGGATTGCTTGAGCCCAGGAGTTTGAGGCTGCAGTGGGCTATGATAGTGCCACTGCACTCCAGCCTGAGTGACAGAGCGAGAATTTGTCTCTCTCTTTTTTTTTTTTTTTTTTTTTTGAGACAGAATCTCCCTCTGACGCCCAGGCTGGAGTGCAGTGGCTCAATCTCGGCTCACTGCAAGCTCCGCCTCCCGGGTTCACGCCATCCTCCTGCCTCAGCCTTCCGAGTAGCTGGGACCACAGGCGCCCACCACCATGCCCGGCTAATTTTTTGTATTTTTAGTAGAGACGGGGTTTCACCGCGTTAGCCAGGATGGTCTCGATCTCCTGACCTTGTGATCTGCCTGCCTCGGCCTCCCAAAGTGCTGGGATTACAGGCATGAGCCACCGTGCCCAGCTGCTGAGAATTTGTCTCTAAAAAACAACAATGACAAACTAAAAGGAAAACTTCTGGAAAGTAGAATAAAAGACAAAAGTGGATAATAAGAGAAAATATAAGAAAATTAGAGGATAAATTCAGAAATTCCAAAAAAGAGAAAACAGAAACTCCAGTAGTGAAGAAAGTATTAAAGAAATGTCCCCACAACTGAAAGAAATTTGAAGAGCCTGCAGAGTGCTCCACAATTGTTAAAATATGGTAATAATATTTCAGAACATCAGTTCTAAAGGTTTCCAGAGAGGCAAAAAAAAAAGCCAAACAGATCACAGTCAAAGGATCATAGGTGGGAGGACATTGGACACTCTGGGGAAAAAATGCTATTTAACCTAGACTTTTATCAAATTATCAGTCAAGTGGAAACAGGGTTAGACATTTTCACACAAACAACGTCTCAAAAAATTTCCTCCCAAACAATCTTTCTCAGGAAGCTCCTGGAAGATATTTCACCCTAAACAAGGGAGTAAACCAGGAAAGAGAAAATGGAGGACCAACATGACTAGATGGTGAAGTGAAGTCCCAGCAGGAGGATCATGCAGCTGACTTAAAGAAAGTATAGATTGGAGCAGGACAGAGATTGGAGTTTAACTTATTCAAAGCGGGGAAAAGGACAAATCTTAACTACAGTTGTAAAGAAAAGCAAAAAGTTTGCATGAGAAAGAAATGTAAGGCCAGCACATGACATAGCTCATTTCTAACATTTTCCTGATCACCATAACATAATCACTGAACTTAATAAAAATCATGACATGACAATTCTGGGAGGATGGAGGGAGGCGAAGGAAATATGTGTGTGGGAGAGGAGTGAAAAGAGCAAATTCATCATCTTCTAGTAAAAAGTAAGTTGATAATATACAGCACTCAAATTCAAGACTGTATATAAACCAGCTATTTATAAACATGGAGCCGGGCACAGTGGCTCATGCCTGCAATTCCAGAACTTTGGGAGGCTCAGGTGGGCAGATCACTTGAGGTCAGGAGTTTGAGACAAGCCTGGCCAACATGGTGAAACCCTGTCTCTACTAAAAATACAAAAATTAGCCTGGTGTGGCGGTGCATGCCTGTAATCCCAGTTACTTGAGAGGCTGAGGCTGGAGAATCGCTTGAACCCGGGTGGCAGAGGTTGCAGTGAGTGGAGATGGCACCGCTGCCCTACAGCCTGGGCAACAGAGTGAGACTCCAACTCAAAAAAAAAAAGGAGATGAAAATAGAACTATTCACTAAAAGAGAGAGTGGCTAATTCTGGAGAGGGGGATGGGTTGGGAAGGCATGGGGTAGAGCAGAGAGCTGCTGGGTTTAGAAATCCTGTTGAATTCTTTGACTTTTTCTATTGTGTATTTATATGACTGATTAGAATTAAAATTTTTAAAGTTTGCAACTGGTAGGGCCAAGAATTTTGAGTTTAAGAATCCCAAACTGATGGAAATACTTATAATACACACAAAAATTTTTGTTTACGGGTGGCCTAGGCAGTATAGTTTGCAATGAGGACAAAGAAAAAAAATGCGTTTTGTTTGATATTTACAGGATATTATTAATGAGACATTATAATTAATTGTTTTATTTTCCCCACTGCTGACATGCCTGTGTGAATATGCTAAGCTAGTGGTTTGATAACTTATTTGTAATGCACTTTCAGAGCATTGTAAACACCTAATAAACACATGTGGAATAAAGGTGTTTCAAAACGATAAGTAACAAAAAAGAGATGCATTTTATTGTATATAAACTATCCTTCAACAATACTGATTAAAATGCAAAAGAGCTATTAGAATATGCAAATTGTTCAGCAACATAAAGCAATAATAGAAGAGCCAAAAGATGAAAATGATTGATTACGGGATGTGGATGCAAGGCAGAGGACAGTTATTTATTTATATGTCTTTTATTGTTTGTTTGTTTATTTATTTGTTGTGACAGGGTCTTGCTCTGTCACCCAGGCTGGAGTGCAGTGATGCCATCCCAGCTCACTGCAGCCTCGGTCTTCCACGCCCAAGCCATCCTCCCACCCCAGCCTCCTGAGTAGCTGGGACTACAGGCACATGCCACCATGCCTGGCTCATTTTTGTATTGTTTGTAGGCATGGAGTCTCACCATCTTGCCCAGGCTGGTCTCAAAACCCTGGGTTCATTCTGTCTCCCAAAGTGCTGGAATTATAGATGGGAGCCACTGGACCCAGCCATGTCTTTTAATGCTGCATGATATTTAAATGTTAAATATGTATATTTTAACACTACTTCATATGTACTCACTACATAAGGTAAGTACAGTTATAAAGTAAATAAAGGCTGGGCGCGGTGGCTCATGCTGTAATCCTAGCACTTTGGGAGGCCGGTCAGGAGTTCAAGACCAGCCTGGCCAACATGGGAAAACCCCATCTCTACTAAAAATACAAAAATTAGCTGGGCGTGGTGGCGCATGCCTGAAATCCTAGCTACTCGGGTGGCTGAGGCAGGAGAATCACTTGAACCTGGGAGGCGGAGCTTGCAATGAGCCAAGATGGCGCCACTGCACTCCAGCCTGGGCAACAGAGGGAGACTTAGTCTCAAAAAAAAAAAAAAAAAAAAGAAATACAGCACATATATAGTTATGCATTTTATATATATATATGTGTGTGTGTGTGTCTGTGTGTGTGTGTATGTATTTATGCTGGGTCTAGAATTTGAAAGGCACCTGAAAATACAATGCTTAATTTTTCACTTATTTTGCGATTAGAACGAAGACAATGCATAGTGGATGACGTTACTGCCATTCTATTCTATCACTATCTATGCGCCATGTCCATATGGTCATGAACTGCCACTGGGTGAAGGCAGATCTCGGAGTCTGTTTGTTATATGCAGGGACTCAATGACACTCACTGGCTGCAGTATACCCATGAGGTAGGAGGCGGGCTCAACTCCAGAGGTGAGGCTCAGACAACTGACCAAACTGAGAACTAGCTAAAACAGGGATGGGAGGGAAGCAGTTTTCCACAAGACACGACCACCAGTGCGCCATGTCAGTTTACCATTGCCATGGCAACATCCGAGAGTCACCATCCCTTTCCATGGCAATGATATAACGACCCCAAAGCTACTACCCCTTCCCTAGAAATGTCTGCATAAACCGCCCCTTAATCTACATGCAATTAAATGTGAGCATAAATCTGACTGCAGAACTGCTCTGAGCTGCTGCTGTCTGCCTACAGGACCGGGTAGTCCTGCTCTGCAGGAGCAGTCATGGAGCTGTAACACGGCTTCTTCAATGAGCCTCTTTTCTTCTCCCCTACCACTGGCCCATACTGACTCACCCTTGAATTCTTTCTTGAGCAAAGCCAAGAACCCTCACATGCTAAGCCCCAGTTTGGGGGTCACCTGTCCTGAATCAGGTTGGGAGAACCTGAAGATTCCTCCAGAAAGAAATATGTAAACTGGACGGTGCTCTCCTCATCATGCTGAGAGCTCTCTCTCCCCTGGTGCTTGGCTCCTGGCCACCTCTGCCTCCAGCCAGACTAGGTGCTCCCAGCCAGACCTGATCCTCAGCAATTTTGACCAAAGATGACTCTTGGTACTGAAAGGCCACCAGGGTCTGCTCTTCCACACACCTAAAGTTGAGGCAGTGAGAAGGGAATGCAACTGGGAGTGAGGTCCCATTGTCAGGGTCCTTTCCAACCTCGTCATCTTGGCATCCAGGGGTTCCGTGTTGACCCTACCCTAGCTAAACACCCAGCCAAATATCCCCCTGCTCTTCAGGGTGCTCCCTCAGCTCCACTCACTCTGTCTCTCACACACCACCAGAAGGTACCCCTTAAAACCTGTGCGATCCACCTGCCTGCAATACTCTTCTTTCCTCTACAAATCCACCCGCTTTCCAAAGTCCAGTTTCAGGCCCTTGTCTTTCTTCCTGGAACAAAGTGCTCATTTGAGGTTTTGAATAGCTGGAGCACTTCTGCTTCGTGCAGACCTTTTGGTGCACCTAGTGAACATCAACTGTGTTTTAACACCCAGTTTAGCAGCAACTTCCATTGTAAATACTTCAGCAATAATTCTCTCCAAGAATTCTTTTTCTCCTTGGTTCCCAATGAGATAGGTTTTTTCCATTATAGTAATTAACGCTTTGAATCATAATAAAGTGTTTACCACCATTTGGAATCCCTTGGTAGAATAAGAGTTCCCCAGGGAAAAGTACTTGGAATTAATCACATAGCATTGATGCCATAAAAGCTTGCTGAATTAAGACATTCCTGTGTATGGCTTGGCATTGTGGCTCACACCTGTAATCCCAGCACTTTGGGAGGCTGAGATGGGAGGCTCACTTGAGGCCAGGAGTTCAAGACCAGCCTGGGCAACATAGCAAGACCTGTCTCTAGCAAAAAATAAAAGAAAAAAAATTAGCCAGACATAGTGGTGTGCACCTGTGGTCTCAGCTAATGGGGAAGCTGAGGCGGGATGATCGCTTGAGCTCAGTAGGTCGAGTTTATGGTGAGCTATGAGTACCACTATATAGTGAGTGCCACTGCACTCCAGTCTGGGAAGCAGAGTGAGACCCTGTCTCAAAAAAACAACAACAATAACAACAAATGCTCCTGTATTTTTCTCTCACTCTCCTATTCATCCTTCAGCACCCAGTTTAACCACCACCTCCTCTAGAAAGCCTTTCTGATTGCCTAGAGCAAGGTGGGTTCTGCCATGAGATATGTTGGCATCTGGCTTCTTTGTATGGATTATGAAAGTCACCATTTACCTGGGCAATTATTTGTTAAGCACCCATCTCTTTCCCTCCACTGTGCACACCATCAGGACAGGGGCAGACTGTGACCTTGTCATAAGAGTTCCAGTGCACCAGCCCAATGTTTGGCACAAGGCTGGTGCTCAGTGAATTGCTTGTGACATGGAAGAATTAAAGTGTGTGAATCTTACATACCCAATGACACTTTGCTTCCCACAGCTAAATGTATTAGCACAGAGTAAATTTATTTTTTAATTTTATTACGAAAAATTTAAACATTCTCAAAAGTAGAGAGAGAAGCATAATGAGCTGCCACGTGTCCATCATCCATCTGTGACAATTATCAATATTCTTGCCAATCTTCTGATGCAGTTTTTTAAAATCAATTTATTGAGGTATAATTTACACAAACAATGTACTCATTTTGAGTGTATACTTCAATGGCTTCTAGCAAATGTGTGCATCCATAGTCCCCAAAAGTTTCCCTGTGGCAAAGAATTGGGTGATTTTTTGTTTTTTTGAGATAAGATCTTGCACTGTCACCCAGAGTGGAGTGCAGTGGTTCGATCATAACTCACTGCAGCCTCCACCTCCTGGGCTCAAGTGATCCTCCTGCCTTGGCCTCCCAAAGTGCTAGGATTACAGGTATGAGCCACCACATCCAGCCTGGCACGAAGTTTTGTGAATACAAATTCTTTTTTTTTTTTTTTTTTTGAGACAGAATTTTGCTCTTGTTGCCCGGTTGAAGTGCAATGGTGTGATCTCGGCTCACTGCAACATCTGCCTCCCGGGTTCAAGCGATTCTCTGCCTCAGCCTTCCAAGTTGCTGGGATTACAGGTGCCCGCCACCACACCTGGCTAATTTTTTGGATTTTTAGTACAGATGGGGTTTCGCCATGTCGGTCAGGCTGGTCTCGAACTCCTGACCTCAGGTGATCCACCAGCCTCGGCCTCCCAAAGTGCTGGGATTACAGGCATGAGCCACCGTGCCGGGCTGTGAATACAAATTCTTAATAAATGTTTGTTACTTTGTTCGCATGTGATCCAAGATGAGTTGAAGGAAGGGGCTCGGGACTTGAAGAAGCAGGTGAGTTTAAAGACTCTGGGGGTCACGTGAAGGGAAAGATTTGGGCTTTTACAGCCTCTTCATTTCCCTGAGACCCAACCCCAAATTGGCCCCAACTTATTCAGTCAGAATATTCTTTATCAACACCATCATGAAAGTTTCTTCCCTTGTAACCTGAGAATGGAAAAGCCAAGTTTCCATTTCCTTCATGGTGGGATGCAGTCCATGAAGCTCTCCAGCCTGTGACCCCTTTCTAAGCCTTCCCATTGCCAATCAAATGCCCACTAGGGGTAGCCTCTTCCTCTACCATCACCTGCCCCTCATAAGATCCTAAGTATGGACCCAGAGCCCATATACAAGGCCTACTCCACTGTGGACTGCAGACCCTGGTTCTCAGTCCAAGGGGCAGAAGGGGTTGAGCTGGAACCATGCCCCTTGGCCACGGAACCAACCTGGATGAGCCCTGCAGACCCTGGGAGCCAGCTCTCAGGGAAGAAAGTGGAGGAGGGTGGGAGTACGGCAATGGGGAGAAGGGCAGGGGGAGCTGGCCAGTGCAGGGTGGGCCTGGGGTATGGAGCCTCAGAACATTCTGATGAAGCAGTGTTATAGGACCAACAGGCTCACACACCCACTGTGCAGTGACAGACCATTCCACTGAGACAGCAGGGTTGGCAGCAGAGAAAGAGTTTCATGATCACAGGGCGCCAAGTGAGGACATGAGAGGAAACCCGCAAATCCGTCTCCCCAAGGAGTTCTGGGCTGGCGATTTTAAGGGGATCATGGAAGGACGAGGAGCTGGAGAATTGGGGTGGTTGATTGCTTCAGGTTAGGGGGTTGAAATCAGGGTGTGAAAACTGCATTCTTTAGTGAGTCAGCAGCTCCTGTGGGTTCCTTCAGACCAAATGGCATCAGTGGTTTCATCAGTATACAGAACCTGAAAAAATATCTCAAATGGAAAACTTAACATTTCTTTTGTTTGTTTGTTTGTTTGAGGCAGAGTTTTGCTCTTGGCACTTAGGCTGGAGTGCAGTGGCACCATCTTGGCTCACTGCAACCTCTGCCTCCTGGGTTCAAGCGATTCTCCTGCCTCAGCCTCCTGAGTGGCTGGGATTACAGGCACCTGCCACCATGCCCGGCTAATTTTTGTATTTTCAGTAGAGACGGGGTTTCACCATGTTGGCCAGGCTTGTTGCGAACTCCTGACCAAGAGATCCACACACCTCGGCCTCCCAAAGTGCTGGGATTACAGGCGTGAGCCACTGCACCCGGCCAAAACTTAACATTTCATAACGTTCAAGTTCTTATCTCTAGAGCAGTTAAGGGGAACTATCATCTTGGAACAGGTCTGTGTGATTCTAGAAAAACAGGCACCAAACCACTGTGAGGAAGGGCAGGTCAGAGAGCAGGATGACCTCATGATGAATGCTGAATGTGCTGCAAGCTTGATTTATTTTCATTTCTCCCCCTCCCTTCTTCCCTGATTAATTTAATAAAGTGAATATGGTTTCAGCAGAAACACTGGTGGTGGAGGAAGGGCATGCCACTCACATCCTTCCTGCACCTCATTTGTTTCAGGGAGGAGCATTGTTTGGGGACCCCAGAAGGAGAAGGGTTTCTGATCCCAGAGGAATAAGGACACTTTATAGAAAAAAAGGCAGGGAGCCGGGGAGGCCTTTACTGAAAGTCAGTATCCAAAGGCTCGCTGAATTCTTCCAAGAACGTTTCAGCCCTTTTTTTTTTTTTTTTTTTTTTTGCGACGGAGTCTCACTCTGTCACCCCGGCTGGAGTGCAGTGGCACAATCTTGGCTCACTGCAACCTCCACCTCCTGGGTTCAAGCAATTCTCCTGCCTCAGCCTCCCGAGTAGCTAAGATTACAGGCCTGCACCACCATGCCTGGCTAATGTTTATATTTTTAGTAGAGATAGGGTTTCCCCATGTTGGCCAGGCTGGTCTCAAACTCCTGACCTCAGGTGATCCATCCGCCTCAGCCTCCCAAAGTGCTGGGTTTACAGGTGTGAGCCACTGCACCCAGCCATGTTTCAGCGTTTCAATTGAGCAGGGAATACATCCTCAAGAGGAGCAGAGAATACATCCTCAAGAGGAGCAGGAAAAGGGAAGAAGATGCAGGAAAGTTGGCCATTATTTGAGAAGATAAAACCCACTCTCTGTGGTGCTGATAGTATTTCTTTGTGCACCATCGTTCACAGCTCTTAGTCCAGAGATTACAACCGCGCCCACCACACCACCTGCAGACTGGCTCCAGATTAATTTCCTGGGTCAGCTTCCTCCCTTGCTCACATTTAACTTTGCAAATCCCCTTCATTCATTATTCATTCATTCCACAAATATTTGTCAAAGGTGCGAGAGATACAATGGGAAATAAGTTTCTTGCATTCAAGAAGTTTATAATGTGATGAAATCATTGTCTTTGCTAGCATATATTAAGAATTTACACCTGGTGAATCTTCCTTCAAAAATGAGAAATCAAGTACGTCAATGGACATTTGGTGGGAGATTAACAGAGAATTCCAGAATGACTAAACAAACCCACAATTTTGGGGAGGAGAACAGAAAGAAAGAATGAAGACGAAATCCCCCAGAAATGCTCTCAACAGTGAAGAAGGAGAGGTCAAAAGCTGGGTATTGCTACATCCTGGAAACAGCACATAGGAAATTAGGAAATTTAGGAAGGTGATTTCTTGTTCTAATGCTGCCTGATTCGTGCAAATTCCGGCATATCTATTTACGCCTCTGTCACTCAGTTTTCGTCATCTGTACAGATAACCTACTCTAATCTAATGCAGATGGGTGTTATATAAATGCAACAGTGCACCTAAGAGTGCGTTGGGAACCATGAAGTTCTATATAAATAGGAAAGAATACACTTTTTTAGAGTCCCTCCTAACATCGCTGATCTCTGTCTTCCAGGCACCTTCTTTCCTGGAGCACAACTCACCAATTCCACCATCAGCTGGTTTCTTCCTAGGTCACAAAAGCAATTGCGAACGGGGCTCCATTGAGGGGGGACCCAACTCATTACTTCTCTCGGGGGGCCCTCAATGGAGTTAGAAAGGCGAGACCAGCAAACACTTACAGGAAACTGCCGTGAGCCCCATCACTGAGCATGGGTAGCGGTGGGTGAGCTAGAATTTGCTATCTGAGCAGTTGGTGTTTGACTTGAGTCTTTGAAGCACCTGGAAAATAAGATCACACGTCCTTGGTGTTCCATGTTTGCCCTGACCGCACCATTATCTGAAGGCCGCTGAGGTCTGAGGTCTTGCATTCCAGGAGACCCTTGAGGGTCAGGGCTTTATGTGTTTCTCCTGTGCCTACACACACAGGTGGCGTGGAGTTGTTTCGTGGCACAATTGCATTCGTACACAAGGTTCTTACAGTGTGCAATGACCCAGGCTTGCAGCCCTTCTCAACCTTAACTGTACAGTAGAATCCCCAGGGAAACTTTTAACAATCCGGGCAGCAGGCTGCACCCCAGACCAATGCAATCAAAATCTCTGGGGGTAGTCCCTTGCATCAGGGATTTTAAAAGTTCCTCCAGGCCAGGCACGGTGGCTCACGCCTGTAATCCCAGCACTTTGGGACGCTGAGCTGGGCAGATCACATGAGGTGAGGAGTTTGAGACCAGCCTGGTCAACATGGTGAAACCCCATCTCTACAAAAATACAAAAATTAGCTGGGCATAATGGCGAGAGCCTGTAATCCCACCTACTCTGGAGGCTGAGGCGGGAGAATCGCTTGAACCCCAGAGGCGGAGGTTGCAGTGAACTGAGATCGTGCCGTTGCACTCCAGCCTGGGTGACAGAGGGAGACTCCATCTCAAACACACACACACGAGGGAGACTCCATCTCAAACACACACACACACACACACACACACACACACACACACACACACACACAGTTCCTCTGGTGGTTTTAACATGCAGCCAAGGTAGAGAACCACTGAGTTACAGCCTGGCCCTCAAGGGTGTACATGAATTGCCTGGGTGAGGGGGTTGATAAAAATGCAGATTTTGATTAAGCTGGTCTGGTTTTAAGTCCTGAGGTTCTGCTTTTCAAACAAGTTCCCAGAAGCTGCTGCCGCTGGTGGCCGGACCGCATTTTGACAGAAAGGGGCTGGAGCACAAGCAAAGTTCCCTGGGACCGGGATTGTGGTTCTAGTGCCCTCTGGTGGTCAGGACCTCCCTAGCAGCGCCCCGCAGAGAAGAACTGATGATAGAAGCCCTGGCTAACAGAATTTCTGGCGGACACCTGGATTTCAGCCTTGTAATAACCGGAGCAGAACCCAGCCAAGCCTGCTTGGACTCCTGACCTACAAAACTGTGAGATAATAAACGGGTGTTGTTTGAAGCTGCTAAATTTATGGTAATTTGGTGTGCAGCAATAGGCAAGAACAAGCTTCATCGTAACAGGCCGGCTGAGAAGCCCAAACCCACAGGCTCGACCCAGTGACCTTGCACAACGTCTCTTTTCTAGTTCAGGCTGGTGGATTCATTCCCAACCTCCTGCTCTCATGGGAGACGAGGTGGAAAGGATTGTACTTCTTGCTGCCTTACTTTTTCATGACTGCTGACTTCTTTTCATCCTACGATGCTTGTTGTCACTGACACCCGTGAAAGCTCAGGGGTGGGATGGTGGTGGGGTTGTTTGCTCTCTGTGGCTGATTGTATTTTCCAAAGGTGAATGCACGGATATATCCCATGCCACATGCCCTCCTTACAATGACCTTGATGACTTGATCTCCTTCATGGAGACATGGGATTTATGTTCCCATCCCTTCAATCTAGCAGGCCTGAGACTGTGGCAGGAGTGACCCCAGGTGACTTTGAAGGCTAAGTCATAAAAGGGGATAACTTCTGCCTGGCTCTCTCTTTCTCAGGGTGCTCATCCTCGGAACCCAGGCTCCATGCTGTGAGGAAGCCCAAGCAGATGCACAGAAAAGCCACCTATAGGTATCCTGGTCACAGCCCCATCTGAGAGCCAGCATCAATTGCCAGACTTATAAGTGAGAGAGCTTTCAGAAGGTTCCAGCCCCCTGTCTTCAAGTGGCCCAGCTGATGCTGAGTGAAGCAGACATGAGCCCCAGTGAGTCCTATCCAAGTTGTGGATTTGTGAGCAGAATAAACATTGTTTTGATTCTGGAGCAGTGGCTCATGCCTGCAATCCCAGCACTTTGGTAGGCTGGGGTGGGATGAATGCTTGGGGCCAGGAGTTTGAGACCAGCCTGGGCAACATGGCAAAACCCTGTCTCTACAAAAAATAAAAAAATTAACTGGGTGTGTTGGTGTGAGCCTGTGGTCTTAGCTACTAGGGAGGCTGAGGCAGGAGAATTGCTTGAACCCGGGAGGTCAAAGCTTCAGTGAACAGTGATTGCACCACTGCACTCCAGCCTGGGTGATAGACCCAGACTCTGTCTCAAAAAACAAACAAACAAAAAACCCCAAACCAAAAAAACCCCACATCGCTCTAAGCCACGAAACTTTGGGATGATTGTGATGCAGCAAAAGAAAACTAGAACACTGTCAGGTTTTTCCCGAGAACAAAACACTGAATTTGACCCCGTGTAGGGGTTGGGGTGAGGAACCTTTGGTTTTGATAAATTACAGGTGAATTACCTGTTTTCTATTAATTACTATTTTTTGTTTTGTTGAGATGGAGTCTCACTCTGTTGCTCAGGCTGGAGTGCAGTGGCACGATCGTGGTTCGCTGCAATCTCTGCCTCCTGAGTTCAAGTGATTCTGCTGCCTCAGCCTCCTGAGTAGCTGGGAGTACAGGCGCCCACCACCACGCCTAGCTAATATTTTGGATTTTTAGTAGAGACGGGGTTTCACTATGTTGGCCGGGCTGGTCTGCAACTCCTGACCTCAGGTGATCTGCCTGCCTCGGCCTCCCAAAGTGCTGGGATTACAGATGTGAGCCACTGCGCCCAGCCCATTAATTACTATTTTTAAAAGGCAGTCTCATGAGAAACTAAGCACAGTGCTTATAAACCATTAGGAACTCCCCAGAAAGTTTTTGGAATATTAGCATTTTTATAACTTTTTTTCTTTGCCACTTACTTCACTTAAAAGATTCTCTCTTTAAATAGTTCTCAAGGACAGTCCAGACCCGGGGGAAGGGTAGTTTGAGATATTTTTCTCCTGGGACCTCTCCACTTAGGAGTCTGGTGTTAGGCAGACTTCTAAGAGGGCCTCCAACAACCTCCACCTCCTGTTTTGGGTGCCCTTGTGTCATTTTCTTCCCTTGAGTGTGGGCCCGGCTTTATGACTTTGCTTCTAACCCAAAGAATACGGCAAAGGTGGTGGGAGGTGGCTTCTATGATGAGATTACAAAAGATTGTGACTTCTGTCTTATGGCAAACTCAACTGCCTTCTTGGGTTGCGTGCTTTAATGAAGCAAGCTCTCCGTTCTGCAAGGCCCAAGAGGGAAGGAATTGAAAGCAGCTTCAGGCCAAAAGCCAGGGAAGAACTGAGGCCCTCAGTCCCACAGGTTGTATGAAGTGAATGAACTTGGAAGTGACCCCTTTCCAGTTGAGCCATGAGATGAGATATTCGTCCTGGCTGGCACCTTGATTGCATTCTTGGGAGAGAACATGAAACAGGGAACCCAGCAGAGCCATGCCTGGGTTCCAGACCCACAGAAACGAATAGATAATAAAAGGGTGTTGTTTTAAGCCTCTGCATTTTTGGATAATTTGTTGTGCAGCAGTAGGTAACTACCACACTGACCCTCCTCTGGCTCCTGCAAATCATTTCTGTGTCCGAATCCCATGCTGCTACCATGCTCAGGCTAATCCGCACCCACCCTCCCCACACACACCAGGCGTTTCAGCTGAGCGCATCTCCATGAAGCATGCATTTCAGTTACACCCAGCCTGGGTGTCTGTACCTGCATTTGCTAAAACTGTGTCAGAACACTCGACCTCATTCCTCACCCCTTTGTGTTGGGAGCAGGCCCCCCAAAATCTGGCCATAAACTGGCCCCCAAACTGGCCATAAACAAAATCTCTACAGCATGGTGACATGTTCATGATGGCCATGACGCCCACGCTGAAAGGTTGTGGGTTTACCGGAATGAGAGCAAGGAACACCTGGCCCACCCAGGGTGGAAAACCGCTTAAAGGCATTCTTAAACCACAAACAATAGCATGAGCGATTTGTGCCTTAAGGACATGCTCCTGCTGCAGATAACTAGCCAGACCCATCCCTTTATTTCGGCCATCCCTTTGTTTCCCGTAAGGAATACTTTTAGTTAATCTATAATCTATAGAAACAATGCTTATCACTGGCTTGCTGTTAATAAATATGTGGGTAAATCTCTGTTCAAGGCTCTCAGCTCTGAAGGCTATGAGAACCCTGATTTCCCACTCCACACCTCTATATTTCTGTGTGTGTGTGTCTTTAATTCCTCTAGCACTGCTGGGTTAGGGTCTCCCCGACAGAGCTGGTCTTGGCACTTTGTATCTTCTCTCCCAGAGCCTGTGTCCAATTCCGTCTGAAGCAGGGAAAGCTTCAGCCACATTGTCCACCTGATATAATTTGGATATTTGTCCCCTCCAAATCCCAGGTTAAAATTTGATCCCCAGTGTCGGAGGTGGGGCCTGGTGGGAGGTGTTTTGTTCTTGGGAGCAGATCCCTCATGAATGTGTTGATGCTGACCCCACAGTAATAATAGTTCTCCCTTGCTTCCTGCCATGTAGTCTCTACACACCAGGTCCCCTTCACCTGCCATCATGAATGGAAGCTTCCTGAGGCCTCATCAGAAGCTGATGCTGACGTCATGTTTCCTGTACAGCCTGTAGAACCTTGAGCCAAATGAACCTCTTTTCTTTTCCAGATAAAAATAAATTAGTGGCTGGGCACAGTGGCTCACTCCTGTAATGCCAGCACTTTGGGGGCTGAGGCAGGCAGATCACTTGAGGTCAGGAGTTAGAGACCAGCCTGGTCAACATGGTGAAACCCTGTCTCTACTAAAAATACAAAAAATAGCCAGGTATGGTGGCGCGCATCTGTAGTCTCAGCTACTTGGGAGACTAAGGCAGTAGAATTGCTTGAATCCAGGAGATGGAGATTGCAGTGAGCCAAGATTGCACCACTGCACTCCAGCCTGGGTAACAAAGCCAGACCCTGTCTCAAAAATAAATAAATAAATAAATAAGCTGGGTGTGGTGGCACATTCCTGTGGTCCCACCTACTCAGGAGGCTGAGGCGGGAGGATCACTTGAGTCTGGGAGGTCAAAATGGCAGTGAGCTATGATCATGCCACAGCACTCCAAAGTGGGCTTTAGAGCAAGACCCTGTCCCAAAGAAATAAATCAATAAAAATAAAAATAAAATTACCATATGACCCAGGAATCCCACTACTGAGTATACATCCCAAGGAGTTGAAATTGGTATGTCAAAAAGATATCTGCACTGCCATATTTATTGCAGCACTATTCACAATAGTCAAGCGACTGAAGTGCCCATCAACAGATAAATGGATTTGTACAATATGGTAGAGATACACAACTGAATACTATTCAGTCATAAAAGAGAAGAAAATCCTGTCAACTGGGACAACAAGGTTAAATGGGAGGACATTATATTAAGTGAAATAAGTCAGGCACAGAGGACAAATACTACATAATCCCACTCATATACGGAAACTAAAAAAGTTGTCTCATAGAAATACAGTGAAATGTTGGTTACCAGAGGCTGAGGTTGCCAGGTGGTGGGAGTGGGGCAATGCTGGTCAAAGGATATAAAATTTCAGGTAGCTAGGAGGAATAAGTTCAAAAGATCTATTGTACAACCTGGTGACTGTAGTTATGTTGTATTCTTGACAAGTGCTTAAAGAGTAGATTTTAAGTCTTCTCAACACAAAAAAGATAACTAAGGCTGGTGCCATGGTTCACACCAGCAATCACAGCACTTTGGGAAACGAAGGCAAGGAGGAATGCTTGAGCCCAGGAGTTTGAGACCAGCCTGGGCAACACGGTGAAACCCCATCTCTGCAGAAGATACAAAAAACTGGCTGGGTGTTGTGGTGCATGTCTGTAGTCTTAACTACTCGGGAGGCTGAAGTGGGAGGATGGCTTGAGCCCAAGAGGTCAAGGCTGCTGTGAGCCATGATAGTGCCACTGTACTCCAGCCTGGGTGAGAGAATGAGACCCTGTCTCAAAACAAAACAATGTGAAGTGATGCATATGTTAATGAACTTGATTTAGTCATTCTGAAGCAGGATATTTCCCTGACCCTTTCTTGGATGGGAACTAAAGTGCACGGGCGCTGGCAGGGACGAACTCCACTCATTTGTTGTTCCACCCCTCATGGGAGGGGGAGCGCAGGTGAGTGAGTGCAGGAGACGGGGTGAGTGCTTTTGGGTGCTGGCAAGAGCGAATTCCATACTGGCCCCATGGCAGCGTCTAGGGGAAGGTGTCTGTGACCCCTGAAGCCCCTGAGGAAGTGCTACAGTGCCCTTTTAGCTTTGCCATCCATGCATAGCTTAAGTGTTAACAGCTCAGTGGAGGGTCATTGTGACAGCCTTTTGCACCCACACTCATGGCACCCAAGTTTTTGTCTGGCATCCAGGAGGAATGAGGTCACACAAACAAATTGAAGATGGTAAATGCAGGGGATTTTATTGCCAGTGAAAGTGGCTCTCAGCAGGAAGAGGAGCGGAAAAGGGGATGGAGCAGGAAGGTAATCGTCCCCTGAAGTTTGGCCATCCCTGGCCATCCTCTCCAAAGCTATGCTGTCAAGCTGTCCTTTTGAAGTCAGGCTGCTTCTCTCCAACATCCAACCATAGTCTCCAATGTCCAGCTGCTTTTCTTCTCTCTGCCAGCTGAGCCTGGGGTTTTTATGGGCATAGGATGGGCAGCAGGGTGAGCCATGGGTGGTTTTGGAAAAGGCAACATTTGAGTGGGAAAATAGGGATGTAAGTTCTCACTTTGGGCCGTGGTATCAAGCTTTTCAGCTTGATGGACCTGGCCTCTTCTGCCCAGAATTTCCCTTCCTTCTGTCCCTATCAATTCCACAATGTATCTATATTTCAAAACATCATGTTGCATACAATAATTATATATGATTTTATCAATTTAGAAAAACAAAAAAAATGCAGCTATAAGAAAATAATAAGATAAAATCAAGTAGGCAAATATTACTATGGTGTGCTTTCATGTAAAAATCATAACTATTCCCTCTGAGGCGGTACTTGCTGAGTTAGAGTCATTGTATATTTTGACAATATCCAAAAGACTGCACAGAAGTGTCTCTTCTCTGCCGCCCCACAGCAGTGTTTGTAAGACTCTTGTGATGATGATGTTGGTAATGACAATAGCTTTTATGCTATTGAATGAATTCCTGAGAATTCTGCTAGCCAGCAGGAATTCTGTCCTGGGCCCTGTTATCTACCATTGTAACCACCCAATAGGTCCTTCTTACCTGCTACAAAAAGACCTTGGCATTGCAGTAAACAGTGTTTAATTGGCACAGGGCCAGCCATGCCATGGGAGAAATAGAGTTATTACTCAACTTGATCTCCCTGAAAATTCAGTGATCAGAGGTTTTCAGGGATAATTTGGTGGGTGGGGGGGCCAGGTAGTGGGGAGTGCTGATTAGTTGGGTTAGAGATGAAATCACAGGGAGAAATCAAAGTTGTCTAACTGCACTGAGTAAATTCCTGGGTGGGGACCACAGGACCAGATGACCCAGTTTATCAATCTGGGTGGCACTAGCTGATCCATTGAGAGCTGGGTCTGAAAAATATCTCGAGCACCAATCTTAGGTTTTACAATAGTGACGTTATGCCCAGGAGCAAATGGGAAGGTTTAGAATCTTGTGACCCCTGGCCGCTGGCTGCATGACTCCTAAACCATACTTTCTAATCTTGTGGCTTTTGTTAATCCTGCAAAGGCAGTCTGGTCCCCAGGCAAGAAGAGGGTTTGTTTCAGGAAAGGGTTGGGTTTTTTTGTTTGTTTGTTTTTGTTTTTGAGACGGAGTCTCACTCTGTTGCCCGGGCTGGAGGCGATCTCAGCTCACTGCAAGCTCCATCTCCTGGGGTTCATGCCATTCTCCTGCCTCAGCCTCCTGAGTAGCTGGGACTACAGGCGCCTGCCACCACGCCTGGCTAATTTTTTGTATTTTTAGTAGAGATGGGGTTTCACCGTGTTAGCCAGAATGGCCTCGATCTCTTGAATTCGTGATCTGCCTGCCTTGGCCTGCCAAAGTGCTGGGATTACAGGGGTGAACCACCACGCCCGGCCTAGAGGGAAAGGGCTGTTATCTTTGTTTCAAAGTTAAACTATAAACTAAGTTTCTCCCAAAGTTAGTTAGGCCTATGCTCAGGAATGAACAAGGACAGCTTGGAGGTTAGAAGCAAGATGGAGTCGGTTAGGTCAGATCTCTCACTGTCATAATTTTCTCAGTTATAATTTTTACAAAGGTGGTTTCACCATGTGACATGTAGTATCGGGGGAACCCACCCCTGATAATTCAATGTGGGTTCTTTTCTATTTTCCCTAAGTGTCGGCCAGTCTGAGAAATAAAGGGAAAGGGTACAAAAGAGAGAAATTTTAAAGCTGGGTGTCTGGGGGAGACATCACATGTCAGCAGGTTCCGTGATGCCCCCGAGCCGTAAAACCAGCAAGTTTTTATTGGCAATTTTCAAAGGGGAGGGAGTGTACGAATAGGGTGTGGATCACAGAGATCACGTGCTTTAAGGGCAACAAAAGATCACAAGGCAGAAGGTCAGGGTGAGGTCACAAGGTCAAGGCAAAACTAGAATCACT
Organism: Pongo pygmaeus; assembly: GCF_028885625.2. Taxonomy (NCBI): domain Eukaryota; kingdom Metazoa; phylum Chordata; class Mammalia; order Primates; family Hominidae; genus Pongo; species Pongo pygmaeus. The sequence goes on along the minus strand of NC_072393.2, from coordinate 40,247,704 downwards.
CATGAGCTTCCATGTCCCGCTGTGCACGCATTGTCATTTATAAACATCTTAACAGGGTTCAAGAGCAGAGAACTGGTCTGGTCTGGTCTGACTAGAATTTGCCAGGCTGGAATTTCCTAATCCTAGCAAGCCTGGGGGCACTGCAGGAGACTAGGGTGTGTTTCATCCCTATCTACATCTGCATAAGGCAGACACTCCCAGGGCAGCCATTTTAGAGGCCCTGCCCTGGGAATGCATTATTTTCCCAGGGCTGTTAATTATTAATATTCCTTACTGGGGAAAGAATTCAGCGATATTTCTCTTACCTGTTTTCGGTAATAGGAGAAATATGGCTCTGTCCTGCCCATCCCACAGGCAGCCAGACTTTAAGGTTATCTCCCTTGTTCCCTGAAAATCGCTGTTATCCTGTTCTTAAGGTGCCCAGATTTCATATTGTTCAAACACACATGCCCTACAGACAATTTGCGCAGTTAACGCAATCATCACAGGGTCCTGAGGTGACGTACATCCTCAGCTTACAAAGATGACGGGATTAAGAGATTAAAGTAAAGTCAGGCATAGGAAATCACAAGAGTATTGATTGGGGAAGTGATACATGTCCATGAAATCTTCACAATTTATGTTCAGAGATTGCAGTAAAGACAGGCATAAGAAATTATAAAAGTATTAATTTGGGGAACTAATAAATGTCCATGAAATCTTCACAATTATGTTCTTCTGTCACGGCTTCAACAGGAGCCTCCGTTCGGGGTCCCTGACTTCCTGCAACAATGTAGTGTTATTTTTCCCATTTTATTTACTGGATTTCAATGAGAGTCCCTGCTGTAAAGTTGGAGCCAGCATTGGAGTCCCCAGAGGGCTTGTTAAAACAGAGAAGGAGGCCTGGCACCTTGGCTCACGCCTGCAATTCCCAACACTTCGGGAGGCCGAGGTGAGAGGATCGCTTGAGCTCAGGAGTTTGAGACCAGCCTAGGCAACACAGGGAGATCCAGTCTCTACAAAAAATTTTAAAATTAGCTGTGTATGATGGTGCACGCCTGTATCCCATCTACCTGGTAGGCTGAGGCAGGAGGATAGCTTGAGCCCGAGATGGAGGCTGCAGTGAGCTATGATCAGGCCACTGCACTCCAGCCTGGACAACAGAACGATACCCATCCCCCACCTCCCCCTCCCTAAAAAGTAGAGAAGGCTGAATCCCATCCCCAGAATTTCTGAGTCCTTAGATTTAAGTTGTTGCATTTTCAGAACTTGCATTTTCAGCCAGTCCCCAGGTGATGCTGATGTTGCTGGTTTGAGAAGCCCTGAATCAGAGCGACATTTAATATTACAATGCAAAGACCCCGCCCATTGGGTACTATCCCCATTTTCCAGTGTGAATTTAGGTCCCTTAGGGGTGAAGCGGCTGGCCGATGCCCACACGCGCAGGAAGAGCACTGGGCCTCTCCTCCTGGACCTCCGAGGGTGGGCGGGGTTTAGCGCGGACGGCCGCAGGCTCGGGAGCGGCCCCTTTAAGGGGAAGGCCTGAGGGCTGCAGGCTGCGGCGGTGGAGCCCCGACGAGATCCGCTCTCCTTCCCGTCCTGGACCCCCAGCCTGACGAGAGGCTGGGCAGAAACTCGCGATCCCTAGGCCCTGCCTGTGCACCAGCGGCTGGCGCCAGGCCAGTGACAGTACGGGAGATGGCGACTCTCCCGGCCGCCTCGGTGGGGGCCGGAACTTCCTGCACTGCAGCCTCGCAGGTCATTTCCCGGCGGGGAGGCTGAGTCCCCAGGAGCTGGGGACCCCGGGTTGGGGGCGGGGCGGGTGGGGCTGCGCCCGTGAAGCTGCCGCGCCGGCTTTCCCGGACCGCGCGGGGGACAGTGAGGCCGGGACCCCCTCCGCGCCTTTGCACCAGCCGTGACCCCTTGCAACTGGGGTACCCGGCGGGGCTGCGCGCTCTCAGCGCCGCCAGAGCCTGCGCCCCGGGCCCCGTGCGCATTTTGCACGGGGGAGACTGAGGCTAGGAGTGCGACCCTCAGCCCGGGGTCACACCTCGCCTGGGGCACGGCCAGGTGGGTGGTAGCCTCAGCCTGCGAGACCCCCTCCCCCCGCCCCGTGGTCGCCTCACCGTGGGGCCCTGCTCTGACCACAGACTCCGATGGCGGCGGCGGCGCTGCGGGACCCCGCGCAGGTGAGTGCTTGGACGTTAGGCCCTTCGCTGTCAGCCCCCCATGCTTCTGTTCCCGGTGTTGAGACGCAAAAGATGGCTTTGTTCTAGGACTTTTCGCCTTTCCCATTTCCTTGCTTTTGAGTCAGGGGACCCTGGAAGGGAGTCGCTCCCAGCTAGGATCCTGAATCAGGTCAGGGTTTATATAAAGTGGCTTCCGTTGCTGAAATGTAATGGGATGAAGGGAGAAAGGGCTTTGTAGGCACAGGAACCAGCATGCGCAAAAGCTTGGGGGGTGGGGTGGGGCACAGTGTGGAGACTGAGTTGGGAGTGTTCAAGGAACCCCACCCAGGTCACTGTTATTAATATTATGTCTGCTGGAACCAGAGAGCAGGTGGGCTGAAGACAGCCCAGAACGGCAGGCTGGAGAGCTGGGCCTCTGTTCTGAGGGTGTTGGAAGGTTTAGGGCAGAGGAGGAAGATGCTGTGACTCAGGTCTTAACAGGCTCCCTGTGGATGCACAGTGGAGAACTGAATGTGGACTGAGCCGCAAGCAGGGATGCCAAGGAGTAGCCTAACGGAATAGCCCAGGCCAGTGCTGCTGCTGGCCGGACCAGAGTGGGGACTGGAGGTAGAGGAAGTGATTGGGAACTTGATGTCTTTTAAGTCAAGCTGACCAAATTTTCCGATGTGGAGGGTGAGAAAGAGGAGGGAAGAATCCATGGTTTTTGGTTTGATGAATCCAGCTTTATGAACTGAGAAGTTGGTTGTAGGAGGAATTTTCCATGGAAGCAGTAGAAGTTAGGTTTTGGCCAGGTTGAGCCTGTGATGTCCCAGAGACCCCCAAATGGAGTTGAAGAGTGGGCAGCTAAACACACAGTTAGAGTGTTCTGAGGGAGTTGTTAAGGTTATGAGAGACTGGATATTCATTTGAACAATGGCCAGATCATGTATACAAAAAGAATTCTGCCCCAGAACCTGCCCAGGAAACCAACCCCCTTATCTACAATAAACAACCCATACAGCAGGAAGCCAGCCTGCTGTCTGTCAGACCCACAGGAAGCCAGATTGCTATCTGGACTGACAATCCAGGAAGTTAAAACAATAACTTCTGTAATGAGCAGTCCCAAATGGCCAAGGTTTGATTAATAACAGACAGCTTTCCTAATTTTTGCTCCTGCTTCTGATTTAAGAACAACCAGAGAAAGGCAGATATGCACCCTAACCAATCACATAGGATGCCCATTTCTAGTTCACCCACCTACGAACAGGAGCCTCCAACCAGGGCACGCCTGAAGCCTTCCTTTTCTTTTGCTATAAAACTCTCCCACTCCCGGCTTGCATTGAGTCTCTCTTGCTATAGTGAGCTTTGAGTAAGTAGCCTTGGCTTTTCTCATTTCATTGGTCTTTGTTTATTTCAACAGTTAGAAACATCCAAAATGTGACATCTGGTGTGTGGACGGGAGCGTAGCTGTGTGTCAGATTTAGGAGGTGAAACTTCAGGTCATGGTGACAATGATGTTAAAAAAAAAAGAGGAAGGTGGGGCTGGAAAACTGAGAGCAGGGTTCTTGCTTGGGGACTGTGGCTTGTTTGGCATCATAAAGACAGGTGAGGAACAGTAGTGGTCATGGTGGGCTATGTGGGTGTATCAGAGGGTCTGGCAGGTGGCCAGATCATCCCAAAGAGTGTAGACATGAATGAGATGGATGCTGAGGCTTAGCAGTAGAGTAGGTAATATTGCAGTGAGGCCTGGGCTGGTGCTTACACACTCACCTATGTTCTCACCAGGCTTTTGTGGTGACCTTTGATAGGGTTTGTCCTCAGGCTGGGGAATTAGCTTGGGGCAAGAGGGGTCAGCTGGCAGAGTTGCTGGCCTTAGGTGGGTGGGGGTAGGATGGCCAGAGGGATTGGGGTTGGCTTTTTTTTTTTTTTTTTTTAATGAGTGTGAGTGATGACAGGGTCAGAATGTGCAACAAAGAAGGCCAAGGGTAAGTGACACCCATGTGTGCCGTGGGTGGCTTAGGTTGAAGCCAGGCCAGGGGAGGTAGGGGGCTCCAAGGCAAGGGTGGAACGCTCCCTCTCCCCCTTACCTGGGTGTTGCCCTTGGCAGTGGAGGCCATCAAAGGTCTGGGGCAGGCTGGGATGGTGGTTGTGTTTGCCAGGCACTCTCTGGATGCCATGTGCAGAGTGACACATGGGAGCCCATGGAGATGGCTAGGATAGGGGCCAGGATGGGGAGAGGGTAGCAGTGGCAGTGGGAGGCCGTGGTGAAGGTCTGGAGCTGTGAGGGTGGTGCAGTCCAAAGAGTGAAATGCACGTGGGAGGGAGTGTGAGCTGTTCACCCCAGGGCTCTGGACTGGGGTTTAAAGGAGAAGCCCACATTTGTGTCTGAGAAGCATGACGTTGGTGACACTAGGGGAAGAGGCTGGCAGAAGAGGGAGCTGGGCCCTGGACTTTAGGCCCAGAGCTTAGAGAGTACCTCTCTGCGCCCTGCCTGTTGCTGCTGCGGGCTGACACAGTGGTCACATGAGGCGCCCACAGAACCAGGGCCTGCTACCTCCTGGAGCTGTGGAGCTGGGGAGGAGAGTGAGCAGGGGATGGGTAGGGAGTCCCAAGGACAGAGACTGATCATGGAACGAACTGTCCCCATCATGGCAGGGCTGCGTGACCTTTGAGGACGTGACCATTTACTTCTCCCAGGAGGAGTGGGTGCTCCTCGATGAGGCTCAGAGACTCCTGTACTGCGATGTGATGCTGGAAAACTTTGCACTTATAGCCTCGCTGGGTAAGGCTGTCACCCCTACCCCGGTGTCCTGAGCTCCTCTCTGCCTGTCCCCTTTGCCCAAGAAACAGCTCTTTCCTTCCCACAGCCAGACCGCTGGCACTTCCATCCCCACTTGCCTGTCCCCTTTGCCCAAGAAACAGCTCTTTCCTTCCCACAGCCAGACCGCTGGCACTTCCATCCCCACTTTCCTGGTAAGTGTGTTGTGGCTTCTGGGGCTGAGCTACGTGCATTGTTCCCTCCTCTCCCTCGGCGGCCCCCACACCTGCTGCCTGAAGCCTTGCAGGAAAGCTCCAGGCATGAGGGGTCTTGCGGTTAGCTGCATGACTCCCTCTGACTTGGCCATTCCCTCCTGGGTGATTATCCAGATCTGACAGTTCTGTGGTTTAGATTCTGTGCCTTTCCTCTTGCTAATATTTCCTAAGCCTGACTGTGCCAGGAATTCCAATCACTGATGTGGTTACTGCTTGCCGTGACCACCCAATGTCCCTGTGTCATACGGAGTTTCCTGTCCTGTAGTCTATCATGGGGTAGTTCAACTGGGCAGGTGCTGGCCACTGATCCATTCTGTCTTTCCCTTAGGACTTATATCTTTCAGGTCCCACATCGTTTCCCAGTTGGAGATGGGGAAAGAGCCCTGGGTGCCTGACAGTGTGGATATGACTTCAGCCATGGCCAGAGGGGCTTATGGCAGGCCTGGCTCTGGTAAGCAGCGATGGGAGCTAGGGGAGGATGTGACATCACCACTGTGTTTACATCATACCAGCATCTTCTCTCGTATTCATCATCATTTGATACCAATGCCAGTAGCCAGACCACGTCTCTGCTTTTCCTTCCCCATGCTTGACACATTATCTACTTGTCATTACTATTCTGAGTTGGGCCCCTTGGCTGTGCCCCACTTTTCTGGCCTCCGTTTCTCTCTTTCAGCTTCCTCTGTGGCACTTTCCAACACCGGCCTACACTTAATATGTTGTGAGATACGTGCTTTTCCTTGATGTGCTTGAACACCAGCTACTCAGTTGCAGGTTTTGCTGGGTCTAGATCTTCTCACTGCATAGCCCTCACAGGTTACCAGCAGCCCAAGCCCTGCCAAAAGGCCTTTAAAGAGAAGTGAGTGGGAGACCCTGCCTCTCTGCCCAATACTGTCCCCCATCCTTGTGTCCCTGGTCCTGATAAGGCCTCCTGTATTTTGTGACCTGGCTAGGCACAGTATGGCAGAGCAGATTATTCCTTACCCTGACCTGAGCCTTCTTGTGTTGCCAACAATTCCATGGGCTTATTCTAGGGTCAGCCAAGCATAGGTGATGGGGCTCTTTCCTTCTATTAAAATTTATATGAACTTCACCAGCATTTCTTTGCTTTCAGATTTTTGCCATGGAACAGAGGGCAAGGACTTACCTTCTGAGCATAATGTTTCTGTAGAAGGAGTGGCACAGGACAGGAGTCCCGAGGCAACTCTGTGCCCCCAGAAGACCTGCCCCTGTGACATATGTGGCCTACGTTTGAAAGACATTTTGCATTTGGCTGAACACCAGACAACACATCCCAGGCAGAAACCATTTGTGTGTGAGGCATATGTGAAAGCCTCTGAGTTCAGTGCAAACCTTCCCCAGAAACAGGTGCAACAGAACGTACACAACCCTATCAGAAGGGAGGAGGGCCAGGTTTCCCCTGTAAAGACCTGCGGAGACCACACATCAGATCAGCTTTCCACCTGCAGGGAGGGTGGGAAGGACTTTGTGGCCACAGCAGGGTTTCTGCAGCATGAGATCGCTCCCAGCAATGGGGAGCCGCACAAGGCCACCGAAGGTGTGGTGGATTTTCACATTGCACTAAGGCATAACAAGTGCTGTGAATCTAGGGATGCCTTCAATGACAAATCCACTCTTGTTCAGCACCAGAGAATCCACAGCAGAGAAAGGCCTTATGAATGCAGCAAATGTGGAATCTTCTTCAGTTACGCCGCTGACCTCACTCAACACCAGAAAGTTCACAATAGAGGAAAACCGTATGAGTGCTGTGAATGTGGGAAATTCTTCAGCCAGCACTCCAGCCTTGTTAAACATCGCAGGGTTCACACTGGTGAAAGCCCTCACGTGTGTGGTGACTGTGGGAAATTCTTCAGCCGAAGCTCCAACCTCATTCAGCATAAGAGGGTTCACACTGGTGAAAAGCCATATGAGTGCAGCGACTGTGGGAAGTTCTTCAGCCAGCGTTCCAACCTTATTCATCATAAGAGGGTTCATACGGGCAGAAGTGCCCATGAGTGCAGTGAATGTGGGAAATCTTTCAACTGCAACTCCAGCCTAATTAAACATTGGAGAGTTCACACTGGAGAAAGACCTTACAAGTGTAACGAATGTGGGAAATTCTTCAGCCACATCGCCAGCCTCATTCAACATCAGATAGTTCACACTGGCGAGCGGCCTCACGGGTGCGGCGAGTGTGGGAAAGCCTTCAGCCGAAGCTCTGACCTCATGAAACATCAGCGAGTTCACACTGGTGAGCGGCCTTATGAATGCAATGAATGTGGGAAGTTATTTAGCCAGAGCTCCAGCCTCAATAGCCACCGGAGACTTCACACTGGCGAACGGCCTTACCAGTGCAGTGAATGTGGGAAATTCTTTAACCAAAGCTCCAGCCTCAATAACCACCGGAGACTTCACACCGGCGAGCGGCCTTATGAGTGCAGCGAATGTGGGAAAACCTTCAGGCAGAGGTCCAATCTGAGGCAGCACCTAAAAGTTCACAAACCAGATAGGCCCTATGAATGCAGCGAATGTGGGAAAGCCTTCAACCAAAGGCCTACCCTCATTCGGCATCAGAAGATTCACACCAGAGAAAGGAGCATGGAGAATGTGCTCCTTCCCTGTTCACAGCACACACCAGAGATAAGCTCTGAGAACAGATCTTATGAGGGCGTTGTCAACTACAAGCTGAAACTTGTTTATCCAAGTACCCACCCTGGGGAGTTTCCCTAGGAATGCTAGCTGTGTTGGAAGCTTTCTGGAGACAAGTTAAATTATCTTACCGTGGATTTTATCAGCGTTTTTTCACTGCTGGGGTTGTGATAGAAGCCATGTCAGCACCACACACTGCAGCTCTCCAAAGAGTGTGTCCACCACTCCACTGTGCTCAGGGAAGGCAGACCTCTCCTCTCTCTTTCCAATCCCTAAAGGGAATTAGGAGTAGTCTGAAGTCATGGGACGATGTCACTCCTGCCCTGTATGGCTGGTTTAGCTGTGGACATGACCAACTTTTGGCTGTGAAGACCTGAGTAGGGTTTTGCCAACAGCTTGTTCTAGAGAAGGTTTCCCTTTTTCTGGGACATTGTGGGTCTCATGTTATGCCTGTGAAGGATTTGTCCAGCCTTCATGTTACTCTGCAGAACAACTTATCTCCTGTGCATTGCCCTGGTTCATGCGATGATAACGGCCTTATGATAAAGCCGCCTTTAATCTTCCATGTTCTGATCACTGTGTAGGGTCGTTCAAGAACAGGGTTAAGATCTACCAAACTGAAGGGGTCTCCAGATTATCTTGGAGTGGACAGGAGGATGGCAGAGAACAACTGTCAATCCAGATTTGACCTCATTTGCATTGCCACCAAGGCCTCCTAGGAAAAATTGTAGGAATTTATGGGTATAATATTGTCTGAATGGCATGAATTTTTACCCTGAGGAGGGGGCAGTTGTGACAACCTCCAGTGCATGTGGGAACAGCATGAATTGGGTCCCTTATTCCCAGGGGGTGCCCTATATTCCCCAACACTGTAAAGCAGATGCTGTTTAGCACCTGCCAAGGAGCCATATGCCCTGAAGTTCAGCATTAGGCAGGTATCTCTTAACTGTAAGACATACCAGGCCCAGCTGGGACCATAATTTGTACAGAAACAACTGGACGTGATTAATAGGGAGTAGGCGAGATTATAGCAAACCAGCAGAAATGGACCTGTGCTAAAGGTGCATCTGTGAATGCTCCCTTGAATGTGACTGTGCACGATTCAGGGTTTGCAGAAGTTCTCAGGACCTCAGACCTCTGTCCTATGACTAATGTTACTGGCAGAGCAAATAATCTAAAGGTTTTGGTTTTGTGGATTACCATCTCTGTGCTGTGCATCTCAAGGCCAGTGCTGTGCTAGTAGGAAAATAGGGACTGAGAAAAAGCAGATCCTATACTGTAGGGACTGTAGTATCTATGACATAGCCAGTCATTCTTTGCTCCCAAGGCAAGAAGAAAGAGATGGCAGAGTCAATATAGGGTTGCCAAATTGGATTTCTAAAATGAATGGGAGGTTGGATTTTTATGTGCAACGGTTTCTTTTAATGCTTTGTTGATATGTAATTGTCATGCAATAATTATTCATATTTGGTAAGTTTTGTACATACATTATGTACACTCAGGGAACCAATACCATAATCATGATAATGAACGTATCCATCACCTGCAAAGCTACCTCATGCCCCTTGACAGTCCCTCCTTGCCTTCCCCAGGAAACCGTTGATTTACATTTTTTACTTTAGATTTGTTTGCCTTTTCTAGAATTAACACAATTGGAATCATAAAGTATTTATACTCTCTTTTGGTCTGGTTTCTTTCATGCAGCATAATTATCTTGAGAATCATCCATCCTGTGTGCATATATAGTTCATTCCTTTTACTACTGAGTAGTGCTATACTGGGTGAGTGCACCATAGTTTTTTATGGTTTATTTAAAAATGTTAAAATCTGATGAAATATACTTAACATCAAATTTACTATCCTAACCATTTTTAGTGTATACTTCAATGGTATTAAGTAGATTCGTATTGTTATGCAACCATCACCACCATTTGTCTCCAGAACTCTTCAATCTTGCAAAACTGAAATTCTGTACCTGTCAAGCAATAATTTCCCATTTTCCCTTCTCCAGCCCCTCAAAACCACCATTCTACTTTCTGTCTGTATGAATCTGACCACTCTAGGTACCTCATATAAGTAGAATAATAAGTATTTGTCTTTTTATGGCCAGCTTATTTCACACTTAGCATAATATCCTCAAGGTTCATCAATGTTGGAGCATATGTCAGAATTTCCTTTTTAGGGGATTAGTATTTCCTTGTATGTGCTGCATTTTGCTTATCTATCACGTGTCAATGGATGCTTGGGTTGCCTCCACCTTTTGCCTATTGCGAGTAATGCTGCTCCAAACATGAGTGCACAACAAATATCTCTTCAAGACCCTACTTTCAACTCTGTTGGGTATATGCTCAGAAGTAGAATTACTAGATGATATAGTAAATCTATTTTTAGTTTTTTGAGGACCTGACATACACTGTTTTCCACAGAGCTGCACCCTTTCACATTCTTACCAACAATAAACAAAGTTTTAAATTTTTCAGGGCCGGGTGCGGTGGCTCACGCCTGTAATCCCAACACTTTGGGAGGCTGAGGCGGGCGGGGTCATGAGGTCAGGAGATCGAGACCATCCTGGTTAACATGGTGAAACCCCGTCTCTTCTAAAAATACAAAAAATTAGCTGGGCGTGGTGGTGGGCACCTGTAGTCTCAGCTGCTCGGGAGGCTGAGGCAGGAGAATGGCGTGAACCCAGAAGGTGGAGCTTGCAGTGAGTCGAGATCGTGCCACTGCACTGCAGCCTGGGCAGCAGAGCAAGACTCCATCTCAAAAAAAAAAACCAAATTGTTTTTCTACATCCTCACCAGCACTTGTTTTTGTTTTTTTTTGGTGGTAGCCATTCTAATGGGTGTGAAGTAGTATCTCATTTGATATGCTTTCCCTAATGATTTGTGACTTTAAGTATCATTTCATGTGCTTACTGGCCATTTATCTTTGGAGAAATTTCTATTCAAGTATTTTCTCCATTTTTTTTTTCACTCATCCCTCCTTATCTCCAATTTTTTTTTTTTTTTTTTTTTCTGAGACAGAGTCTCGCTCTGTTGCCGAGGCTGGAGTGCAGTGGCACAATCTCGGCTCACTGCAAGCTCCGCCTCCTGGGTTCATGCCATTCTCCTGCCTCAGCCTCCCAAGTAGCAGGGACTACAGGCGTCTGCCACCACGCCCGGCTAATTTTTTGTATTTTTGGTAGAGACGGGGTTTCACTGTGTTAGCCAGGATGGTCTCGATCTCCTGACCTCGCGATCCACCCACCTCGGCCTCCCAAAGTGCTGGGATTACAGGCATGAGCCACTGTGCCCGGCTTCTTATCTCCATTTTTGAATTGAGTTATTTTGTTGTTGAGTTTTACAACTTTTCTGTATATTCTGGGTACTAATCCCTTATCAGATATTTTCTCCCATTCTGTGGACCTTTTTACTCTGTTCACAGTGTCCTTTGATCAGAAAATTTTAAATTTTCATGAGGTTCAATTTGTCTATGTTTTCTTTTGGTGTCTTTGCCTTTGGTGTCATATCTAAGGAACCATGCCACCTATGTCTCTAAGAGTTTTTATAGTTTTAGCTCCTACGTCTAGGTCTTTGATTCATTTTGAGTCACTTTTTGGAGTTAATTTTTGTATATGGTGTTAGGTAAGGGTCCAGCTTCATTGTTTTGCGTGTGGATATCCCATTTTCCTAACACCATTTGTTCAAAAGACTGTCTTTTCCCCATTGGTTGGTCTTGGCACCCCTGTCAAAAATCATTTGAGCATGTATGTGAGGGTTTACTTCTGAGCTCCATTGTATTCTATTGGTGTGTATGTCTGTCCTTACACCAGTTTCATGCTGTTTTGATTACTGTAGCTTTGTAGTAAGCTTTAAAATTAGGAAGTGTGAGACCTTCAACTTTGTTCTTTTGCAATATTCTTTTGGCTGTTCAGGATCCCTTGAGATTCCATATTAATTTTAGAATGGATCTTTATATTTCTGCACAAGATATTATTGGGATTTTAGTAGGGATTCCACTAAATCTATAGATCAATTTGGGTGTTATTGACATCTTAATAATATTAAGTTACTCAGTCTGTGAATATGGAATTTCATTCCATTTATTTATGTCTTTGTTTTCTTTCAGGAGTGTTTTGTAGTTTCATTGTACAAGTTTTCACCTTCTTGGTTAATTCCTAAGCATTCTATTACTTTTGATGCTAATGTAAATGGAACTGTTTTCATGATTTCCTTTTCAGATTGTTCATTGCTAGTGTATGGAAATGTAAGTCATTTTTCTGTGTTGATTTTTTTTATCCTGCTAGTTTGCTGAATTCATTTATTAATTTTAACAGTCTTTGTGTGTGTGTGTGTGTGAAAACTTTAGAATTATCTACATATAATATCACCTGTGATCAGAAATAATTTTACTTCTTCCTTTCCAATTTGGTTGCCTTTTACTTCTTTTCTTCCGTAATTACTTTGGCTAGGACTTCCAGTACCATGTTGAACAGAAACAGAGAAAGAGGACATCTTTGCCTTGTTCCTGATCAGAAAGCTTTTGGTTTTTCACCATTGAGAATGATGTTAGCTATGGGTTTTTTATATATGGCTTTTATTACGTTGACGTAGTTTCCTTTTATTTCATTTTTTGAGTTTTTTTTACATGAAATGGTATTGAATTTTTGTCAAATGCTTTTTCTGCATCAAAAGAGGTGATTGGTTTTTTTTCCTTTATTCTGTTAATATGGAATAGTATATTGATTGTTTTTCATGCATTGAACCATCCTTGCATTCTAGGAATAAATCCCACTTGGACATGGTGTATAATCCTTTTAACATGATGCTTAATTTGGCTTGCTAATATTTGATTGAGGATTTTGGCATCAGTGTTCATAAGGGATATTGGTCTGTAGTTTTCTTATGTTTGTCTGGCTTTGGCATCAGGGCAATTCTGGCTTCATAAAATGAGTTAGCAAGTGTTCTCTCCTTCAGTTTTTTGGAAAAGTTTAAGAAGGATTGGTGTTAGTTCTTTAAGTGTATAGTAGTATTCACCAGATAAGCTGTCAGGTCAGGGCTTTTGTGTTGTTCTTGTTGAGAGGTTTTTGATTCTCTATCTTTACTGTTGATAGGCCTATTCAAACTTTTCTTTTTTCTTTTCTTTTTCTTCTTCCTCTTCTTATTCTTCTTCCTATTCCTCTCCTTCCTCTTCCTCTTCTTCTTCATCATCGAGAGAGAGAGTGAGAAAGAGAGAGAAAGAGTCTCGCTTTGTCACCCAGGCTGGAGTGCAGTGGCATGATCATGGCTCACTGCAGCCTCAACCTGCTGGGCTCAGCAATCCTCCCACTTCAGCTTCCTGAGTAGCTGGGACTACAGGCATGCATCATCATATCCAGCTAATTTTTATTTTTATAGAGACAGGGTCTCTCTATGTTGCCCAGGCCAGTTTCAAACTCCTAGGCTTAAGCATCCTCCTGCCTTGGTCTCCCAAAGTGCTAGGATCACTGGCATGAGCCATGGTACTCAGCCTTTTAGTTTTTCATGATTCAGTCTTGGTAGATTTTGTGTTTCACAGAATATATCCATTCTAGGTCAACCAATTTGTTGGCATACAATTGTTCATAGCTCTCTTGTAATTTTTCTTATTTATATAGACTCTATCATAGTGTCTTTATTTTAATTTCTAATTTTATTAATTTGAATCTTCTGTCTTTTTTTTTAGTCATTTCTAACTAAAGTTTTGTTAATCCTTTCTAACAACCAACTTTTGGTTTTGTTGATTTTCTCTGTTGCTTTTATATTCTCTAGTTATCTTTGCTCTAATCTTTATTATTTCCTTCCTCCTGCTAACTTTTTGGCTTAGTGTTTTTTTTTGTTTGTTTTTGAGACAGAGCTTTGCTCTTTTGCCAGGCTGGCGTGCAGTGGCACGATCTTAGCTCACTGCAACCTCCGCCTGCCAGGTTCAAGCAATTCTCCTGCCTCAGCCTCCTGAGTAGCTGGGATTACAGGTGCGTGCCACCACGCCCGGCTAATTTTTGTATTTTTAGTAGAGACAGGGTTTCACCATGTTGGTCAGGCTGGTCTCGAACTCCTGACCTCATGATCTGCCCACCTTGGCCTTCCAAAGTGCTGGGATTACAGGCATGAGCCACTGCGCCTGGCTGGTTGTTCTTAAGTTTCTTAAGTTATAAAGTTTTTTTAAGTTTTTTTAAGTTGTAAATTTAGATTTTTGATTTGAGATCTTTCTTCTGTTTTAATATAATCTTTATAGCTATAAATTTCCTACTTAGGCACTGCTTTTGTTGTATCCTACAAGTTTTTGTATATTGTTTTCATTTTCTTTCATCTCTATTTTATAATTTCCTTTGTGATTTCTTTGATATAATCATTATTTAAGAGTGTCATTTACTTTCTACAAATTTGTGAATTTTCAAGTTTTCCTAACTTTATCCTCTTGTGATCAGGGAAGATATTTTATATGATGTATATCTTTTTAAATCTATTGATCCTTAATTTATGGCCTAACATGGTCTATTTTGGAGAATATCCCATGTGCAAGTGTATTCTGTTGTTATCGTGTATTCTATATATTTTCTGTTAGATCTAATTAGCTTATTATATTGTTCAAGCCCTCTATTTCCTTATTGGTCTTCTGATTGTTTTATTTATTATTGAGAATCAGTTATTGAAGTCTCTAACTATTGTTGTAGAACTGTCTATTTCTTCTGTTAATTCTGTCCATTTTTGCTTCGCATATTTTGATGGTCTGTTATTAGGTATATAAATGCTTATAATTGTTATATGTCCTTGCTGTCTTGAATCTTTTCTTAATATGTAATGTCTCTCTTTGTCTCATGGAACCTCATTTTGATTTAAGGTCTATTTTGTTTGATACCAGTATGTCCATCCCTGCTTTCTTTTGGTTACTATTTGCATGGAATATCTTTTCCCATTCTTTTACTTTCAATCTATTTCTGTCTTTGGATCTAAAGTGAAACTTTGTAGACAGCATATAGTTGGATCATGGGTGTTTTCTTGTTGTTGTTGTTTGTTTTTAAACTCATTTTGCCAGTTTCTGTGTTTTGCTCTGAGGATTTAATCCAGTTATATTTAAAGTAATTACTGATAAGGAGGGACTTACTTCTGTCATTCTGCTATTTATTTTCTATGTGATTTTAACTTTTTTGTCCCTTATTTCCTATATTACTCTCTTTTTGTGTGTTTGATTTTTCAAATGTGAAACATTTTAATTTCATTCTCATTTCATTTTGTGTATATTCCATAACTATTTTCTTTGTGGTTACCATGGAGATTACATTTCACATCCTAGATTTGTAATACTCTGATTTGAACTTTTACCAGCTTACCATTAATAACACAGAAAAACTCTGATCCTATACAACTCCATCCCCAACACTTTTAGATAGTAGTGTCACAAAATAACCTCTTTATATATTGTGTGTCCAAAAACATAGATTAATATTTTTTTAATGCATTCATCTCTTAAATCACGTAAAAAACAAAAAGTGGAGTACAAACCAAAGTTACAATAATATGAACTTTAAATTTTTCCCAGGTATTTGCCTTTACTAGAGATCCTTATTTCTTCTCATGGCACACTTTGAACATGTCAGCCCACTGCCTTCTGCCTTCTGCCTTCTGCCTTCTGCCCTCTAAGGTTTCTGATGAGAAATATGATAATCGTAGTGAGTATCCCTTGAATGTAATGAGTCACTTCTTTTTTGCTGCTTTCAGTATTCTCTTTATGTCTCTGTCTTTTGACAGTTTGATTATAATGTGCCTCAGCGTGAGTCTCTTTGAATTCATCCCTCTTGGAGCTCATTGAGCTTCTTGGGTGTTTATATTTATGTCTTTTTACATCTGTATAGTGCATTAAAATAAAAAAAAAAGTCTTTCATCAAATTTGGGTAGTTTTGGCCATTTCTTAAAAATAGTCCCTCTTCCTCCTTGTTTCTCTCTTTCCTCTGGAACTCCCACCTTTTCTTCTATTAGCTACATGTTGGTTTTTGTCCATTACAAATTGAGCTACTGTAATCATTAGTGTGTAGGTCTTTGTGTGGGAATATTCTTTCTCTTCTCTTGTGTTATTATCTAAAAGTGCAATGCCTTTGTTGCAGGGTAGGTGAATATTTTACATTTTAAGAAACTGCCAAATTGTGTTCTAAAGTTATTATACCATTTTACATCCCCTGCATCCCTGATTGTGAGCAAGAGTTCCAGTTTCGTCACATAATCACCAACAATTGCTATGATCTGTGTTTTTAATGTTCATAATGCTACTAGGGATGGAGTAATAGTATCTTATGGTAGTTTTAATTTGCATTTCTCTAAGGCTTCATGATTTTGAGCATATTTTAAATCATGTTTTTATTTGCCACCCATATAACTTCTATGGTAAAATGTCTACTGATATATCTTGCCTATTTTAAAAGTAAATATTAGTTGATATTGAAATAGTAAAGAAATTTTTTGGAACTGCAGTCATTTATCAATAATGCCAGTGACTTATTTGTTTTATAGAGTAATTTTGAATACTGGAAGAATATTTCCTCAAAATTTTGTGCTGTTCACAATGGGAAACTAGAGACATGAAACACTTTTAAGTTTAATCTGAATTATTAACATATTCTCTACTTTCTTAAGTCTACGTGGCCAATAAAACAACAGATCAAGTTCTGGTTTGTAGTGTTTACCAATACCTTAGGTGTAAATACTTCTGTCTTGGCCAATTTCAAGCTACAACACAATGTCTCTGAATATGGAGTTGGGAAGATACGTGCAATAGCACGCCATTGTATTCTGTTTCCACTGAATAGATGCAATAAATGTAAATAACCTCTAAAGCATAGATAATAGTAAAATAATTAGGAAATGAGGATTTTTAAAGTTTTTTTTTCTTTTTAGAAAAACAGCTTTATTGAAGTCTAAACTACACATATTTCACATGTACAAGTTTTGGTACATCTTTATAGCCATGAAATTAAAGGTTTTCTTGGGCTCTTTGTAATCTCTTCCTCCTTACCCACCTACCCGTCTTTAGGAAACCACTGATCTGCTTTCTGTCACTCTACATTTGTTTACATATTTTAGAATATTACATTAATCTGGGAGCAGCTTAGGTAGGTCAAGGTTGAGAATCCCCCCATGAAATTGCAGTTAAGCTGTCTCTGGAGCTGCTGTGTCTGGATCTACAGTCTCAGGAGACTTGCTGGAGGCTGGAAGATTCAATTCTAATCTCTTTTCCATGGCAGTTGACAGGAAGCTTTAGTTCCTTGCCACATGGATCTCTCTGATGGGATGCTCGTCACATGCATTCTTTCAAACAGAGAAAGTGATCCAACAGCAGGAGAGTCTACCCAAGAAGGAGACCAGTGTCTTTGATAACCTAAAATTGGAAGTTACATGTCCTCATGTTTTCTGTTTTATACAGGCTTTACAGATCAACCCTTGTAAAATGTGTGAGGGGTACCCAAGGGTAAGAATTCCAGGAAGTAGAGATTTGGGGTTCTTTTTAGAGTTTACCTGCTACAATCACGTTTTACCTTGTTTTAAAGTCTTTTTTTTTTTGAGACAGAGTTTCAGTCTTGTTGCCCAGGCTGGAGTGCAATGGCGCGGTCTTGGCTCACCGCAACCTCCGCCTCCCAGGTTCAAGCGATTCTCCTGCCTCAGCCTCCTGAGTAGCTGGGATTACAGGCATGCACCACCACGCCCAGCTGATTTTGTATTTTTAGTAGAGACGGGGTTTCTCCATGTTAGTCAGGCTGGTCTCAAACTCCCGACCTCAAGTGATCCGCTTCCCTCAGCCTCCCAAAGCGCTAGGATTACAGGTGTGAGCCACCGCACCTGGCCTTAAAGTCTTTTAATGGTAAATTGCATTGATTTTCAAATATCAAGTGAACTTTTATATTTTGAGGGTAAATCTACATTTTCTTGATGTGTTATCCTTTTTTTGTATTGCTGGGTTTGATTTGCCAAAATTTTGTTGAAGTTTCTATATCTATGTTCATGAAGGATATTGATCTGTGGTTTTCTTGTTATGCCTTTGTGTGGTTTTGATATCACTATAATAGCTTCGCCAATTAAGTTGGAAAGCATTCCTTATGCTTCCACTTTTTTGGAAAAGTTTCTGCATTCTTAGGTTTTCTTCCCTGAATGTTTGGTAGAATATACCACTGAAGCCATTTAAGCCACAGTTTGCTTTGTAGGAAGGTTTCTAATTACAAATCTGATTTTAAAAATAAATATAGGGATATACACTTTTATTTATTTTTCTTACGTGAACTTTAGTGGTTTGTGTCTTCAAAGAGAGTTTGTTCATTTTATTTTATTTACCAGATTTATTGGCATAAATGGGTTCATGATTTTCCTTTCAATATCTGTAGAATCTGTCGTGTCTCTCATTCCCAATCTGGGTAATTTATGTGCTTCTTTGTAACTTGATAATCCTTGGCTAGAGGTTTATCAGTTGTATTGTTCTTAAGGCTTTTGGTTTCACTGATTTTCTTTACAGTTCATTCTGTTTATTTCATTGACTTCCAGTTTAATCTTTATTATATAATCTCTTCTGCTCGTTTTGCATTTCTCTTTGTTAGTTTTTTAATGTGGAAACTGATACTCTTATTTTTGGATATTTTTTCTTTTGTTTAATGGGTTTACCTAACCCATTAAACCTAGGGTAAACCTAGCCTTCAGTTCTGACAATTTTCTCCTGTATTCTGAACATTTTGTACTTTTATATTTTATATTTTAGTCTGTGATCCATTTTGAGTGAATTGTGTTTAAAGTATGGGATTAAGTTGATGTTCAAGTCTTTTGTCTATGGACGTTCAATTTCTCCAGCATTATTTGCTGAAAAGCCTTATCTGCCTTCATTTATTTGCTTTTCCTGGTTTGTAAAAAATCAGTTGGTTATATTTCTTTGCACGTTTCTGGGTTATCTATTCTGTTCTTTAGACCTATGTTGTTTATCCCTCCCCGGTACCACAGTGTCTTGTATCCTTAGCTACATAATAACCTATAACATCAGACAGGGGTGATTCCCCCCAGCAGTCTTTAAAATGTGTCCACATTGACATCAACAGACACATTTGTTAGCGCCCTAAGAGATCCCTTCACTGTCAAGGCTTTGGCAACCTCTTCTCATGTGTCCTTGAGTCTCTAGACCACCTCTGATGGCCAGAAGTTTCGAAAGGGCTTCTGATACAAGAAACTGCCCTTCTCAAACTCATGCTATGCCTCCATTAAAACAAACTGACTAGCTACATACTAGGCTCTTCTAGAAATAGAGACTTTCACAGACCTAATACTTAGCTGCCCATTTGTTTTGAGTCAAGAAACAGCAACCTACAAACTTGGCATGGCTACCGAGGCCTCCTTAATACAGGATAGAGACAAATCTGGGCCCTTGGCATATTCCATCTACAGGAGAGGTGGTCTTCTTTGTCCTCAGTCTCTTGCCACATGCCATGGTACTGGAGGAAGTCACCCCCTCTCCTAGACCGGTTGGCTACCTGGGGAGACCCTTGGGATTAGCCAAATAAACAGCAGTAACAGTCTGCAGACTGTATGAACGACACTGCCAACCATCATAAATATTGATTTTTTTGTGTGTTGTTTTTTAAATTAGTGGAATCTTGCTACTTTGCATCTTAGACAGGATGTCCCCAACAATCAACACAATTGGCCAAACTTCAGGCAGTCATCTTAGCACTGGAAGACCTGGTCAACAAATGGCCTCATCTTCACATTTATTGCAGACTATTAGGCCATTGCCTAAGAGTTGTGCACTTCAGAGTAAAAATCTCCTACCTTAGATACCTAAAATATAAATGTAAATCACACGTCTCTAGATATACTATGGCCACAATACAAGGCCAAATAACTCCTTATTTCCTTCAGTGTTAGATATTACTGATAATAACAAAGGCACACATTTCACTTCCCAGAATACACAATTCTGGGTTCTTGGTAAAGCTATCCAATGGAACTCTCATGTCCCTGATAGGTGCCAGATAGCCAGTTTATTCTATTTTATTTTTATTTGTTTTTTTTTTTTGTGGAGACAGGGTCTCTTTACATTGCCCAGGCTGATCTCGAGCTCCTGGGCTCAAGTGAACCTCCCACCTCAGCCTCCTGACCTCCCATTTGAACTGTGCCCAGCTCAGATGTCCAGTTTGAGGTCTCAATTTTTCTTTTTTCTTTTTCTTTTTCTTTTTTTTGAGACAGAGTCTAGCTCTGTCACCAGGCTGAAGTGCAGTGGCATGATCTTGGCTCACTGCAAGCTCCACCTCCCAGGTTCATGCCTTTCTCGTCTCAGCCTCCCGAGTAGCTGGGACTACAGGCGCCCACCACCACACCCAGCTATTTTTTTTTTGTATTTTTAGTGGAGATGGGGTTTCACCGTGTTAGCCAGGATGGTCTTGATCTCCTGACCTCGTGATCCGCCCTCCTCGGCCTCCCAAAGTGCTGGGATTACAGGCTTGAGCCACCAAGCCTGGCATATATTTTTTTTTTTAAATAAGAATGTAGGTTCTATTATCACCATTTTAAAACAATGCTGTCAGGTGATAAGTGTAGTGCCTAATATCTAACTGGCTGCAAGGCAGTGGAATAACAATGATGATAGTTAACGTGAGTGCCATGGCTAAAGGCTTTCATTACATTGTTAACTGGTTTTAAAAAATAATGATGAATTATTTGAAGTTCAACAGTGGTTTAGGAGGTACAAGGTTTTTTATTCACTTGTTCATACAATCACATTAGAATAAATACATCATATAAAATTTCATGCTGTCAATGCTGTAACCATTAAGTAATAATGTTTCCCACTTTTTCTGAATGGTCTGCCAGTATAAATATTGGTATTACAAACCTAGAAATGACAAATGAAGATTCTTATGTTTTCTGAATTATATTATGAATTATCTTATAAGAAAGATGAGAATAGACCTGCCAATATTCTTCACATTTGAAAGTTTCCTACCCGCATAAATTCCCTGATGTTCAACAATGTTTGAGCCACACACGAAGCACTTCCCACACTCCTCAGACTCTTAGGGTATAACACTCATATGCTTTCTCAGATGCACTTTAAGGGCTGAACTGTATCTAAAGGTCTTCCCACATTTTTTACATTTAAAGGGTTTCTCACCAGTGTGTACCTGCTGATGTTCAGTAAGGAATGAATTAAGTCTAAAGGCCTTCCCACATTCCTTACATTCAAAAGGTTTCTCACCAGTGTGAACACTCTGATGTCCAATAAGTTGTCCATAAACAGTAAAGGCTTTCCCACATTTGTTACATTCATAGGGTTTCTCCCCAGTATGAATTCTTTGATGCTGAATAAGGTATGAGCCAGAACTGAAGGCCTTGCCACACTCCTTACACTCATAGGGCTTCTTACCAGTATGGATTCTGCCATGTTGTACAAGGTACGAGGCTCGACTAAAAGTCTTTCCACATTCCTTACATTCATAGCACTTTACATCAGTATGAATTTTCCGATGCTGTGAGAGATGTACGTGCACTCTGAAGGCCTTGCCACATTCCTTACACTCATAGGGTTTCTCTCCAGTATGAACCCTTTGATGTACGGTAAGCTGATGGCAACTAATAAAGGCTTTGCCACATTCCTTACATTCATAGGGTTTCTCCCCAGTATGGATCCTCTGATGCTGAACAAGGTATGAGCCAGTACTAAAGGCCTTGCCACACTCCTTACATTCATAGAGCTTCTCACCAGTGTGAAGTCTTCCATGTTGAACAAGATATGAGGCATGACTGAAGGTTTTCCCACATTCCTTGCATCCGTAGGGCTTTATCCCTGCGTGAATTCGCTGATGTGCATGAAGGAAGGAGCTAAGTCTAAAGGCCTTTCCACATTCCTTACATTCAAAAGGTTTCTCACCAGTATGAATACTCTGATGTCGAGTAAGCTGTCCATACACAGTGAAGGCCTTCCCACACTCCTTACATTCATAGGGTTTCTCACCAGTATGAATTCTCTGATGCTTAGCAAGGGGTGAGCTAGTGCTAAAGGCCTTCCCACATTCTTTGCATTCATAGGGTTTTTCACCGGTATGAATTCGCTGATGTTGAACCAGGTACGAAAAGGTACTGAAGGCCTTCCCACACTCCTCACACCCAAAGGGTTTTTCACCAGTGTGAGTACTCTGATACCGGGTAAGCTTTCCATATACTAGAAAAGCTTTCCCACATTCCCCGCACTCATATGGTTTCTTCCCAGTATGAATACTCTTATGTACTGTAAGTTGATAGCTACCGCTAATAGTCTTTCCACATTGCTTACGTTTGAGTGGTTTCTCACCAGTGTGAATTCTCCCATGCTTAACAAAGGCTGAGCCACTGATAAAGACCTTCCCACATTTCTCACATTTATAGGGTTTCTCACCAACATGCAATCTCTGATGTATGGTGAGTTGATGTCCATTACTAAAGTTCTTCCCACATTCTTTACATCTGTTGGGTTTTTCACTACTATGTATTCTTTCATGTTGAACAGGCTTTGAGTCTTGACAAAGAGTCTTTCCATATTCCCGACATTCACATGGTTTCTGTCTACTTATTTTCTGATGTAGAGCAAAAGATGGACAGTTTTCAGAGGTGGGCATTTCTTTATGGCCGATTGTATCATCTTCCAACTGCAAATCTGAAAGAAAATTTTAAAAATATCTTATTTTTCTGTATGAAAAAAAATTCTAGGAAAGAAAAGAGAAAAACTGAAAATAACACCAACTAGAAATAAACAGCTCAGTAATATTAAAACACCATTATGAAATTCAAAAAAAAAGAAGGAATGCAGAGATTAACAAGTGTTTATGTAAAATAGTAAGGTTGGTGATTAGTGAAACAGTTTTCATTTAGGTGTGGATAAAAATCTTTGAAGAGCCTGTTAAAAAATGGATGTTCAAGCAGCATCCCGGCCCTCTGAATCAGATATAGGGGAAGTTCCTGGGCATCAATACTGTCAACCTTTCTAACAAATGTTTCTGATGCAGATGAAATTTTTATAATCCATATTTTATTGTTCCTTCTAGGGGTTTCTTGTGGCATTTACATTAAAATCCATGTATCTTTCCACAAATAATATGGTCCCTGCTCACCTCTCAGACCTCATATCAAGACACAACTCCCTCTGTCCCATATTGACCTAATTTCCCCCTTTTAGCACCTTGATGTTCTTACAAATTTTCTCACCTTTTGGTTCCATGTGCAGGTGGCATCATCGCCTAAAAATCTTCTGGCATGTTTTGTTTGTAGACTGGAGCTTTCTTATCCTATCCATGTTTAAAATAAAATGTCACTTTATCAGGAATATGGTAAACTGCTAACTTTGTCTAAGGACGTCCATGTCTTTATTTTCTAGCACTTCATTCTTTGGTTTCCTACTGGTTTTCTTTTTCTTTTCTTTTTTTTTTTTTTGAGATAGGATCTCACTCTTGCCCAGGCTGGAGTGCAGTGGCACAACCACAGCTCAATGTAGCCTCAACCTCCCAGGCTCAGGTGATTCCCTCCCATCTCAGCCTCCTGGGTAGCTGGGACTATAGGTGTGTGCCACCATGCCCAGCTAATTTTTTTGTAATTTTTATAGAGATGGGGTCTTGCCACATTGTCCAGACTGGTCTCCAATTCCTAGGCTCAAGTCATCCTCCCACTTCATCCTCCCAAAGTGCTGGGATTACAGGTGTGAGCCAATGAGTCCAGCCTCCTATACAAAAGAAATAATAGTAATAAAATATCTCCATACAAAGAATGATATTTTATAATTCCAATGAGAATTATCATTTGTTGTTAAAACCAACAAATGTTGTATTATCATTTGTTGTATCATTTGTTGATACAAGTTATACTGCTAAACTGAAGAAATGTATACTCCTTGAGAATAAACTAAGATCACACAGATTATTGTTTAGTCACATGGAGAAACATATAACTCAATAATGTGGGGTTGGACCATTATCACTGTAATCTAGTAGACAGTCTTTTAATGAGGAGCACAGCCAGACATTAGATGTCTCCTGATAAGATACACATTGCCTCCTTTGATATATTGAGACAAAACTGTTTACCACCTTTTAAAATATTATTATATTATTTGATAAGCCCATAGGACGAGATCACTGGGGTGGCCGCTAAAGCACTGGGTTTGTACACAAAAACCAACTGCAAAACTGGATTAGATATGTTAACTCACTGAACTCAATATCTGCCTTTAGGATGGTTCCTGTTATCTCCTAGGATCACTGTGGCCCATTCATCCCCCTTGTCAGAAAAAGAGACCTTTAGATAACTTAATTCAAAGAGGAGAGAAACTGGACCTCAGTTTGTGTCAAAAAACTTCAGTCAGGCTGGGCGCAGTGGCTCATGCCTGTAATCCCAGCACTTGGGGAAACTGGCGGGCAGATCATGAGGTCAGGAGTTCAAGACCAGCCTGGCCAACATGGCAAAACCCTGTCTCTACTAAAAATACAAAAACTAGCTGGGCATGGTGGCAGGCACTTGTAATCCCAGCTACTTGGGAGGCCGAGGCTGCAGTAAGCCAAGATCGCGCCACTGCACTCTAGCCTGGGCAACAGAGTGAGACTCCATCTCAAAACAAAACAAAACAAAACAAAACAAAACTTCAGTCACCACTGAAACAGAACTTTGGACTGTTTTCTTCTACCTCCAAGCCTTTTAATGTCACGCTACACAAGAGGACCCTCAAAATGGGGAGAACCATGTTAGCACTGTAATCCCGATAACAGATCTGGACAATGTCACAAAGACACAAATTCATGTCCATGAAACTGGATAGGCAACTGGTTCAAAATACATTGTTTAGAAAAAGTACCGTGCCTTTCAAGCAAGAAATATTATTCTTATGAGAAGAATGTTGTACTCACATCTTTAAAGACCTCTGAAATCTTTAAAAACTCTAAAATGATTTAGGAAAGACGTAAGAAATCAGGAAATTAGATAATTGGGATAATTCTTCCATATCTGGTTCTGTGGGCTCTTTGGATTAGGGATGGGATCTGTTCATGTGGTTACATTTGGGTACAAGTCTTTGATCCTGGCCTAGAACTGAACTATAAATTCTGATAGTAACCATTCTCTTAGGACTTGTCTATACTCTAGGGTTCAAATGCCTAGAGTCATAAATGCTATTGTGCAACAATTTTCTTGTCAAACAATCCAAATGATATTCTAATTTTTTTTTTTTTTTTTTGAGACACAGTCTCACTCTGTTGCCCAAGCAGGAGTGCACTGGTACGATCACAGCTCACTGCAACCTCTGCCTCTTGGGTTCAAGTGATTCTCCTGCCTTAGCCTCCCGAGTAGCTGGGATTACAGATGTGCCCCACCACACCCAGCTAATTTTTGTATTTTTAGTAAAGATGGGGTTTCACCATGTTGGCCAGGCTGGTGTCAAACTCCTAACCTCAGGTGATCTGCCTGTCTTGACCTCCCAAAGTGCTGGGATTACAGGTGTGTGCCACCGTGCCCAGCTCCAAATGATATTCGAAATAAAAGAATAGAAAAAAAAACTTTTGGAGGTTGAAATGACATAGTTGTGTACATTTGGATAATCATGGTCCCAAGAAGATAATGGTCTATCTTCAGATAAGGCTGAAGCATGACCAAAAAGGAGACAGGGGACACTGAGAACAGAAATCAACGAAATCCCCTATCTCTGTGTTAAAGAAAACTGAGACCAGCATACCTCCCCAAACCTGTCTTAACCTTCAATATTCTATCAGGGCCCATGGGGTCAATTTTTAGTTTTTGAGTTTCTTTTTCAAGCAATTCTAACTATTTGTAAGAATTAGTATTTCATGACTTTTAGTCTTTCTTAAAGGCCTTCAAAAGAACAAAGAAAACTTACTTATTTTCAAAATATACTAAATTTCATTCAATTTTACAATTAGGGCTCTACTACACCTTTTTATAAAACTACAATCTACTACGAGACAGTAATCTTATTTTTTCCAGTAAGAATCTTGTGTAAGAATAAGTTTCCTGGGAACATTTTTCTGTCTCACCATCCTAAGAGTTATTTCATCATTATTTGTCAATTATGCCCAAGCATGTGAAAAAAGAAAGACTAAATAAGAAAGTGGATGAATGATGGCACTGCCTAGAAGGATGATGCAGTAGTGAAATAAATCAACGCTGTGCCATCCTTCCGTATCCTTACTGTGTTGCTCGAAAACCTGCACACCTTTGAAAGCTTGAAAGAAGTCTGGACACATCACCTGCATGTCTTTTTTTTAAAAAATTAGCTTTTAGGCTGGGCATGGTGGCTTATGCCTGTAATCTCAGCCCCTTGGGAAGCCAAGGAGGGTGGATCAATTGAGGTCAGGAATTTGAGACCAGCCTGGCCAACATGGTGAAACCCCGTCTCTACTAAAAATACAAAAGTTAGGCCGGGCACGGTGGCTCATGCCTGTAATCCTAGCACTTTGGGAGGCCGAGGTGGGTGGAACACCAGGTCAGGAGCTTGAGACCAGCCTGGCCAACATGGTGAAACCCTGTCTCTACTAAAAATACAAAATTATCCAGTGTGGTGGTACATGCTTGTAATCCCAGCTACTCCGGAGGCTAAGGCAGGAGAATTGCTTGAACCTGGGAGGCAGAGGTTGCAGTGAGCTGAAATTGCGCCACTGCACTCCAGCCTGGGTGACAGAGCAAGACTCCATCTGAAAGAAAAGAGAAGAGGGAGGGGAGGGGAGGGGAGGGGAGGGGAGGGGAGGGGAGGGGAGGGGAGGGGAGGGGAGGGGAGGGGAGGGGAGGGGAGGGGAGGGGAGGGGAAGGGAGGGGAGGGGAGGGGAGGGGAGAGGAGACGAGACACTGATAGGTAAGTTGCATGTGGACTGAGTGGAACTCTAAGTAGCTGATGGGAACTCCATACTCTGAGCTTCCCTAAATGTAGAATCTCTTTTAAATGGCATGTCTTCTGTGGGGACCCTGGAAACCATGCCTGTGGAATTGCTATGGGTACTGAGTTCTGTGAAATGCTTGTATCTTCTTTAAGTCATGGCAGCTCGCCAACTCACCTGGTGTGTGTCTCGTCTCTCTGCACCTTACTTTTGGAGGGCTATGCGAGTGTATCCTGCGTGAACCACTGTAAGGATGCAGCCTGACAGAACAGGTGAGGCTGCCCTGCTGGCAAGCTGGGGTTCCTATTATGGCATTTCCTAAACAGATAGACCCAAGACAACCACAGGCAGTCTTAGTCTGAATGCGCAGTTGAGCCTAAGATGAACCTCTGGTGGGTACTGCAGGTGAAATGGGTTTTTGTGTGTTTGACTATCAAGAATCATATCCTTAATTCTTAGTACCTTCTGGAGTATTTAGGAATAAAGTCTTGCAATTGCACAACTTAAATGGTACAGCAAAAAATTTTTATATATACAGATATAGAGCAAAGTGGTAAATTATTAAGAACTAGTGAATCTAGGTGAAGATTATTATGGAGTTTTTAACTCAGTTGGCAAAATGCAAAAAAAGTTCCCAAATCTGGACTTTTAAGAATGGTATAATACTTCTAGATATTAAGAGATATTATTAAAAAAAAAAAAGAAAATCCTCAAAGTAATATAAGGAGACTGATAGGATACAAGGTGTATTGGTTTGAACAGTGTCCCCCAAACTCCTGTCCACCCGGTACTTCAGAATGTGACCTTATTTTTATTTATTTTTTTATTATTATTTTTTAAAATCTCTTCAGAACCAAATGCCTCAAGAGGACTGCTGTGCTCATTCTTGGCACTGCCTTGCCTCCCATTCTGTTTTTACCAGACCAGTCAGGCTTTCACCCCTAGATGCCCCTGAAAATTTCCTCCTTTAGCAAGGCTAAATATTGTGGTCAGACTGGGCACCATGGCTCACACCTGTAATCCCAGCACTTTGGGAGGCCGAGGTTGGCGGATCACCTTAAGTCAGAAGTTTGAGACCAGCCTGGACAACACGATGAAACCCTACCTCTACTAAACATACAAAAATTAGCCAGGTATGGTGGCAGGCACCTGTAGTCCCAGCTACCCAAGAGGCTGAGGCAGGAGAATCACTTGTACTTTGGAGGCAGAGGTTGCAGTGAGCCGAGATTGCACCACTGCACTCTAGCCTGGGTGACAGAGTGGGACTCCGTCTTGAAAAAATATATATATATTGTGGTCAATTCTCATCACTGCTTAGCTTAGTTCACTTTTCAGGTGATCATTCTTCTATTTTTTTTTTCTTTTTAAGAGATGGGGTCTTGCTCTGTCACCCAGGCTGGAGTGCAGACTCACTGCAGCCTCGAACTCCTAGGCTCAAGCAGTTTTCTTGCATCAGCCTCATGAGTAGCTAGGACTACAGGGGCATGACTCCATGCCTGGCTAATTTTTAAACTTTTTGTAGAGATGGGGGTCCTGCTATGTTGCCCAGGCTGGTCTTGAACTCCTGGCTTGAAGTGATTCCCCCTGCCTTGTCCTCCCAAAGTGTTGGGATTATAGGAATAAGTCATTGTGTCTGGCCTACTCTTCTATCTTGAAACGCTTTCTTCATTTGTCTTTGGTGGCACCACTTTCCGGTTTTAATTCTACCTTAAAAGAGGCAGTCTCTTTTGCAGCCTCCTCTAGAAGACCTTTAAATGTTAAGAGTAGTCACTACCGGCCAGGTGCAGTAGCTCACGCCAGTGCAGTAATCCCTGCACTTTGGGAGGCCAAGGCAGGTGGATCACCTAAGGTCAGGAGTTTGAAACTGGCCTGGCCAACATGATGAAACCCCATCTCTACTAAAAATATAAAAAATTAGTCAGGCATGGTGGCAGGTGCCTATAATCCCAGCTACTCAGGAGGCTGAGGCAGGAGAATCACTTTAACTGGGGAGGCAGAGGTTGCAGCGAGCTGAGATCGCGCCACTGCACTCCAGCCTGGGCAACAAGAGTGAAACTCTGTCTCAAACAAAAACAGAAACAAAAACAAAAACAAAAAAATAGTCGCTACCTGCACTGACTCTCAAGGGACCGCAGCCAGTGTCATGGCTTTAAATAGCAGCCAAATGCCAATGAATCCCAATTTTTTTTTTTTTTTTTTTGAGACAGGGGTTTTCTCTGTTGCCCAGGCTAGAGTGCAGTGGTGTGATCATAGCTCACTGCAGCCTTGACTTCCTGGGCTCAAGCCATCCTCCTGCCTCAGTCTCCCAAGTAGCTGGGACTACAGGTATGTACCACCATGCATAGCAAATTTGTACATTTTATATAGAGATGGGATATCCCTATGTTGCCCAGGCTGGTCTCAAACTCCTGGGCTCAAGTGATCCTCCCAACTTGGCCTCCCAAAGTGTTGGGATTCCAGCCATGAGCCACCAAGCACAGCTGCATCCCAAGTTCTCATGTGTAAGCCTAAACTCTCCCTGAGCTCCAGACTTGCATATTCCACAGCCTACTTGGCATCTTTGCTTGGATGAGTAGTAGTCACCTCCAACTTAACATCTGGAAAGCAGACACCTTTAGAGCTGCCCTCCAACTTGCCCTTCCCTCTTTACCATCTCACGTGACTGTACCCCCATTCAGCTGCTCAAGTCCAAACCTGTTGATCCTTCTTGATTTCCCTCTTTGCCTCCATATCCATTTACAATCCACCAATATGTTGTGGGTTTTACATTAAAAATGTATGATGAACACTCTGCCTTCTCACCACTGTCCACCATTAACATCCTAATCCAAACCACTCAGGCCCCCAGCTTGCACTGCTCTTGCCCCCATTCAGACTACCCACTACAAATACCTGGAGTAATTATCTAAAAACATAAACTAGGATGATGGTTGATAGGGTTTGGCTGTGTCCCCACCCAAATCTCATCTTGAATTGTAGCTCCCATAATGCTTGCGTGTTGTGGGAGGGACTTGGTGGGAGATAATCGATTCATGGGGGCAGTTTCCCCCATACTGTTCTCACGGTAGTGAATAAGTCTCACGAGATCTGTTGGCTTTCTAAGGGGAAACCCCTGTCACTTGGCCCTCATTCTCTCTTGTCTGCTGCCATGTAAGACATGCCTTTTGCCTTCCGCCATGATTGTGAGGCCTCCTCAGCCACATGGAACTGTGAGTCCATTAAACCTCTTTTTCTTTATAAATTACCCAGTCTTGGGTATGTTTTATCAGCAGCATGAAAACGGACCACCACAATGGTGGAAGTGGTAGCCTTGTTTTTGAATTTAAACAAATAACCCCATAAAAACAGAGCAAACAGGATAGCAAAACTGTAAAAAAACAAAAACAAAAAAAAAAACTACAGACAACATATACAACAAAACTACAGGAAGAGGTACCCTCAAAATGGCAAAATTCTAGCAGACAGAGACGAAATACTATAGCTAAGACTTGTGTGGTCTTGGCATCTGTCCAGGAAAAGGCAGAGGGGGACAACATGGGGTGTCTGACAGACCTGAGAACCTCAAAATAACCAGCAGGTGTCCATAAGCATAGCAGGCTGATTTGAGAAGAGCAGGTAAGACTGGGAGTAAGAATATGGGATGCCTGGCAAAGTTTGAAGTGGCTAGAGGTGATTAATCAGGGAGGGAGAAAGGTAACTGTGATTAGGTACAGGGCATGAAAGCCTTAAGGGAAGGTAGTAGAGTTTTCTCTCTTCATTTGGAGAATCTGGGTGAAGGGTACATGAAAATTCTTAGTACAACTTTCCAACTTTTCTGTAAGCCTGACATTATTTTATAAAAATTGTTTTTTAAATTTTTTTTTTTTTTTTTTAGACGGAGTCTCGCTCTGTCACCCAGGCTGGAGCGCAGTGGTGGCACAATCTCGGTTCACTGCAAGCTCCGCCTCCCAGGTTCACGCCATTCTCCTGCCTCAGCCTCCCGAGTAGCTGGGACCACAGGCGCCCGCCACCATGCCCGGCTAATTTTTTGTATTTTTTTAGTAGAGACGGGGTTTCGCCGTGTTAGCCAGGATGGTCTCGATCTCCTGACCTCCTGATCCACCCACCTCGGCCTCCCAAAGTGCTGGGATTACAGGCGTGAGCCACCGTGCCCGGCCTGTTTTTTAAATTTTTTATTTTACTTTAAGTTCTGGGATATGTGTGTAGAATGTGCAGGTCTGTTACATAGGTATACATGTGCCACGGTTGTTTGCTGCATCCATCAATCCGTCATCTAGGTTTTAAGCCCTGCGTTCATTATGTATTTGTCCTAATGCTCTCCCTCTTGTTGTCCCCCAGCCCCCGTAAAAATGTTTTATCTTTTGACCAGAGTGACAGTTACAAAGGTATCTGCCTCATAATAAGAGGATCACTTGAGCCCAGGATTTCAAGACCAGCCTGAGCCACATAGTGAGACCTTGCCTCTACTGAAGATTAAAAAAATTAGCCAGGTGTGGTGGTGGGTGCCTGCAGTTCCAGCTACTCAGGAGGCTGAGGCAGGAAAATGGCTTGAGCCCAGGAGTTCGAGGCTGCAGTGAGCTATGATTGCACCACTGTATGCCAGCCTAGGTGACAAAAGAAGACTGTCTCACTCAAAAACAAAACAAAACAAACAAATTCAAATTCCTGCTAGCACTCTAGCTTTTTTCTTCTTACTCCTCCCATTAATTCTGCCTGAGCCTGCTTACTCTCCTGAAGCACACAAAGCTCTTTCCCACCCAAAGCATGGTCCACATCTGCTATTCCCTCTGCTTGGCATGTCTTACATAAAAATAATTACACGGCCTGAACCCTCACTTCTTGTTCCTGTCTCTGTTCAACTATTACTGTCTAAGAATATATGAATAAATCCAAAC
The DNA here is from genome assembly GCF_028885625.2 of Pongo pygmaeus. Taxonomy (NCBI): domain Eukaryota; kingdom Metazoa; phylum Chordata; class Mammalia; order Primates; family Hominidae; genus Pongo; species Pongo pygmaeus. Next base: position 40,216,118 of record NC_072393.2, on the reverse strand, counting down.
ATAAAAGAGGAAGTGAAAGCAGTGAAATTCAATACACGATGGAATAATGCACTGGGAAAGTGACCAAGTCCGTAATAAAATGAGAGGGAAACAAGAGGTGAGTGAGTGTTAAAATAGGTAAAGATGAAGTTCCTTTGGAGAGGCTGGTGAGATATTTGTTTCTTTCCCAAGTCTCAGCCTTTTTCTACACAGGCCCTAGGCCTTTGAAAGGAAACTTCCAAAGATGGCAGAGATGCACATCCCTGACAGCTGGGCTGTTTCCAGCAACAATGGCCTCCCTACCTGCCACGCTCTTACTCACCTGTGCACCATCTTCTTCCATCTTTCCTCACTGTCACTTCAGGCTCTTTCCATTGTTCCAATAAGGCGATCACATGTGGTTTAGAAAGGGAATGTCCTGCTTATGAGATAAGAATGTAGAAAAGAAATAAAATATGAGTTCAAAAATACTTTCAGCTTTGGTTAAATTTGCTATAAATGAAAGGGCAAAAGATATTGACCTTTATATCTCAGAGATGAGAAGGGTAAGAGGATTCATAATTCCAGATAGGTAGAGAAAGACTTTATTTATTTACTTATTTAGAGATGGAGTCTCACTCTGTCGCCAGGCTGCAGTGCGGTGCGCGATCTCCGCTCACTGCAACCTTCGCCTCCCGAGTTCAAGTGATTCTCCTGCCTCAGCCTCCTGAGTAGCTGGGACTATAGGCATGTGCCACCATGCCCAGCTAATTTTAGTAGAGACGGGATTTCACCATGTTGGCCAGGATGGTCTCGATCTCTTGACCTCATGATCTACCCACCTTGGCCTCCCAAAGTGCTGGGATTACAGGCATGAACCACCACGCCCAGCTGAAAGGTTTTATTTTAAATGAACTCTATCTATCTATTATAAATAAAGATAAGTGTATACTCATTTATTTTTTGTGTCTTGATAAAAAACTGGGCCCGGTGGCTCATGCCTATAATCCCAGCACTTTGGGAGGCCAGGGTGGGCAGATCACTTGAGGTCAGGAGTTCGAGACCAGGCTGGCCAACATGGTGAAACCCTGTCTCTACCAAAAATCCAAAAATTAGCTGGGTGTGGTGGTGTACGCTTGTAATCCCAGCTACTAGGTAGGCTGAGGCAGCAGAATCGCTTGAACCTGGGAGGTGGAGGTTGCAGTGAGCTGAGATCATTACACTGCACTCCAGCCTGGGCAACAGAGTGAGACCACGCCTCAAAAAAAAAAAAAAAAAAAAAAAAAGAAGGAAAGTATGACATTGTGATTGAGAACACGGATTGTGGAACCTAAGTGCCTGGGTTCAAGTTTCTGCTACTGTCACCTATGGGCTGTGTGATCTTGCGTAACTCACTTAAACACACTGTGCTTTAGCATTCTCATCTAAAATGGTTAGCACCTATAGAGTGCTTGTAAGGACAAAAATCAGTTAATACAAATATATATTAATATAAAGAGCAGAGAACAGTGAACCAGCATACAGTAAGCACAATGTGTGTTACTAACATTATTGCTGTTATTTTGCTAAGAGAAAAACAAAGTCTCCTTAGACATCTACATCTATAGGATATAGATTTAATTTGCATTTACTCTTAAATGCAAAGCTCAGAGATGATGAATTTTAACCACAAAATCAGATTATTTTATACGAAATAAGATGAGGTAACTTCAGTTTTAAATGATTTGTTTATCCAATCCGCCAGCATATAAGTTGTATAGGCTCTTCAGATAGAACAAATCAAGACCCTTTGTCTAGTTGTTTTGCCTGCAAGGTGGGTCAGATTTTCACAGAGCATTTAGAGCAATTTAGAACAAAAACATAATAGAAAACCTGGCCTCTTTTGTCAATGTTTTGCAATAAACAATCCAGAATTCTAATCCTGCCATTGGATCATTTCCAACCTAACAAAGCTCAAATCATTTCTCTGGCAACAAGAAGAAATTGTGTTCAGTTCTTAAGATAGCCCGAAAATCTGCAATGGAGAAAGTATAACAGGGAGCAGATTCTCAATTATTTGAGAGAAGTACGCTTACCCATTGACACCAAGTTCCTGTAGTTCTCCAACATCACATCTCTGTACAAGCCCCTCTGGGAAGAGTCCAGACTCTCCCACTCCTGCTGGGAGAAGGCTATGGCCACATCCTCAAATGTCACTGATCCCTGAAACTGCAAACCCACATATTTCTGGTAAAATCAAAGAAAATGCTTTCAAGGTGAAAGGAGAGGGAATAAAACGTTTCAATGTAGTAAGGGAGCAATAACATAATAATCACATAGGCTGGAAGCTTATGATGTGCCAAGTGGATAAGCATGGTATCTGTATGTTCTGGAAGAATCCTGCTGCTATGGACAAAATGTCCTATATATTGTAGGATATCACCATACTCCAGATTTGTGGTGAAATGGATAAAATAATCCTAGTTTCCCTGTTAAGTAAAAGAGTATATACAAAGATATTGCCTGCTAAGTATCCAATGAAACAAATTCTCAAAAACAATTAGTCTCTATATTACTTTCCCTTTAAGAAGAAAATAGCTATCATTTCTTTCTCCAACTGTAGAATAAAATCTGTCTTAGAAAATAGCCATGACACAAATTTGTTGAATAACTCCTCAAGCTTCAAGTTCATTATGTCAGATCATAAGTGTTTTTCCTTATATTAATAAACACTTTTTTCCAAAGTGACATAAAAATTATCTTGTGGATCTGTATTAAAGGTTAGTAACTTTGCAAGGCTGAGGTGGGTGGATCACATGAGGTCAGGAGTTCGAGACCATCCTGGCCTATGTAGTGAAACTCATCTCTATAAAAAATACAAAAATTAGCTGGGCGTTGTGGCATGTGCCTGTAATCCCAGCTACTTGTGAAGCTGAGGCAGGAGAATCACTTGAATCCAGGAGGTGGAGGTTGCAGTGAGTCAAAATTGTGCTACTGTACTCTAGCCTGGGTGACAGAGCGAGACTCAGTCTCAAATAAAAAAAAAAGAAGAAAAAAAAAGTAATGATTTTATACTTATAAATGAAGACTGCACCAAACGCCTCAGTTTTCCCCAGTTCTGGTAATCTGTTCATCTACTACTGATAACAATATGCTGATAGTGTCATACAAGATCCTTCACTTAATACTTTGGCTGTTGTTTCTTTAAATTTTTTTTTGAGACAGAGTCTCACTGTGTTGCCCAGTCTGTAGTGCAGTGCTATGACCATAGCTCACTGCAACCTTGAACTCCTGGGCTCAAAGTGTCCTTCTATCTGAGGGTCCCAAGTAGTTAGGACTACAGGCATATGCCGCCATGCTTGGCTAATTAAAAAAAATTTTTTTTTGGTAGAGACAGGGTCTTGCAATGCTGCCCAGGCTGGTCTTGAACTCCTGTGCTCAAGTGATCCTCCCACCTGGGGCTCCCAAGGTCCTGGGTTTACAGGTGTGAGCCACTGCACCTGGCCATTTGGCTGTTCTTGAGTTAGTGGATTAGGGTGAAAATGACTCAGAACCAAATGCATGTTGTCCAAGTCTGGCAGGTCCCATTCCATAACAAAACTGACCTTAGTATCACTCTCAGGCATCCCAAGAAGAACCATGATATCAATGTTTCACATCATAATCACATCCCCAGTCAATCTTAAAAGCCTCATAGAGCATGTTATCTCATCATATTGAGACCAACAATACAAAATTCCACCTTATCAGCTCTGTGGAAAACTTCAAATCTTCTGATGTGTGGCCAGATGAAGCCAACAGATCGAACTCATCAAACCACAGATGGATGTAGGAAGCTCAAATACTTCTGCCACGGGACTTCAATCCTTCACTGCTCTATCACAGCCTTTCAGCTAAGACTTACTATTTACCTGCTTAGTAATTTGCTCAATGAATTCATGAACACCGATTAGAAACGAGGACCTCGTAAGGAGGAAATGATACTTTGACATCATTCTGCCAAACAAAAGGCATCAAGTAGGCAATTAGATGGTACACTCTGATGAAGAATGCTTCAGGTCAATTAAGGAAAATAGCCACGAAATATAAAAATCCCAATATTTCAAGAAGAAACACCAACTTACGTGGGCCATGCTTTGAGAACTGTAAGAACTGATCAGTCTTCACTGGGGTTCCTCTATCTGAGAAGTTCAAACGCTACAAAATCCAGAGAGAGGAAAAGGAGGCTTTAGCGTTCTCAATGACATACATTAATAAACCTTCCTGTCCCTTCATTTCAGCTTCCAAACTGTGCTACAAACACCCTCAAACAAAATTTGGAGAAGAACAGTGGAATTCAAGCCCCAGTGAACTAAGCTGTATAGAGTTGATTGCAGAGGTGTGGCACTTCTTAAGGAAGGCAGAGTCAGACACAAGCTTTCCCACCAGGCCCCCATTTTGGGAATGTTGATCTAGGTCTCAAATTGGGTTGCACAGTCTTCTCTTGAACAGATTCTCCTCACTCCATTCCCACGTTCTAAGCCTAAAAAAGAGTCCACATCACCCAATCCAGAGCTTCTTTAATGGTGGCAGTATAAATCTGAGGTTGGTCAAGACATGGGAGGTAGAGAACATAGGAGAAAATGATCAGGCAGTTACTAATATGGCTCAGTTTTCTCATCACTAAAATAGTAATAGGAATATCAGCTCCAACATGTGGTCGTCCTGAAGAATAAGAAAACCCAACCCAAAACTTAATAGAATACTTGCTTAACATGAGTTAGCTCTTTTGTTTTGTTGTTTTTTGAGACGGAGTCTCGCCCTGTCACCCAGGCTGGAGTGAGTGCAGTGGCGCCATCTTGGCTCACTGCAACCTCCGCCACCCAGATTCAAGTGATTCTCCTGCCTCTGCCTCCCTCCCGAGTAGCTAGGACTACAGGCGCATAGTCACACCCAGCTAAGTTTTGTATTTTTAGTAGAGACGGAATTTCACCATGTTGGCCAGGATGGTCTCCATCTCCTGACTTCGTGAGTTAGCTCTTATTATGGTAGTTCCCTCTTATCCACAGGGGGCAGATACACTCAAAGATCCTCAGTAGATGTCTGACCGAACCCCATATATACTGTTTTTTCTTATACATACACACCTATGATTAAGTTTAATTTATAAATTAGGCACCATAAGAGATTTTTATTTTTCTGTTTGTTTGTTTGTTTGAGACAGTGTCTCACACTGTTGCCCAACTGGAGTGCAGTGGTGTGATCTTGGCTCACTGCAACCTCCACCTCCTGGGAGCCTCCCAAGTAGCTGGGATTACAGGTGCCCACCACTACGCCTGGCTAATTTTTGTATTTTTACTAGAGACAGGGTTTCACCATGTTGGCCAGGCTGGTCTCGAACTCCTGACCTCAAGTGATCCACCCACCTCAGTCTCTCAAAGTGCTGGGATTACAGGCATGAGCCACCGCACCGGGCCACCATAATTGAGTAACAGCAATAACTAATAATAAAATAGAAAAATTATAACAACATACTGTAATAAAAGTTATGTGAACATGGTCTCTCTCTCTCTCAAAATATCTTATTGTACCAAAATCACCTATTTTCAGACCATGGTTTACTGAGGGTAACAAACTGAAGAAAGTGAAACTGCCGGTTAAGGGGGCACTACTGCATTGGAGTTATTACATAAACATTATACATCCTTTATTTCATTTTAATTAAAGAAATACTTGTTTCCACTTAATTTTATTAATTTATGTATCTTTTTTTTTTTAGAGACGGGATCTCGCTCTGTCGCCCAGGCTGGATTGCGGTGGTGCCATCTCCGCTCACTGCAACCTCCGCTGCCTCCGAGCTTCAAGCACTTCTCCCACCTCCGCCTCTCAAGTAGCTGCGACTACAAGCGCACGCCACCACGCCTGGCTAATTTTTATATTTTTAGTAGAGACGGGGTTTCACCATGTTGCCATGTTGCTGGTCTCGAACTCCTGAGCTCAGGCAATCCACCCGCCTCAGCTTCCCAAAGTGCTGGGATTACAGGCATGCGCCATGGCGCCCGACCTGTTTCCACTTTTTACTTAAAACGTAAGTTTCTCTGGCATGTTTTCTTTTAATTCTAACTAAAAAATTAAGAGCAACTCTTCTTTAAAAACAAACAAAAAACCAACAGAAAAGATTCTCTGACATTTCAATTTCCTCTGTCCCCTAGCAGCTAGAGAGAGAGAGCTACTGCTGTGGGATAATGCAAAATTGAAGAACCTTAAGAAAAGGCTGGGTCCTATCTCTGTGCAATATGGAGACTGATGGAAATGTTTACAGCTGTCATCTTGCTCTCCTTTCTTACATACTTTTGTCGTTAGGAAAGTAATCTGCACAACAGATCCTTTGAAGTCCTTTTCCCTGCACTGATAATTTTCAGATGACATTGTTCTCATCTTTAAAAGGTGTAAATACTTTATACAATTTTTTTCCAAACAAGAAGAGGCTTCCTGGCAATCCCATTTCTTCCCGCTGCATGTACAAAGTATCATATCTATCGTTTCCTTTTTAAACTGAGAGTTGAGTCTTTTGCTCCTTTACATAAATCAATTACAGCGATTTTATCCAAAATAGTAACAAATATTAATAGCTCAGGTTCGCATGGAGACCATGCACCCAGTCTTCGCGGGTGCACACCGGCCCCGTCCCACGCACCCTCCCAGCCCTGCCGCTCCCGCACTCACGGGCCCAGGATCCTCGCCCGGTCCACCCAACGCTCACGCCTGTCTCCGCGCCTACCCGGGTCTGCAGAGCTCCCGGTGCTGTGTTCGTTTGCAGAAATTCAAGTTGCCCGGCGGAGCTGCTCCAACCTCGGAGCCGGGCGCTGACTTCTCCCTTGCTGAACTCCAAAGCTCGCTGCCGGGTCAACGACCACAATGAACTGGCGAAGAGGCAGAGGTTGAGGTCGTTGCAGCGGCCGCTGAGAAATGTAGTTTCAGGCTACATTGGCCGGATAGCAGCAGCCTGTGGGAAATGCAGTCCGTAGCCGTCACACCGCCGAGCATGCGCGGCGCGGTCCACAAGGCCGCCCACCCGCGCCGGGAGACTTCTGGGCGCTCCGTCGGGTTGAGAGTGCGCAGGCGCAGGCGCTAGTAGAGCTGGGCGCTGTGGACCTCCAAGCTGGGTGATTTTGGGGAGTTAGGGGGCGTCTGACACCTGAGGCCCGAAGTAGGTGGCCAGCTTCTTAGAGGGCCAACCCAGGGCACTAACACACCAGGTCAGAAAAAGCAAAAACAAAAACAAACAAAAAATGATAATCTATACCAAAATATGTTATTACTTTAACACAAAAATATGAAAACTAGGTGTTTGAAATTATCTTTCCGTACCGTTTGCTTTTCGCTACAGAAATGCTATTATTTAACAGAACATTAATAGGATTAATAGTCGCAATTAGACTAATAAATCACGTGTGAGAAAAATATATTTCTGTCCTCTCACACGGGAATTTTAAGTTTCTATTAAATATTTAAATTTTGTGAGTTCTATCTAAGATGCTAAATGTAAGACTTTTTAAAAGGAGAATGTAAATAAGACTAATCAAACAGATATTAACTATATGTAAAAGGCATTTATCTTTCTGTCCCATCATACGTTTAGGAGATATTTACTCTTTCTGGTTCCTTTTCCAGTAATACTTCTCTGTATTATCTGCCTGTAGCCTTTATGGCACTCTTCTTTTGGTTTATGTAATGCTAAAACTGAATACAGGCAAACGTGAAATTCACCTTGACTGTCAGCTTCGCTTTTTGTTTGTTTTGTTTTGAGACAGGGTCTCCCTCTGTCGCTCAGACCGGAATGCAGTGGCGCGATCTCGGCTCACTGTAACCTCTGCCTCCCAGGTTCAAGTGATTCTCCCACCTCGGCCTCCAGAGTAGCTGGGACTACAGGCGCGCGCCACTACACCTAGCTAATTTTTGTACATTTTTTGTAGAGATGGGGTTTTGCCATCTTGCCCAGGCTAGTCTCGAACTCCTGGGCTCAAGCGATCCACCCGCCTCAGCCTCCCAAAGTGCTGGGATGACAGGGTGAGTCACCGCGGCCAGCCAAGCTCTGTTCTTATTAAGCCCACATTACAGTGATTCCTGGAGTCAGTTCAGGGTGATGACATCGATAAGGAGGTGGGGAAGGGGAGTGCTGGGGAGGGAAGGGCGGGGTCCCTTTAAATGATATGGAAGCGCGGAAGGGAAGTGCTGGGTACAGGAGGGTGTGGTCACTGACCTAGGTGAGGGCAGGCATTTCTGTTTTCCTGCCCAAATATTGCATTTCCCAAGACCACCCTGGCCCGCCACGCCCCCATCCTGTTCCCGACCGCATCCTGTCCCTGTAAATACTCTGAGACCCTAGCAAGCAGGCACGCAAGCCGCTGGACATCCAGAGGAACATGTTGGCGGAAGAAGACGTGACAGACGCTGGCACGCGGGCAGGCCACCCACTAGAAGGACGCGGAGTTTGGCTGGGGCAGTCCAAGGAGAGCCGGTGCTGCGGTGCAGCCGGACTCCAGGGTAAAACCATCTTCCTTCTGGCTCCCCCAACTGTTGAGAGCTACTTCCACTCAAAACCCTGCAGTCATCCTCCAAGCCCATGTGTGATCTGATTCTTCTGGTACACCAAGACAGGAACCCCGGGATACAGAAAGCCCTCTGTCCTTGCGATAAGGCAGGGATCTAATTGAATTGACTAACATAAGCCGCCTGAGGACGGCTAAACTAAAAGAGCACCCTGTAACACGCCCACTGGGGCTTCAACTGTAAAGATTCACCCCTAGACACTGCCATGGGGTCGGAGCCCCACAGCCCGCCTGTCTGTATACTCCCTTGGAGGTATGAGCAGCGGGACACTGAAGAAGCGAGCCACACCCCCATGGCACGCCCTGCCTGGGGAACAAGGGAACTTTTCCCTTATCAACATCAACCTAAATAGCCTCGCATCAAAAGCATTCGACTGTCAATTGTTAGGATTTTCCCTACCAGCAGTAGCAAGTTCTTAGCCTTATTATTAGTTTCCAGCTCTGCAAAAATGTTCATCCGCTTTGTAACTCCAGGCTTTTTTGGTAGAGCAGCTGTTTGTTGACCAGTCGCTTCGCCTCCTCTGTAAGTTCACCATATAGGCTATTCATGTCTAAAATGTTCATTTTCAAGCCCTCTGAAACTCATTGGATATCTATCATAATGTCTGAAGACAAATATTTCATTAACAAATAAGAAGGTGATAGACCTGGAGTGAGAATCCACCCAATTCATGTCAATCGGAGACAAATTTGCAAGATCCTGTGATTCCTGAACCAGCTGTGGTCACTGATCACTTCCGTCCTGGAGGAACTAGAGACATTCAAGACAAATAAGGACTCATCTATTCCCCTGATTAAAGGACTTTTCATAGAGGCTCCATTAGGGGCCAAATTATGTACAATGTGCTCTCTGAGACGGGAATGTGTAAATAGCTGTCAAAATGTCATCTGGGCAGAAATTTGTTGGTGAGGATAAATTTATGTTTGGGGTGAGGGGTGAATACAATAGAAATTTGTATTTTGCAGAGGGAAATGTAGGTTCCATCGTGGGTGGAAATACAATAGATTAGTAGAATACTTAGAATCTCAAAGAAATTTTTAAATCACTGGGGTTTTTTTTTTGAGAAAATTTTTGAAATGATTTTGAAATGATTTATTCAAAAAGTGCCCCTCAAACACCAAGTGATCACTCCATAGATGACAGCTAAGGATCACAATCTTACTACTATGCCCTTGTGTTTTGAGTGAAGACTTGTGTGACTATAGTGAGGTTCTAGGTGTTTAATTGTCGGGGGTAAATTGGAGATTTCAGATGAGACTGTCTCATGGAAGAGGGAGGAAGGATACTCACAAACCCTACAGCTGGAATCTGAGCATCCAGTGGAAAATGACAGTCCCTGATCCCTCAGGAAACTAGGAAACTTTCTCTGGCCTCTGTCAGTGATGTTCTAATCCAGGAGAGCAGAACTTCCTCCCCCCCCATAATGTTTCTGACTGCATTTCCAGAAATATATTTCATCTAAGTTCCATACGTTTATCTGAAAAGAATAGCCACTTACCAAATTGTGTTTCCAACTAGGATAGTGGCCGCAGTTGTATTATCTTGTGCGTTTGTCAAGAGAGGTCATCCGAACGCTGAGATAAAGGCTTCAGATTCCATTGTCTCATCTCTTTCTGGGAGTGATTTTCCTCTCATCTGGAAGTGCAGAGACAGAGTCTTCATGGGGAACTGAGATTACCTCCAAAAAACATTTGTGAAGTGAGTGATTCCCAGAAGGCTGTTAATGTTGATTAATGAAATTATACAAAAAGAATCATAAGATAGCTGGAGAAGAAAATTATCTGTGATGTCTGGAAAAGATAAGTCCCAGTGGGAGGTAAGTACGGAATACTGAGTTCTGAGATGTGAGGAAATTTAGTTGAGGTAATGGTTCTACTAGAATTGTGGCTACCATTACATTTTTATTTCTTCAAATTACGATTTATTTCTCTTCCTGATAACATTGAACAATCATAAATGTGGAGAGAAAGGAATCGTTGAGGGTAGATTTAGAGAGAGTAAACAGGTGCAAAGCCATGGTTCCCGTGTGTTTTAACAAATACTAACTGAGCACCTGCCCTGTTGCAGATGCATTTCTAGATGTGTGAACAAAGAAATTTATCTACCTTAATTTGAATTGAGAGAAGCAGACAATAAATAATAAAGGAAATGTTATGTTACATAGTGACTTATAAGGTGTTATAAGCTATGTAACCTATGTTACATATATGTAACTTATGCTATATGTTATAAGTTATGTTATATACAAGTATATATTATATACAATATAACATATTATATACAATATAACATAACAACTTATGTTATGTTATAACTTATGTTATAAGTTACATAGTGACTTATAAGGTGAAAAGTGCAATAGGAAAGGAAACATGAGGAGCAGAACCCAGTGATGAGAAGCCTGTGGAGTAGGAGGGACTCCAGTAGGGAATGGAGGGGGTAGGGTTGCTCTCACAGGGAAAATGATACTTGAGCAAATATTTAAAGGAGGAGAGGGAATAAGTGATTTGTATCGGGGGAAATTCAGCCCCCGATATTTCACGTAGGTTCTTTCTATTTTCCCTAAGTGTCGGCCGGTCTGAGAAATAAAGGGAAAGAGTACAAAAGAGAGAAATTTTAAAGCTGGTTGTGGGTGTTTCTCATCGGGTGGGACAAGAGACTGAGAAAAGAAAGAGACACAGAGACAAAGTATAGAGAAAGAAAAGTGGGCCCAGGGTACTGGCGCTCAGCATATGGAGGACCCCTGCCGGCACCAGTCTCTGAGTTCCTTCAGTATTTATTGATCATTATCTCTACCATCTCGAAGAGGGGGATGTGGCAGGACAATAGGGTAATAGTAGGGAGAGGGTCAGCAGGAAAACTGAACAAATGTCTCTGTGTCATAAACAAGGTTAGAAAAGGTGCTGTGCTTTAATGTGCACATGCATAAACATATCTGGTGCATTAAAGAGCAGTATTGCTGCCAGCATGTCTCATCTCCAGCCTTAAAGTGGTTTTCTCCTATCTCAGTAGATGGAACATACAATTGGGTTTTACACTGAGACATTCCATTGCCCAGGGATGAGCAGGAGACAGGTGCCTTCCTCTTATCTCAACTGCAAAGAGGCCTTCCTCTTTTACTAATCCTCCTCAGCACAGACCCTTTAAGGGTGTCGGGCTGGGGAATGGTCAGGTCTTTCCCTTCCCACAGGGCCATATCTCAGACTATCACATGGGGAGAAACCTTGGACAATACCTGGCTTTCCTAGGCAGAGGTTCCTGTGGCCTTCGGCAGTGTATTGTGTCCCTGGGTGCTTGAGATTAGAGAGTGGTGATGACTTTTAACAAGCATACTGCCTTCAGGCACTTGTTTAACAAAGCACATCCTGCATAGCCCTAAATCCGTTAAACCTTGAGTCAACACAGCACATGTCTCTGCAAGCACAGGGTTGGGGCTAGGGTTACAGATTAACAGCATCTCAAGGCAGAAGGATTTTTCTTAGTACAGAACAAAATGGAGTCTCTTATGTCTACTTCTTTCTACGTAGGCACAGTAACAGTCTGATCTCCCTTTCTTTTCCCCACAATTTGGAGACACAGGAAGATGTTCCATGAAGAAGTGGTCAGAACAACACCCTTTTGGCAGGAGGATGCCCACATTCATTGACTAGTTAATGTGAGAGCATAAAACCTAGGTTCCCTCCCAACTTGGGACCACATTGAAGGTCTTTTACAGATCCAGAGCTTCCTGTGGGATTGGTTGAGGCCTTTGTTGTGAATGCATAACATGTCTACTCCTGCTGCCCAATCCTGTTTACTTCCTACACCTTCCCCAGGTACTGAGGCCAAGAGCCATTCCAAATAATTGTCCTGTGTGATAACCTCCATCTCAATGTCTGCTTGCCTGCAAACCCAACCTGTGATAGAGTTAAATTAATTTGATGTTATCAAATATTCAGTTGAATTGTTAAAGCAAGCAATCTATATATGCTAGTAAAGAAAGTATCAGTATAGGAAGAGGCTGTCAGAAATAGAGATAGCAGAACATCTTTTGTACTGCAGATTCAGAGGAAGACCAAGAAGCTATGTTTTGAAGCATTGATCTAACAGCCTGGGTGACAGAGTGAGACCCTATCTCAAGAAAAAATAATTAAAATAAAAGGGTCAATTTAGACTAGGAGAATTCTGAAATCTCCTGGGCTTTTTCAGATGGTGGACTGAGGGCTGCAACTGGAGTCAGGTGGCCCATCTAACTGCATATTTCCACATGCAACTTCTATTTGGTGGAAATCAGAAGAGTTTAAAAAGCTAATAGGTGAATACAAGGACACAGGGGGTTTATCCATGAAAACATTTTAGATCTGGAGAGCCAATTTCTAAAACCACTAGCCTGGCATTGGTGCCATTCACAGTTTCCAAGTGGAAGTGGACAAGCATTTTAAAGGTATAGGGAGGGAGTTTTCTCCAGCTCATATTGTGACAGCAAATTATGTGTAAGCATGACAACTAGAAATCATATTTTGTCCCAAACCAACATATAACGTTTTCTGTCAGTGCAGGTGTCCCCTGAAGAGAAGATACAACAATAGGATTAGACTTACAAGGGAATTGTTGGGGCAAAGCACCTTCAAAGGATAAAGGGAAGCTAGAAGTGCAGAGAGAGCTTTGAGAACCCTGGCTGGGTGCGGTGGCTCATGCCTGTAATCCCAGCATTTTGGGAGGCCGAGACAGGCAGATCACCTGAGGTCAGGAGTTCAAGACCAGCCTGGCCAACATGGTGAAACCCCATCCTTACTAAAAATACAAAATTATCCAGGCATGGTGGCACATGCCTGTAATCCCAGCTACTTGGGAGGCTGAGGCAGGAGAATTGCTTGAACCTGGGAGGCGGAGGTTGCAGTGAGCCGAGATCACACCACTGTACTCCAGCCTGGACGACAAGAGTGAAACTCTGTCCCCCCAAAAAAATAAAGAATTCAGTACCTGTGGGATTCCTGTTGTGTTATTTTATATATATATATATATTCACCTGATCGGTTCTTCCTGCCCACTGCACAGAAAAAAATCAATCCACTGAGACCATGGCTTTGCAGTAAAGAAAAAGTTTGATGAGAGGCTGGCCATGCCACGAGGGAGATGGAGTTATTACTCATCAATCTCCCTGAAATTTGGAGGCTGGGGTTTTTCAAAGATATTTTGGTGGGCAGGGGACTAGGGAATGGGTGCTGCCGATCGGTTGGGGAATGCAATCATAGGGATGAGGAAAATGGTCCTCATGCACTGAGTCTGCTTCTGGGTGGGGGCAACAGGACTGCTTGGGTCACAGGTTGGGTGGGGCCATCTGATTGTCAGAAATGCAAAAGCCTGAAAAAATATCTCAAAAGGCCTGTCTTAGATTCCACAATAGTGATGTTAATTACCATTAACATAGTAATTAACATAGGAGGAGCTGGGGAAGTTGCAGATCTTGGGACCTCTGGAATAATGGCTGGTAATTGTTTAACTGCACCTACATTTTAGTAGAATTCAGGCCCCTCTGATTTTCCTAACCTGGTAGCCTTTCATTAGTTTTACAAGGGTGGTTTCGTTTTTGGGAAGAGCTATTGTCTCCCAAAGTTAGTCTGACTTGTGCCCAGGAATGACCAAGGGCAGTTTGGAGGTTAAAAGCAAGATGGAGTTGGTCAGAATTTTCTCTTACAATTTTTGCAAAGGCAGTTTTATATATATTGGTTTTCATCCACGGCTCCCGGCTCATAACTCTCGTAGCTCTTGTTACAGTCTTTTGTTATAATGTTGGGTGTGTTGGGCCCCAAGGGCAGGCCTCAGGAAACAGAATCTCTCTCCTGCCCTCATTTCACCTGCCCCAGGGCATGACTGTAATCTTTCTGTGAAAAGTAAAGTAGAGGTTTCTCTTCAAAGACTTTCTTCCCCATCTAATTAGGAATAAATAGTAACTTCTCTTAGAAGCAAAATTTATTCAAAGATCTGTGCTAACATTCTTAAATATCTGCTAACCATAATAAAGAAATCAATGTACTTTATGTTCTTAGCTCCCACAATTTAGCCTAAATATTTGCCCTGGCATGCTTATGCTGGTCCAAGCAAGCATTAGGTCATAGCCTGTTCCTCTTCCTTATTTGAAGGTGTTTTTACCTTTCTCAGCATTCCACAAGTTACATCCTCCTTCCTTTGTTCTCATCTGCCTTTGCCTCTTTTAAAAAGTTCTAAGTTGCTAGCCAATCAGGACAAATACAGAATGTGAGGTCCCATTCCAGCCAGTGGAAACTGGACACAGCAGTAGGGTGGACGCATCAGGTTATAAATGACCCTGTCTCCTTTGTTTGGTGTACTCTCATGGCAGAACTTCTGGCAAGTGTACCCTTTCTGCAGAAAGCATAAAAATGGCCTTGCTGAGAAAATTAAATTTACATTCAAGTACTATTTCTTTATGGCACCAGGAAACAAGCATTTCAAACATTCCCCTGCCTTTCTGATTGTGGGTCTTAAGACCCTCCCTTGAGAAGGTCCTGCCTCATACACTGGGGGAAGGAATGCTTCAATAAGAACCCAAGAGGATTGGCTTTGGTGAGCTTTCAGATAGCTGAACACATGGGGGTTCCTGGAGGATTGTGTGCATGGGGAGGGCATGGCAGCTCTGTGCTCCGTCCCCCATACCATCTCTTCATCTGTGTCCTTTGTAATGCCCTTTATAATAAAGTATAATAGTAAATGTAAATAAGTGCTTCCCTGAGTTCTGTGAGCTGCTCCAGCAAATTAATCAAACCCAGAGAGGGGGCTGTGGGAACTGTAACTTGAAGTCTGTTGGTCAGAAGTTTTGGAGGACTGGACTTGTGATTGGTGTCTAAGGGTATGGAGGGGGCAGTCTTGGGGACTGAGCCCACCACCTGTGGGATATGGAGCTATCTCCAGGTAGGTAGTGTTGGAATTGAATTGGAAGACACCCAACTGGTGTCCACTTCCTGGTGTGTGGGGAAAGCCCCCACATTTGGTCACAGAAGGCTTATTCTGTGTTGATGATTGTGGTAGTGGTGTGAGTGCAGAGGAAAAACACGGTTGGAGAGAGTTTTTCCTCCACCTGTGAAAGCAGTGAAAGAAGGAAGAACTAGGTAGCAAATGAGTCACATCTCAGCACACTTCTGATAAGTTTTTGACCAGACCAGTGGGGAGTCCTGGAGCCACACAAACCCTGTAGAGGATTATCCCATTGGGCAGGAAAGGCCAGATTCTTGTAACTTTGTTGTACATGGTCATTAGATGGGAGGAGCCTAGGGGAAGGGAGGCCTGGAATAAACACTGTGATAGATCTAAAGCACAGCTCCTGGAAGCTGTCCATCAGCTGTGCCTGCGCCCCAACAGGTCTCATGAAGGGAGTTCCAAGGGAGCACTTCCATGGCCACCACAGTCCACCCCTGGTGCTGCACAGAGCCACTTGCCTGGGCACGTTCATGGAGCAGCTCTTCCAAAGTCCCCAGGGGGAGCAGCCATGACTGCTAACTAGTTCAAAAGGATCCTGCTGTGTCCCAGTCAACAGTGGCCTCTTTTGGAATTAGGACCACTAACCCAGCAGATCCTAAAGGTATGGGTACTCCAAGCAAATGTCTCATTTCTAGCATCTGGGCTTCTATGACATGATATATAGAAGTAGTCTATTTGTAGTTTGCTTATGAAAGTGAAAATATTTCTCAATATTTTAGAGGAAGTTTCTGATCATGGCAGGGTGTCGGTAAATATTCTTCTTCTTACCTCCAAGGACATTCCTTGTGGTGAGTCCTGCTAAAATGGCAGGGCACATGGCCAGTCCTTGAAGTGCTCCTAGAAGTAGTCTTTGGGAACAACCAATGGAGCTCACATAGCACCTTTCAGCTGCGAAGATACAAACTTGGAGTCAGCCTGTTCTATTCCCTGAAGACCCTTGCAGGCATCCGTGCTCACTAGGCTTCTTAGAGACTGCTCTGGCCAGCTCTTCCCCACACAACTAGTCAGGCTGGAGGTTCTGCTGCTTTCTATGAAGGTCAGCCGCTTGTTCTTTCCCCTCTGGAACATGTTAGCACCAACTTCACAATGCTCTTTCCCTGTTCTGAAGAACACACTTCAAAGGGTCCCCAGAGAGCATGGTGGGATATGTCTCCATATCTGAGGACAGGATCCTCAGAATCACCCCAAGAGGTGCTAAAGTAGCCCAGAACACAGTGTGGAGGGGCACTTCCCCTGCACGCCTCTGCAGAGTGGCCAGTTCTCTACAGGGATGCCATTTCCTTTTTTTCTCCATCCATTTCCTTTTCTCAAAATAACGCATTTCCCCTCCCTCCCTCCCTCTCTCTCTCTCTTTTTCTTTCTTTCCCTTTCTTCCTTCTTTCCTTTCTTCCTTCCTTTCCCTTCCTTCCTTCTTTTCTTTTTTCTTTTCTTCTCTTTTCTTTTGTCTTGCTTTGTTGCCCAGGCTGCAGTGCAGTGGTGCGATCTCAGCTGACTGCAACCTCAGCCTCCCAGGTTCAAATGATTCTCCTGCCTCAGCCTCCTGAGTAGCTGGGACTGCAAGTGCCTGCCACCACATGTGGCTATTTTTTTGTATTTTTAGTAGATATGGGGTTTCGCCATGTTGTCAGGCTGGTCTTGAGCTCCTGACCTCAAGTAATCTGCCCACCTCAGCCTTCCAAAGTGCTGGGATTACAGGTGTGAGCCACCACACCCAGCTTCATCTTTCTGTCTTGGCCTTCTCTCTCTTCATTTTTCTGTCTACATTATCTGTGATTTCAGTTTTATTTTTATTTTTAGAAGTTGGTCAGTAGATATGAATAAGGAGAGGGAGTGTTTGCAAGTTGACATATACTCTCTGAAATGTAGGATGAATGTATTTTCCCAAACTGAGTGTTGATATACATATAGGAAAAATCTCACAAAACAGGATGCAAATGAAATCAAATGATGGATCGAAAAACAGTACCACAGAGGCCATGCAGGATTTCTGTGTCCTTAAATGATGCCCAGCTTATTAACTGATAGATCTTTTATTTTAATTTTATTATTATTATCATTATTATTTTTTTTTTTGAGATAAGAGTTTCAGTCTTGTTGTCCAGGCTGGAGTCCAGTGGTGTGATTACAGTTCACTGGGCTCAAATGACCCTCCCACCTCTGCCTTCCAAGTAGCTGGGACTATAGGCATGTGCCACCATGCCTGGCTAGACCTTTTAATATTTTTATACTTATAAGATTGTTTATTTATTTAGAGATGGGGTCTCACTCTGTTGCCTAGGCTGGAGTGCAGTAGTGCGATCACAGCTCACTGCAGCCTCTATCTGTTGGGCTCAAGCGATCCTCCCGCCTCAGCCTCCTGAGTAGCTAATACCACAGGTATGTGCCACCACACCTGGCTAATTTTTAATTTTTTTTTGTAGAGACAGAGTCTGACTGTATTGCCCAGGCTGGTTTCGAACTCCTGGGGCTCAAGCAGTCTGCCTACCTCAGCCTCTCAAAGTGCTGGGATTACAGGCATGAATGCCTGGCCCTATAAGATTATTGAAACAATCAATCTAAATTTTATATTTTCTTTAATAATAAAACATTGCTTTATTATTAAATGTTTAAAAATATTAACAATAAAATGCTTAATGTTTTTTCTACTTTAAAAATATTATGCAACCCCTTGTTCTGTCAAGGCTAATTCATTATTCTTCAAGGTTGTTGTGACCTTCCTGCTCCTGATTATCGTGTGCAACCCAGGGAGCAGATTCATTCCTCCTATTCTTGGTGTCTTTCATCCATATCTGAAACTCTTTAGTGTACTCAAATTCTTAGTATATCTTTTGTTTGTTACTGACACAGAAAGGGAAGGATACACATTTCTATGTAAAAAATGGTCATATAAAAAACCCAGGATATATATACATATATGTCGTGTGTGTGTGTGTGTGTGTATGTTTTTCTCCTAGATGAAATGGACAAGTCTTGGAAACACACGAGCTACCAAAACTGACTCAAGAAGAAATAGAAAATCTGAATAAACTTTAAGAGACTGAGTCAGTTTTCAAAAACCCCACACAAAGAAAAGCCCAGACTGGATGGCTTCTCTGATGAACTCTAAGCACAGCAACATGAACCTAGTGGGAGCAGCAGATGGAAAGGAAATAGAGACAGGCCAGAGGTAATGTTCCATCACTATGGCCAAATCTGAGCCATCACTGTCCCTTGCCCTGACCACAGTGTTAGCCTCTTGGTGTTCTCCTGGCTTCCATGCTCCTGCCCAGCTACAGAACAATGCTGTCAGAATGGCTATTATTAAAAAGTCAACAGATGCTAGTGGGGTTGCAGAGAAACAGGAATATTTTACACGGTTTGTGGGCATCTAAATTAGTTCAACCATTGTGGAAGATGGTGTGGCGATTCTTCAAAGATCTAGAACCAGAAATACCATTTGACCCAGCAATTATATATGCAAAGGAATATAAATCATCCTGTTACAAAGATACACACATGTGTATGTTCACTGAAGCACTATTCACATTAGCAAAGACATGGAATCAACCCAAATGCCCATCAGTGGTAGACTGGATAAAGAAAATGTGGTATATATATACCATGGAATACTATGCAGCCATAAAAAGGAATGAGAACATGTCCTTTTCAGGGACATGGATGGAGCTGGAAGCCATTATCCCCAGCAAACTAACTCAGGAACACCACATGTTCTCACTTATAAGTGGGAGCTGAACAATGAGAACACATGAATATATGGAGGGGAACAACACACACTGGGGCTTGTTGGGGATCAGGGTAGGGGGAGGGAGAGCATTAGGAAAAATAGGTAATGCGTGCTGGGCTTAACACCTAGGTGATGGGTTGACAGGTGCAGCAAACCACCATGGCACATGTTTACCTATGTAACAAACCTGCACATGTACCCGGAACTTAGAATAAAAATTAAAAATAAAAAAAAAAACCTAAGTCGGCCAGGCCATCCTCCAATCATTCCCATCTCTAAGTTAAAGGCCCCTTTCTTATGACCTCTAACAAGGCCTTCACAGACTGTGCCCTGTCCTCTGCTCTCTCATCTTGCTCTCATGCTTGACTCCATGCTGTCTCCATTGGCTTTAATATCTACTCCCTGGGACCCCGGGCAGCCCTCCTCTGGACGTTTGCAGTGGCTATTCCCACTCTCTGGGTTGTTCTTCCCTCAGATACCTGCATGGTTCCCTCAACTGCCAGCTTCTTGATTTTCCTTAAATTTCACCTTCCTAGTGGGGCCCATCCTGTCCATCCTGTGTAAAAACAGAAACCCATGATTCTCCCTACTCCCAAATTTAGTTTCCCACAGACTGCTTTATCCTCTATAGCACTCATTAACTAGCTAATCTACAAAATAATGCAGACTTTTTTATGTGTGTTGTTCATGTTCTCCCCCCACCCCCCATTAAGATAGAGGCACCAATAAGGCAGGAATTTACCTTTTTTGCAATTGATGCTACTTGAAATTGTCCCAAGTACATCCTTGATACTCAATAAGTATGGTAAATTGATAAAAGAACGAATGGCCTTCTGAGTAGTACCTGGACTTCACAACTAAAAACTGAACTCACTATATGTTTGTCCAAATGAATCATGTCCATTTGTCCAAGCCAGATGGCTAGAATAGCCCTGGCCTTGCTGTCGCCTACTCCACTTTCTCTTCTGTTGCCTCCTCACCATCCCCACTGTCAGGTCCTCACCTTTGCTTTAGTCACAGCTTTAGCCATTGTCTCACTTTGCTTTAGTCATGGCAAGGAGTCCCTTAGCCCCCTCACCCCTGGAGTGACACCCATCTAATCTCCCTCTCAGGTAGCCACAGTGTATTTCTCAAGTGTACATAGAATTGTGTCACTTTTTTTTTGTTCCCAATCCTTTGGTAACTCCCTATATGCTCAGGATAATGAAAAAATGTCCCATCATTGTATATATATTTGTCAAAATGTGTCCTTGCCAAATGCCGCAGCCACATCTCCCACTTTGGTTTCAGTTTCTATGCATACCTGACTATCTTCCTGGTGTCCCACTGGCTCTCTTTCTTCCCTGCCTCTTCACATGCTATTTTCTTGACCTTGGAAATAGCCCTTCTCCACCTACTTAGCTGTTCTTCCTTCTTTAAGGCACAATTCATGTTTTATCTCCCCCAGACTTAGTTTTATGTCCTCCTTCCTTTCCTGCTCCCTTATCCCTATCACCATTCCTTCCAGTTGCAATTTCTGGTTATTCATTTATCTCCCACACTGCATTGTGGATTCTGCCGGGCTGAAAGATGTCTTCTTCTTCTTTTTTTTTTTTTTTATTTGAGACAGGGTTTGACTCTGTCACCCAAATTGGAGTGCATTGGTGCAATCACAGCTCACTGCAGCCTTGACTTCCTGGTCTCAAGTGATCCTCCTGCTCTAGCCTCTCGAGTGTGTGGGACTACAGGTGCATGCCACCAAGCCCAGTTAATTTTTTTAATTTTGTAGAGATGGGGTCTTACTATGTTTCCCAGGCTAGTCTCCAGCTCCTGGCATCAAGTGATCCTCCTGCCTCAGCCTCCCAAACTGCTGGGGTTATAGGTATGAGTCACTGTGCCCGGCTAAGAGATGTCTTTCAACTCAATATGAGTAAGGCCTGAGAAACACTCTCATGTAGAATCATAACTTTTATAAACTAATATGTAAGGAGCTGAGGAAATGCTTGTATGCGTCACGTTCACTAGCTTCTGATGGTTCTCCTGGCATATGAAAATATTTTAGTTCAGCACATAAGTCTAGCAGAGATGAGAACTGCTCTACCATCAGCCAGATCTGGATGAAATTGTAGCACTTGTGGGGTAATATTTTAGGAGTTTAGAGTACAGCCAGACTAGTTAGTTTTCCAAATAGGTCTCATCCAGGCATTTCCCTGAATATATATATATATATATATATATATATACTTTTTTTTTTTTTTTTTTTAGTTGGGAGCCTTGCTTTGTCACCAGGCTGGAGTGCAGTGACGTGATCTCGGCTCACTGCAACCTCCGCCTCCTGGGTTCAAGGGATTCTCCTGCCTCAGCCTCCCAAGTAGCTAGGACTACAGGCATGTGCCACCATGCCAGGCTAATTTTTGTATATTTAGTAGAGACAGGGTTTCACCATGTTGGCCAGTATGGTCTCAATCTCCTGACCTCATGATCTGACCACCTCAGCCTCCCAAAGTGCTGGGATTGCAGGTGTGAGCCACCACGCCCGGCCAAATAACTTTTTTTTTTTTTTTAAGCAGCATGCTAACAGCTTCTAAAAACAGGATATTTGTGCATATCTGTCATATATGTGTGTATATACATATTCTCCTAGATGAAATGGAAAAATATGCTTACCTAGGCTTAACATTTTCAGTAATTAGAGTAGGTATGAGCTTTTAGTTCCTTTGTTTCTACAGGCCCAAGAGCCTGGATACCAAATCCACTCTCTCTGGTTGAAGTTTGAATGTTTGGGATGATTGACCTAGGTCAAAGTGAAAGAGACACTTCAGATGTTTAAGCATTTTTAGTTTTTTCGAGACAGAATCTCATTCTGTCACCCAGTCTGGAGTGCAGTGGTGCAATCTCGGCTCACTGCAACCTCCATCTCTTGGGTTCAAGTGATTCTCCTACCTCAGCCTCCTGAATAGCTGGGACTACAGGCATGCAACACCTCTCCTGGCTGATTTTTAAATTTTTAGTAGAGATGGGGTTTTACCATGTTGGCCGTGCTTGTCTTGAACTCCTGACCTCAGGTGATCCACCCACCTTGGCCTCTGAAAGTGCTGGGATTACAGGTTTGAGCCACCACCCCCCGGCCAGTTAAGCATTTTGAAAGGACAAAATTGTCAAGTGTCATCTAACACATGTCCAGGATATCTGGCCTACATTGAGGTCAGATGGTTGGGGGAGAAGCACAGAGGGAGGAGGAAAGGATAAGTCATCCCATCTTATATATAATCTAAGAAAGAAAGGTGAGGGCCCACCAAGGCAAATGGGTGATGGGAAATGAGACAGCTGCAGGTAGCACTGAGCATCCTTCTAGTTTCAAGACAGGAAAATTGGGCCAGGGGTTAGGTCTGGCAGGCTGACAGTCAAAGCCAGGGATGCGTGACAATGATACCAGAAAACTATTTAGTTTTCTCTACTCCTCACAGTGGAACTGCTTGATACCACTGTGTTGACTTCTGACTGGTCTCATCTGTCTCACAGTGTGTGGGCTTCCACCTTGTTTAGCAGGACAGAGAGCAGGTTTGGTTTGTTTGACATCTCTAGGTGGGACTGAGCCTCTATCCCAAAGTGTAAGGTCTATTCATGACTGATAGTGGCCTCTGTTTGCTTCTAGAGGAAGCTTTTGCTCCTTAGTTGATGAGATCCTCATTCTTTCACCAAATAAAATAAATCAATTGGTCACCCCAAATCTCTGTCTCCAGTGAGCCCTGAGCATGCAAAAAAAGTGCCCCAAAAGCAAGACTGTTGCTTGCCATGTCCACACCAGAAAGGAAATTGCTCTGACCAAATCTAGGAACACAAATTCTTCCAAGCACATGTATTTTCTTGATGGTTCTGAAAGGGGGCTGAGCACGGTGGCTCATGTCTGTAATCCCAGCACTTTGGGAGGCTGAGGTGGGCGGATCACCTGAGGTCAGGAGTTCAAGACCAGCCTGGCCAACATGGTGAAACCTTGTTTGTACTAAAAATACAAAAATTAGCCAGGTGTGGTGGTGGGCACCTGTAATACCAGCTACTCGGGAAGCTGAGGCAGGGAGAATTGCTTGAACCTGGGAGGTGGAGGTTGCAGTGAGCCAAGATCATGCCACTGCACTCCAGCCTGGAAAACAGAGCAAGACTCCATCTCAAAAATAAAAAAAAGTCAAAGGTGTTACTCTGAATGGATGGACTCTGGGTGTTCTTACTGAAGGCAACAATAGGAGTGGCTCCCTAACATTATATGCTGTTATACCCTCTGATTACAACAAATATGGTCTGGTCAGAACTATCTCAATCATTGTAGAAAGAGACATATATACAAACACAGGTATGGTGTGGTCTGCACCCATTATAGCCCTGTGCTTTGTCCAGGTGAGCCCTTACTGCTCTGATTGGGAGACAGGAATACAGGGACTTTTAAACACACATTTGCACCTGCAACAGATGCGCTACACCCAGTTGAACCCCAGGTACTCTGACTGAGGTCATAAGCTTTGTATTGAAGTCATCTGTCTCCAACCAGAGGTATGGCACTATCCTCTCTGATAGCAATTCAAGAGCACAGTGCTGGCATCTGGTGAAGGCCTTCTTGGTGTGTCATTACATGATGGAGCACATCACATGGCAAGAGCAAGAGCCTGTCAGCTCAGGTGTCTCTACCTCTTACCAGTCCCATCATAGGGGTCCACCCTGATGACTTTATCTAATCCTCATTACCTCCCAAAGGCCCCCACCTTCAAACGTATTTACATATGAATTTGGGTATTGAGTTTTTAATACACGAAATTTGGTTGACACATTCAAACCATAGCAGATGCCAAAGGTGGACACGGGGGAGTCAAATTTTCAAAAGCTGACTGAGTGGTGCTATCATTGGGTTCCAGGGCTGCAGTGGAGGTTAAGTAGGAAGGATTTTTGGGGGCTGCCAGGTTCTTCAAAGGGAAACAGCTGTTAACATTGCAGGGAGAGACAGGAAGATAACAGACGGGGAAATGGGCATGGTATCCATGTTGATTTCATCAGAGTCAAAGGCAGGCTTGGATGCCAAGTCTGAAGAGGGTCTGCTTACTATAGTGGAGGTGACTGCAGAAGCAGTGGTAGGTGGGCCAGAAAAGGCAGGGCATTGAAGAGAGTGGTTTCCTGTTGAGGCCTGTCAGGAACACTAGATTTCAGCTGACAGGTGTTTCCTGGGTCAAAAGGCAATGTTGGAAATTCAGGTAGGGCTGTTGACCATAAAAGCAGGTGGGCTGGTGGAGACTGTGTTCTTTACAAGGGATATCTGCACCATACTGGGATGGAACTGGTCAAATGGGAGGATACTCATCCTGGATCCTAGGGGAGACCAGGAGATGAAAACCTGTGAAAAGGGATTGGTATCCATGTAGTTTATACCAAAGTACAAAGTAGGCTTGAGGTTGAGTCTGCAGATTACTGGCTGTGATAGTGAAAATGCTTGAGACACCAGTGATGGGCCGGTCTATGAAGATGGGCATGCAGGTGGAAGAGTCTGTAAGAAAAAGGGAGAAAAATCCACAATGACTCAATTCTGATTAGATGACTAGACAGATTCTGATTAGATTACTAAACTGATAGATGACTCAATTCTGCAGGAGGTAGACTTGAAGCAAAGGCCAAGGGGTTAGGAGATGTGGTGAGGTCAAAAGTAGAGGTCTCGGCCAGGCGTGGTGGCTCACACCTGTAATCTCAGCACTTTGGGAGGCCGAGGCAGGCAGATCACGAGGTCAGGAGATAGAGACTATCCTGGCCAACATGATGAAGCCTCGTCTCTACTAAAAATACAAAAATTAGCTGGGCATGGTGGCACACACCTGCAGTCCCAGCTGCTCTGGAGGCTGAGGCAGGAGAATCACTTGAACCCGGGAGGCGGAGGTTGCAGTGAGCCAAGTTCGCACCACTGCACTCCAGCCTGGTGACAGTGGGAGACTCCGTCTCAAAAAAAAAAAAAAAAAAAAAAAAAAAAAAAAAAAAAAAAAAGTAGAGATCTGGGCTGGGTATGGTGGCTCACATCTGTAATCCCAGCACTTTTGAGAGGCTGATGCAGAAAGATCACCCAAAAGCAGGAGTTCCAGACCAGCCTGGGCAACATAGCAAGACTCCATCTCTAGAAGAAAAAAATGCCTGTGGTCCTAGCTGCTCTGGAAGCCGAAGCGGGAGGATTGCTTGAGCCCAGGAGTTTTAGGCTGCAGTGAACCATGATTGCACCACTACATTCCAACCTGGGCGACAGAGCAGGATCGTGCCCCACCACCCCCCCAAAAAAATCTGCAGATGAGGGACTGAAATGGAAATGGCTTTTATTCCCATAAAGGGGAACTCCCAAAATGATATTGAACCTAAGGGGAGAAACAACAAGAACAGAAAAAAAAAAAAAGGAGAGTTAGGATATGGGCATTTCATTTAATGATCTGTATATGGGGTGAGGACTGATACAGGGGCAGAAGGGACTGGGGGCCTGGAAGACAGAACAGCCAAGTCTTCAGTGGCTGATAACATGGTAGTATCAGCAACCTACAAGGTGAAAATGGTCAAGGGTGGGGTGCCTGCCATCCCTGCAACAAGCGGGAAGAAAGAAGGGGCAGGCTGAGGGGCACTGCACTGCTATCTGAAGGGGCCTTGGCTTTATCTTCTAAGAACATGTGGTTAGACTGGGGCTCTGCTTTCTTCTTCAAGCCTAGATCTTCTCCAATGACTATACAAAAAAGCTTAGGAGAGTTTGGGCAGCTCACCTTGACCTCAAAAAATAGCAGCGGCGGTGACAGCAGCAGGCGCATATTGGAACTTTGTTTACAGAGTCTACAACTGGCAGACGTGGGTTGAGAGTTCCTGTTTGAAACGCTTCCTGCATCTTCTCTGTCTTCAGAGAGAACTGGACCTCCAGAGAGGTAGGAATCCCCTAGCAGCACTGCCTGAGCTGGTGATGGCATGGCCTTTGATGAATGAGCTCATACAATACCTCTTCACTTTCTCATCTAAGGCGTCTTCTGGGGGTTGGAGTGGAGGTTTCCCTTCAATGGCCCGGGTAGGATTTCGTTGTCTTGGGGGTAGATCTGATGACTCACTCCCACTGCGATGGGTGGGGGTAAGGGAGCTTCTCTGATCGCGCTGGGGTCACTATTTATACTCATCCTCCACCTTAACTATCCCTGGCTGCTGTCTCCTAGGGTCCTCATCTCAGTCTTCCTGGGCAGGGATCTAGGCAGTATGGATGGGACCGACCTCACAGAGGAGACTGCCTACTCAGATAGCAATAGAGGAGAGTCGGTTTGGGCCCTGGATGATAGATCGTAACTGTCCTGAGTGGCTGGACATCTTAGAGTGAACAGCAGACAGCACTGGCTTCATGTGAGAGTCTCCTGCCTGGACATTGAGGATGGATCCGAGAGAGAAGCTCAGAGCCTGATGGATCAGACACCACCACCCCTTAGCGGCGACGAAACCGAGGGGTAAACGCGCGCTGGATCTTGAGAAGCACTTGTCTAGCTAGGCCAAGGAGAGAGGCGCAGGGAGAGCGAGGTGATCCAGACCAGACAGGGAACCCTGCGGGGCGTGGCGGGTCCGGGGGTGAAGCTTGCAGAGGTAGTTGCCCGTGAAGAGCAGCTTGTGCGCTGTTGGATCCTTCGAGTGGAGTGGGAACTCCGAGGCGAAGCGCACCCTGTTCAGCCCGATGCCGGTGAGTGGCCGTTGGAACGCGTGGCAGAGAAAGCTTGCGCGAGCCCAGGGCGCGAAGAAATACAACAAAGGGCCAACGGGGAGGTCCAACGGTCCGACCCCAGCCGGACTCGAGCTCACTCGGTTGCAGGCGTTAGGCTCCCAGCGGCTCCCCGCCGTTAAGTGGAGATTGTTCGGGACTGTGGAGGCTCGCTCGGCACCTGGCCTGAAGGCGGGAGATTTGGCAACCAGTGCGCGTGGGTGCGCCGGCCCTTGCCGCTGGTGACTCTGGAGGCAGACCTTGCCCAAAGCCAGAGGCGGGAACTCCCCAGATCCTCCCAAGGTAGGGAGCTGGCTCACAGGGAAGGTGCCTGGGGAGGGGCCAGGCGGTGCTGTCTCCTGACTCCGCCCAGGCAGCACCGCCGCTGCAGCCGGCCTGGGCTAAGGTGGGGAGAAGACACCAGCACAGGCAGGGAGCAAGAGACCCCAGCTGCTTCCTTTCAGGCAGCCGCCACAGAGGACCCAGTTTCCCTTCTTCTCTCTTCTCTATGCAGGTAGCATGGGAGGATGCCGCCTCCTCCAGGAAGCTCTCTAGCGCTTTTCCGTGTCCTGGAGCCAGGCGGGACTTCTCTGTGGTCGCCTAGAAGGGTATGAACTTAGGGCATCCCCATCTGGGCTGTGAAGGTTTCTGACTTGGGGACCAGGTGCTCAGACCTTCCTGGATGCTGCTTTCCACAATATCTCTACCTGGCAGGCAGGTTCTCTTCATTTTGCAAATTTGGTGAAACAGCATTTGTAAAACTTTAGAACCTTCCTTGGCTCACACAGGTGGTAGTGGCCCTGTCAGGATTTGACCCAGGCTCTCGGATTCCAGAGTTCCTGAATTTAACCACCTGTACTGTGATGCCTCCTTATCATGTGTGCATCGTGCATTACTATTTTTTATAGCCCGTAGGGTACTTAGCACCATGCACACCTACAGTGATCACAGGCACTGCCTACTGGAAGGTCTTCTTTGGCTGGGTTCCAGTTTCCTCAGACGATGTAGGGCAGGGAGTTCCACTTGTCAGCATATCCCACAGGGCCTTTCTCTTCAAATGGACCCCAGCAGCCAACCACACAGCTGTCTCAGCAAGCGTAGGAGATGGCACATCAGGTGGGTGCAAGATTCACCCTGGCTTAAAATCCTTGTGCCCCAAGAGACCAGGATCTCCTGTAATAATTCCACAGAACAGATTTCAGAGTTTGGCCAAAATGGAAAACTTAGCAATATTAACTTTTCTAATCCATCTCATGGGATATATCTCCATATATTTTAATCTTTTACATTTTTTTCTCAGCAATGTTTTATACCAAGGGTCAGCAAATTTCAACCCATGGGCTAAATGTGGCCTATAGTCTGTTTTATTTTTATTTTTGAGAGGGAGTCTCACTCTGTCACCCAGGCTGGAGTGCAGTGGCATGATCTTGGCTCACTGCAACCTCCACCCACCCCTGGGTTCAAGCGATTCTCCTGCTTCAGCTTCCTGAGTAGCTGAGATTACAGGCGCCCACCACCACACCCAGCTAATTTTTGTATAAAGCAGAGACGGGTTTCACCATGTTGGTCAGGCTGGTCTCGAACTCCTGACCTCAAATGATCCTCCTGCTTTGGCCTCCCAGAGTGCTGGAATTACGAGTGTGAGCCACCACGCCCCACTCATAGCTTGTTTTCTTAAGGCCGGTTAGCTAAGAATGATGTTAAGGTCTTTAAAAACAACAGAAAATTCCAGAGAATATGTGACAGCGATCATACGTGACCTATAAAACCTATATTATTTACTCCCTGGCCCTTTACAGAGAAAGTTTGCAGCTACTCTTTTGTAGTTTTCTGTGTATAGGTCTTACTCGGCTTTTGCTGATTTATCCCTAAGTATGTTATGGGATTTGCAAATGTTATTTTCAAATAGTTCATTGGTAGAATACAGAAAATGCATTAAATATATATGTATATATATAGTACTTGTATACACACATACATATATACATACACACCTTATATTATTGGGATCTTGCTAAATTCATTGTTTTTGGTAGTTTTTTTTTTTTTTTTTTGCAGATTCCTTTGGGTTTTCTACATATATTTTCCATGCATCATGTATGAATAAAGTCAGTTTTACTTCTGTTTCCACCTGCATGCCTTTTATTTCTCTTTGTTACCTTCTACGTTTGCAGAGACCAACAATTGTTAGCACAGCAAAACTGGGCGTTTCTTTTCTTACTGAGCTTTGCAGCTACCTACACAGTTGTGTGTGGCATCTCCTCCTGGGGGCAAGGACATGAGATGACATCAGGTGGGTGCAGGATCTATCCTGGCTTAAAAGCCTTATGCCCCATGGACACCAATATCTCTGGTAATAATTTCATAGACAACTTTCCGGGTCCTGGTTGAAATGGATGACTTACCTTTCTTAAATGTCATCTTAAGTGGATGACTTAACTTTTTCCAGTCCACTATCATGGTATGCATTTTGTGTATATGTGTGTGTGTACATATAGATAGACATTTATATATATATATATATATGCATGTACTCACATATATGTGTATGTATACATGCACATATATATCTATGTCTATCTATCTATCTATTGGTATGTAGTAGGATACAGCAAAAATAATAGCTTTTTTATATGGCACCTCAGTAAATTCCTTTCTTATCTCTTGTAGTTTCTTTGTATATCGGGTAGTGTTTTCTACATATACAATTATGTTTTCTATGCATATTCTTTTTAATCTGTATGATTTTATTTTTCTTACCTTTTACAGTTACTGTGATCTCCAGTAAAATGTTTAATACAAGTGGAGACAATAGATAACCTTTTCCAACTCCTGATCGGGGGGGAAAAGTGCTCAGTGTGCTATTAACTTAAGACTTTTATAGATGTGCTTTATCATGTAAAGGCTGTTCCCTCCAATTCTTTCTATACTGAGAAATTTTTTCAAAGAGGTGTTAAATTTTTTCAACCCATGTCACAAATCTGCATATGTACTCCCCTAAACCTAAAATAAAAGTTGGAAAGAAAAATAAAACTATTACTTGAAACCCATGTTGTCATAGAAAAGATGTTTTTATAAATTAAGTAATGATTGCTTGTGAACTATTTTGTCTGGAGTCAAAGGTGTATTAAAATTAATCTCAGAACTCTTGCCATAACTACAAAAACAAATGTGCCAGGCCACAAAAAAATACATGTTAAAAAATTTTGTGCATCAAAAGACACTATCTAACAGAGTGAAAAGACAACCCAGGCAATTGGAAAAAATACTTGTAAATCATATATTTGAGAAGGGATTGATATCCAGAATTAAAATTTTTTTCAATTACTTTGTCCAAAGCTATTGAGATAATCATATGACTTTTTGTTTGTTCTCTTAATATGGTGAATTACATTTTAAATTTTGAATGTTAGACCAACCTTACATATCTGGGACAAACTCTACTTGGTCATGCTAGGTCATTCTTTTCTATTTGGTTGAATTTAATTCCCAAAGATGTTGTGAAAGAATTTTATGTCAGCCGGGCGCAGTGGCTCATGCCTGTAATCCCAGCACTTTGGGAGGCTGAGGCGGGCGGATCACCTGAGGTCAGGAGTTTGAGACCAGCCTGACCAACGTGGTGAAACCCTGTCTCTACTAAAAATACAAAAATTAACCGGGCGTGGTGGTGCATGCCTGTAGTTCCAGCTACTCGGGAGGCTGAGACAGGAGAATCGCTTGAACCTCCCAGGCAGAGGTTGCAGTAAGCCAAGATTGTGCTACTGCGCTCCAGCCTGGGTGACAGAATGAGAAGAAAAAAAAAAAAGAATTTTATGTCTATGTTCATGAGGTTTATTAATCTATTGTATCCCTTTCTTGCTAGGTTTTTATATTAGGCTAATGTCAGTTACACAGAATGAGTTAGGAAAAATTGCTTTCTTTATTCTCTGAAAGAGTATGTTTAATGCTGGTAAAACATCTTTCTTAAGTGTTTGATAGAATTCACCATTAAAATCATTTGGACCTGCAGTTTTCTTTTTGGAAAGATATTTTTAGTTCCTTTTTGTACTTTTAATAATCTTTCAGATCTGCATTCATGCCCCATTTTTATTCATGCTATTGGTAATTTTTGTTTTGTTTTTACACTTTACTGAGATATAGTTCACATAGCCATATAATTTACTCATTCAAAGTGTATAATTCGGTGTTTTGTAGTATATTTATAGATATGTACAACCATTACCAGAGTCCGTTTTAGAACCTTTTATCATCTCAAGAAAATCCTCTACTTTTCAGCTACGAGCCTATATCCTTCAATCCTTCGAAGCCACTGATCTGCTTTCTGTTTCTATGGATCCCCTGTTCTGGACATTTCATAT
This sequence comes from Pongo pygmaeus, assembly GCF_028885625.2. Lineage (NCBI taxonomy): Eukaryota > Metazoa > Chordata > Mammalia > Primates > Hominidae > Pongo > Pongo pygmaeus. The sequence goes on along the minus strand of NC_072393.2, from coordinate 40,184,824 downwards.
AAATGGAACTGTAGGATATATGGTCTTTTGTGTCTGGCTTTTTTTGCTTGGCATAATGTTTTCAAGATTCATCCATGTTGTAGCATGGGTGTTTTTATGGCTAAATAATATGTATTTTTATGACCAAATAACATTCTATTATATGGATGTACCACTTTTGTTTACCCATTAATCACCTGGGCATTTGGATTGTTTCTACCTTTTAGCCATTGTGAATAATGCTGCAAACACTCATATACAAGTTTTTGTGTGGGCATGGGTTGCTTTCATTTATCTTGGGTACATGCTTTGAAGTAGAATTACTAGGTAATACAGTAACTCTTTTTGATAGTTTGAGAAACTGACAGATTGTTTTCCAAAGTGGCTACACCATTCAACATTCCCACCAACAGTGTTTGAGGTTCCAGTTTCCAATTTCCCCAGGTTTTTGCCAACACTTTTTGTTATCTGACTTTTTGATTCTAGCCATCCTAGTGGGTATGAAATGGGACATCATTGTGGTTTTGATTTGCATTTCTCTAATGACTAATGTTGCTAACCATCTTTTTGTTTACAAATTGACCATTTGTATGTCTTCTTTGGAGAAATGTCTATTCGTATGCTTTGCTTATTTTTAAATAGGTTTTTATCTTTCATTATTGAGTTGTAAGAGTTATACATTATAAGTACAAGCCTCTTATCACGTATATGATTTGCAAATATTTTTTCCCATTCTGTGGGTTTTACTTTCAATTTCTTGATGCTATCTTTTGAAGCACAAAAGTTATTCATTTTGATGTAACAAAAAATTTATGTAGTTTATCTTTTGCTTGTTATTTGCTGCCACATCTAAGAAACCATTCCCAAAATCAATGTCATGAAGCTTTTTCTATATGTTTTCTTCTAAAAGTTTTATAGTTTTAACTCTTAATTTATGTAGTCAATTCACCTTGAGTTAATTTTTGTATATGGTGCAAGGCAATGGTCCAACTTCATTCTTTTGCATGTGACTATCCAGTTGCCCCAGCACTATTTGTTGAAAGATTACTTTTCCCCCATTGAATGGTCTTAACACCTTTATTAAAAAATCAGTTGACCAAAGATATATGGGTTTTATACTGGTACTAGGTCCAAAATGGTAGAGTAGAAGCAAGCTGGCTTCACTCTCACCACAGAAAACAGAAACAAATATCCAGCACAAAGGTAATCACCAGCAATATCCCAGAACTCAAATGAGAGGGTCTCCTGGGCAGAAACCCCTAGTCAGCCTTCCCACCCTGCCAGGGTAGCCCCTTTGGGACCTCCCTCATTCAGGATGGGCAAAGCTCAAAATGTTCACTAGAGCAAAGACACACCTGGGCTTAAGGTGCCACTTAGCACCATAAAGGAGAGCGTGACCTAGTGAAGAAGATACTCAACAGATAAACTGCAAAGAATCTCTAAGCAAACATATCTAAGAAAAACAAAAACAAACCAGACAGAGAAAGCTGGAATAACTAACTCATCCTTCAATGCAAAGACATAGATGTAGATCCATAAGAAACAACAGCAGACAGGGAATCACAACCTCCCCAAACGGACAAAGTAAGGAGCCAGTGACCAACCCTAGCAAGATGACGATAGGCAAGCTCTATGATCAGGAATTCGAAACAGCAGTTTTAAGGCAACACAGTGATTTCCAAGATAATACCGAAAAGCAATTCAGAAATTTATCAGAGAAATGTAACAAAATGATTGAAATAATTAAAAAATCGAACAGAAGATTTATGGGTTTATTTCATGCAATTGTAGACAATTCTATTTTATTGATCTATATGTCTGTCCTTGTGCCAATACCACACAGTCTTGATTACTATTGCATTGCAATAACTCTTGTTTTCTTTTGTTTTGTTTTTGTTGTTTTTGAGACAGGCTGTGTCATCCAGGCTGGAGTGCAGTGATATGAGCATGGCTCACTGCAGCCTCGACCTCCCAGCTTCAAGCAATGCTCCCACCTTGGCCTCCCAAAGTGCTGGGATTACAGGCATGAGCCACCATGCCTGGCCCATTGCCATTGCAGTAATATTTGAAATCAATAAGTGTGAGTTCTCCTACTTTGTTTTTCTTTTTCTTTCTTTCCTCTTCTTTTTTTGTTTTTTGAGATGGAGTCTCACTCTGTCACCAGGCTGGAGTGCAGTGGCATGATCTCGGCTCACTGCAACCTCTGACTCCCTGGTTCAGCCAATTCTCCTGCCTCAGCCTCTCGAGTAGCTGGGATTATAGGCACGTGCCACCACACCTGCCTAATTTTTATATTTTTAATAGAGACGGGGTTTCACCACGTTGGCCAGGATGGTCTCGATCTCTTGATCTTGTGATCCGCCCGCCTTGGCCTCCCAAAGTGCTGGGATTACAGGCGTGAGCCACCATACCTGGCCTAGTTTTTGTATTTTTAGTAGAGACGGGATTTCACCATGTTGGTCAGGCTGGTCTCGAACTCCTTACCTCAGGTGATCTGCCCGCCTTGGCCTCCCAAAGTGCTAGAATCACAGGAGTGAGCCACCACGCCCGGCTGTTTTTCTTTTTCAAAATGTTTGGCTACTTAGGATTCCTTGCAATTCCATATGAATTTTACAATCACCTTATCACTTTCTACAAAGTGGTCAGCTGGGATTCTGCTAGAGACTGCATTGAATCTGTAGATCAGTTTGGGGAATATTGTCATCTTAAGCAATATCAAGCCTTCTTATTCGTGAATGTGTGTTCTTTTTCCTATTCTGTAGATATTTTTGACTCTCTTTAAACAATGTTTTGTAGTTTTCAGAGTATATGTTGAAAATGTTTTTGTTAAATTTATTCCTAAATGTTTTACTCTTTATGATGTTACTGTAAATGAAATTGTTTACTTAATTTTAGTTTTGGATGATTCATTGCAAGTGTATAGAAATACAATTGATTTTTGTATATCAATTTATATCTTATAATACTGCTGAACTAGTTTATTATTTCTAATAGATTTTTCATTGGATTCTTTTGGACATTCCCCACAAAATAACTCTAATCTGCAAATTTCCCTAGCTAGAGACTCAAGTACAATAATAAATAAAAGTGATGAGAGTAGACATTATAATCTTGTTTTTTGGTTTTGTTTTGTTTGTTTGTTTTTTTGAGACAGAGTTTCACTTTGTCACCCAGGCTGGAATGCAGTGGCATGATTACAGCTTACCACAGCCTTGACCTCCTGGGCTCAGGTGATCCTCCCACCTCAACCTCCCAAGTAGTTGGGACTACAGGTGCCCACCACCATGTCTGGCTAATTTTTTTGTAATTTTTGTAGAGACAGGGTTTCGCCATGTTACCTAGGCTGGTCTTGAACTCCTGGGCTCAAGCGATCTGCCTGCCTCAACCTCCCAAAGTGGTAGGATTACAAACATGAGCCACTATGCCCAGCCTATAATCTTGTTTGTAAACTTAGAGGGAAAGCATCCAACTTTAATCATTATGATGTTTGCCGTGGGTTTTTTGTACTTGCTCTTATCAGGTTGAGGAAGTTCATTTTTATACTACTTTGTTGAGTTTTTAAAAAATTATCATTATGATGTTTGCCGTGGGTTTTTTGTACTTGCTCTTATCAGGTTGAGGAAGTTCATTTTTATACTACTTTGTTGAGTTTTTAAAAAATTATTATTATGGCCAGGCATGGTGGCTCACACCTGCAATCCCAGCACTTTGGAAGGCCAAGGCCAGCAGATTGCTTGAGCTCAGCAGTTTGAGAACAGCCTGGGCAACATGGCAAAATTCCATCTCTATATTAAAAAATAAAAATAATTAAAAAATTATTATTATGAAAAGATGTTGAATTTTGTCATATGTTTCTTCTGCATGTGTTGAAATGACCATATGGTTTGTTTTTTGTTCTACTGATATTATGTATTACAATAGTTTATTTTTGGATGTTAAACCAACCTTGCATTGCTGGCATACATTCTTTTTACGTATTACTGGGCTTTGTTTACTAGTATTCTGTTGAGAGTTTTGCATCCATATTCATAAGAATCATATTGGCCTGTACTTTACTCTTCTTATGATGTCTTTGTCTTGTTTTGGTATCAAGGCAATACTTGCTTCATAAAATAAGTTAACTGTCCATAAAATGAACAGTTCACAAAGAATTGGTATTAATTCTTTGTTAAATGTTTAGCAAAATTCAGCAGTAGAGCCATCTGGACCTGGAATTTTTTTTTTTTTTTTTTAGATGGAGTCTTGCTCTGTTGCCCAGGCCGGAGTGCAGTGCAGTGGAGTGATCTTGGATCACTGCAGCCTCCGCATCCTGGGTTCAAGCGATTCTCCTGCCTCAGACTCCTGAGTAGCTGGGACTACAGGCATGCACCACCAGACCCGGCTAATTTTTTTTTTTTTTTTTTGTATTTTTAGTAGAGATGGGTTTCACCATGCTGGCCAGGTTGGTCTTGAACTCCTGACCTCAAGTGATCTGCGTGGCTTGGCCTCCCACAGTGCTGGGATTACAGGGGTGAGCCACTCTTCCTGGTCTGGACCTGGAATTTTTTGTGGGTGGTTTTTTGATTATGAATTAATTACTCTTCACTTGTTGTATGCCTATTTAGATTATCCTATTTCTTCTCAAGTTAGCTTTCATAGTTTCTATGATTCTAGGGATTTGTTCATTTCACTTAAATTATATAATTTCTAGGTATAAAATTGTTCATAATATTCCTTTATAGTTCTTTTAATTTCTATAACGTTGGTAGTAATGTTTCCGCTTTCATTTCTGATTTTGGTAATTTGAATCTTTTCTCCTTTTATCTTGGTCAGTATAGCTAAATGTTTGCCAAGTTTTTATTGAATGGACTGATATTTTATTATTGAGTTGTAGCAGTCCTTTGTTAGACACATATTTTGCAAATATTTTTTCTTGTTATGGTTTACCTTTTCATGTTTTGAATTCTGCCTTTTTTGAACAGTATTTTTTTTTTTTTTTTGAGATGGAGTCTCACTCTGTCGCCCAGGCTGGAGTGCAGTGGCACGATCTCCACTCACTGCAACCTCCCCCTCCTAGGTTCAAGCGATTCTCCTGCCTCAGCCTCCCGAGTAGCTGGGACTACAGGCACACACACCACCATGCCCAGCTAATTTTTTTGTACTTTTAGTAGAGACAGGGTTTCACCATGTTGGCCAGGATGGTCTCAATCTTTTGACCTCGTGATCTGCCCGCCTCGGCCTCCCAAAGTGCTGGGATTACAGGCGTGAGCCGTGCCCAGCCTGTTTTGTTTTGAGACAGAGTCTCGCCCTGTCTCCCAGGCTGGAGTGCAATGGCACGATCTCGGCTCACTGCAACCTCTGCCTCCTCCCGGGTTCAAACGATTCTCCTGCCTCAGCCTCCCGAGTAGCTGGGATTACAGGCACCTGCCACCACACCCAGCTAATTTTTGTATTTTTAGTAGAGATGGAGTTTCACCATGTTGGCCAGGATGGTCTCAAACTCCTGACCCCCTGGTCTGCCCACCTCGGCCTTCCAAAGTGCTGGAATTACAGGCGTGAGCTACCACGCCCAGGCTGAGTTCTCAGGTTTCTTATGGGTTCTTTAGAATTCTCTATATGTACGATCATGTCATCTGCAAACATGGACAATTTTACATCTTTCTTTCTAATTTGGATGCCTTTTATTTATTTTACTTGCTTAATTGCTCTGGCCAGGACTTCCAGTAGTAAGTTAAATAGAAGTAGTAAGAGCAGGAATCCTTGCCTTGTTCTTAATTTTGAGGAAAAGCTTTCAGTTTTTCACTGTTGACTGTATGTTAGCTATGGCCTTTTCCTATTATCCTTTACCGTGTTGAGATACATTCCATGTAACCTAATTTGTTGAGATATTTTTCCTTATGAAAGGGTGTCAAATTTCATCAAATGCCTTTTCTGCATATTCCAATTTCCAAAAGCTGAGTTGTGGTGCCATTGGGTTTCAGAGCCACATAAAATGATTTTTATGCTTTATTATGTTAATGCAATAAATCACATTAATTGATTTTCATGTATTGATCCATCCTTGCATCTCAGGGATAAATCCCACTTGATTATGGTGTCTGATTATTTTAATGTGCTGTTAAATTCAATTTGCTAATATTTTGCTAAGGATTTTCACACCTATGTTCATCAGGGATATTGGCCAATAGTTTTTTCTTGTGCTGTCTTTGGCATTGGTGTCAGGGTAATGCTGGCCTCATAAAATGAGTTTGGAAGTGTACTCTCCTCTTCAATGTTCAATTTCCACGTATTTGTGAATTTTCCAGTTTTCCTTCTGGTGTTGATTTCTAGTTTCATTCCACTTGGCTCAGAAAAGATACTTGATATGATCTTCTTAAATTTGTTATTTGATCTTTTTCCTTAGCTTCAGCTGGCTCTCCTAAACTGTGAATTTTCTTAGAAAAGACTGTATTTTCAGGAATTAAGTCTAGTGGAGACGTAGCAGGACTGTATAGCCAGCCAGATCTAGATAAAATTATAATTGATCTACATCCGAGAATATTTTATGTGGGCTTGAGAATAATGTGTATTCTGTTGCTATTGGGTGAGATGTTCTGTATATGCCTGTTAGGCCTGTTTGGTCTTCAGTGTTGTTTAAGTCTTGATTTTACTAATTGATCTTCTGTCTGCATGTTCTATTCATATAGAAAGTTAGGAATTGAAGTCTCCTATTACAATTATAAAGTGTCTATTTCTCCCTTTATTCCTGCCAATGTTTGCTTTATATATGTGGGTGTTCTTATGTTTGGTTCATATATATTTATAATTGTTATATTTTCCTGATGAATTAACCCATGTATCATTATATAATGTCCTTCTCTGTCTCTTACGGTAGTTTTTGACTTAAAGTCTATTTTGTCTAATATAAGTGTAGCCACCTGACTCACTTCTGGTTACTATTTGCATGGAATATGTTTTTCCATTCATTCACTTTCAAACAATGTATGTCTTTAAATCTAAAGTGAGTTTCCTGTAAACAGAATATAGTTGGGTAATTCTTTTTATCCATTCAGCTACTCTGTGTCTTTTGATTGAGAAATTTAATCTATTTATATTTAAAGTAATTATCGATAAGGAAGGATTTACTATTTTTTTTATTCATTGTTGTTAGTCTAGTTCTGTTAGTTTCTGAAGAAATGATATTCTTAGTTTTGTGTTCCTACTGCTCCCATATCCCTACTAGTAACCCCTCCAGTTTTACTTTCGATATATTCACCCATCACTCCTACTATATTGTAAATTCCTTTGAGGCAATAGATGCCTTTCAGCTATATGTCACTAGGCTCAAGCACAATGTCTAGTGTAGAATAAACTCTGAATAAGTATTTAGTAAAATAAAATGTCTAAGCTAAGGGAAATGCTTACATTTTTCTTTTTCCCCCAGCTTCAGCTGGTTCTCCTAAACCGTGAATTATCTTAGGAAAGATTGTATTTTCAGGAATTAAGTCTTTTGGAGACACAGCAGGACTCCACAGCCAGCTAGATTTGGATAAAATGGTAAGGACTGTAATATGCTATTTTAGGGTTGTATACTAGAGCCAGACCAATTACTTTTCCAAATAGACCTTATCTAGGTATTTTCTTGAAAAAATGATCTTTTCTGAATTTTCATGGAGCATGAAAACACTTCTATATAATATGTGACATCCTAGTCTTAAAATTTCCAATAATCACAAAGGAGCCATGAGCTTTTTCTTCCTTTTTTTCTTCTAGACACAAGGGCCTCTATGCCATACCCATCCTCTCTGGTCGAGGTGTGAATATGTGGGGATGATTTTCTTAAGTCTAAACGAAAGAGAAAGACACAAATGAGACATTTAATTATTTTCAACCAAATTTGTTAATTTCGTTTCCCTAACACACTTCGGGGGTGGTCTGGCCTACGACCAAATCAGAGTGATGGAACAGGAGCACAGAGGGAAAAGGCAAGGGAGGGTCACCCATCCCTTCCTCCTTTGAGCTTCCCTTCCTCATGGCTGCTATCCCTTACATCAAAACACAGAGATGTCAGATGTCAGCCTGTGCAGTTTTAAAGTGCGGCTATGCCATATCCTATTTGCTGAGCCATAGAACTTTGAAAAGTTACATTGCCTCAACACAGCACCACTTATAGAAAGAAGTCAATTCTTCTTCCACGGTTGAGTAAAAGAGAAAAGACATGTGAGCAGAGAGGATCATTGAACAAAAGCAAGACATTCTCTCTCTCTCTCTATATATATATACACACACGCGTGATGTATATATGTATATATACACACACATATACATGTTACATATATGTGTGTGTGTATATATATGTGTGTGTGTGTGTGTGTGTGTTTATCAATCTAGGAAAGAAAGAAAAGGGCCCATTGAGGCAAGTGGGCTGGACAAAAGGAAGCAGCTACAGGCAGCAGGGGGTCCTGCCGGTGTAGGATGGGAGGAAAAGTGGCCCATAGCTTGGTTTTACCAGACTGAGAAGTTGAAACTGGGTACGGTGTGGTGGATACTTACTGATCTTTTTCTTCTTTCCACAGTAGACCGCCTCAAGGCCAGTGTGTTGACTTCTGACCAGTCTCATCTGAACCCACACGCTTTAACATATATACAAAACACCCTGAAGGGTTGGGCTGCCAGCTTTCTTTAAGATGATAGAGGACAGGTTAAGTTTGCTTGACATAACTAGAAGAGGCGGAGCCTCTTCCTAATGGAGCAAGGTCCATTTTTGGCAAATTGTGGTCCCCCACACCACTATCAGCTACTTCTGGATAGCTTTTGCTTAGAGTTGATGAGGTATTGTTTCTTTCACTAGAAGGAAATGAATGAGTTGGTGATCCCGAACTTCGGTCTCCAAAGGAAGCCTGGGCAGGTGACAAAGGTGTCCTAAGTGAGACTGCTGCTTCCATGCTCATGCTGGAGGTACATTTGCTCTGAAAGATGGAGCAAAAGTGCTGAAGCTTAGCACAGAGGATTAATGAACAAGAACAAGGTTATACTATATTATATTATATTTGTATAGCAATCTGGAAAAGAAAGAACGGGGCTTGTTAAGGCAAATGGGCAAGATAAAACGGGATATGTATAGGCAGCAAGAGGTCCTGCCAGTCTAAGACTAATGGAAAACTGGCCCATAGCCAGGTATTTTCTCAGTGGTGTTCACTACACCAAGTCAAAGGGCTACTTTGTCTAGATAGAGCCCAGGTATTCTGAGTGAGTGCAGGAATAGAAGTGTCTCCCTAAAAGTGTATGTATGATGTTCTCCTATGAGACTGTAACAGATGTGCCCTGAGCAAGACCACGCCAGCAGCTGTGAATGATGGTGAGCATACAAATACCCTGGAGCTCAGAAATGGGGCTGCCTCCGCCCAGTGTATCACCTGTGCTCCAGACTGTGTACCCCAGGTCCTCTGCCAGTAGCATCTCCAGTCACAGGTGAAATGCCAGCCCTTCAAACAGCACAGGTGGGCCCTAGGTGTCTGATGGAAAGAATGAACAGATATATCACGCGGCATGCATTTCTTCTCAGTGGTGCAGGTATCTCTAGCAGGTTTGCTCTGGCCAGGTGGGCCCCAGTACTTAGACCATATGCAGGAAGAGAAGACTCTCCAAAAATAGTTATGATGTTGGCCCCTTCCATTGCAACACATGTGCCCTGGACAGGTGGGATTCAGGTGTTCTGGCTATAGGTAGGAACATAAAGGCATCTAAGCATAGATGCAGTGCTGGTCCCTTAGACTGCAACAGGTGTACTTTAGTTAGGTGTGCCCCAGGTGGCTTGACTGGGGCAGGAAGAGAAGGATCTCAGCGCAGGTATGGTGCTGGTCCCTTCCACTGGAACACAAGTGCTCTGGCCAAACAGGTCCCAGGTGATCTGAACAAAAGGGGGAACAGCCATGTCTTCTGAAACACTCCTTCTCAGTGATCACAAATCTTCCAGTGGTGGTAGGCGTGTTTTGGCTGGGCTGGCACCAGGTGCTCTAACTACAGGTGGGAAGGAAAGTGTTTCCCAGGACAGATTTGATTTGCTCTCAGCAGTGCCGGCTTCTCCAATTGCAGCAGAGGTGCATCAGGGCTGACAGGACCCTGGTGCTCAGGCCTAAGCCTCCCCCATCATGAGCTATGGCACTGGCTGTCCCCCAGCCATTTTGCTCCAAAGCTAAGCGATCTAGATGCAGTGGTAGACTCTGTGTGGTAGACCCAATGACCCCAAAGCTTTTGCTATCCATAAGGGCTTCAGATCCCACAAATACAAATTGGTCTGGATTGGCATCAGCAAGAAATGAGCAACAGTCCTCAGTGTTGTGCTTTCTGGTAGCATTTAATGGCAAGAGTAAGAGTGGCCACACCAATGGGTAAAACACCCAAGGCACCACCATGGGCTGGCTGAATGCTGACATTGATGCCAAAGTGGACACGGGAGTGTCTAGTTCCCGAAAGCCAACTGAGTTGTGCTGCCATTGGGTTCTAGGGCTGCAGTAGAGGTTAAGTATGAAGGGTTTTCAGGGGCTGGCAGGTTTCTCAAAGGGAAACAGCTGTTAGCATTGCAGGGAGAGATAGGATGATAACAGATGGGGAAATGGGCATGGTACCCATGTTGATTTCCTTAGAGGCAAAGTCAGGCGGAGACACCGAGTCTGAAGACGGGTTGTATACTGGAGTGAAGGTGACTGCAGAATCAGTGGTAGGTGGGCCAGAAAAGACAGGGCATTGGGGAGAGTGGTTCCCTGGCAAGGCCCTGAATCAGGACCCCCAGATTTCAGCTGATAAGTGTTTCCTGAATCAAAAGCAAGCTTAGAAGTTCAAGTAGGGCTGCTGACCATAAAAGCAGGTGGGCTGGTGGGGATGGTGGCCTTTGCATCTGCTCCACACTGGGATGGGCCTGGTCCAATGGGAGGAAGCTCACCCCGGATCTTGAGGGAGACCTGAAGAAGAAAGCTTGGAAGGAAGAGTACTATCCACATCAATTATAACACAGTCCAAGCAGGCTGGGAAGTCCAGTCTGCAGACAGGCTGCCTGGCATGCTAGAAGTGACTGCAGAAGCAGTGATGGGTTGGCTGGTAAAGACAGGGGTACTGGTGCAAGCAACTTGAGGAGGGGTCTGTAAGAAAAGGGGAGGAGAATCCACATGCACAGGTGTATATGACTCCATTCTGCAGAAGGTAAGCTTTAAGGAGAGGGAGAAAGTTCTAGGACGTGTGGGTTAGGCAGAAGTAGAGGATCCTGCAACTGTGACTGAGGAACTGGAATGCAGAGGGCTCCTGTTCTCATTATTAAGTAGAATAGCAAATATAGGTTGGAATCCAAAGTGAGAAATAGCAGGAAGAGCAAAAGGAGAGTCAGGAACTGTGCATCTCATTTCATGATCAGTATCTGATGTGTGTGTAGGTACAGGGGCAGAGAGTATGGGTGGCCTAACAGACCAGCCAAGTCAGCGACTGCTAATTTGGTAGTTTCTGGAATCTGCAAGGAAAAGGTGACCAATGGCAAAGGATCTGTGGCCTCCACAGCAGATAGGGAGAACAGGCAGGCTGAGCTGCTATGCTGTCTGAAGGGGCCTCAGAATTATTCTCCTACCTTGAGGTTCCTTTCGTGTTCAGGGTTCTCCAAGCTTAGGTCTTCTGCAGTAACTATGCAGGGAAGGTAGGAGATGGGGGCAGCTCTCCTCACTCTCACAACAGTGGCAATGGGGGCAGCAATGGCAGCAGCAGGGGCATTGACAATTTCTGTTTACAGAGCCTACAACTGGCAGATGTGAGTGGAGAATTTCTTATTGACAGAGTATCTGAAAGCTTTCCTCTGTGAGTTGTTGTCTTTGACTTCAATGTGGCTGGAGAGCTGAGTTGATAATGGCCTTCATCAAGCTCTTCCTTTCTCTGGCAGCAGGAAGGAGAATGTGGCTGGCCATACAGTGCTGCTGCACCTCCTTCACTGCCATGAAGAGGCAGGAAGCCTCCAGCAGGCAGGACTATCTGGGCTGGTGATGGCGTGATCTTTTGTGAATGAACTCATAGAAAACATCTGTAAAATCTAACCTCAGCTGTCTTCTGAGTGATTGGAATAGAGGCTTATCTTCAGGGGTCCAGGACTGCTCCCAAATATGTGATGCTTCTGTTGGTTGCTAGGGACCTAGATGCTGATGGTACTCTCCCACTGCTATAGGGGCCCTTTTTCTCTAACTCTGTCGTCTCCCACACTGAGGATCTTCCTCCTTCAGTATCCATTTCCTTCATGCCCCTGGTATCTTCATCTCGGTCTCCTTTAAGCAAGGATCTGGGGGGAGGTGTGAGTGGCTGTCCCAGGCCTTAGAGATGACTGCCTGATCAGGTGATGAGGGAGGAGAGTCCATTTGTGCCTTGGAGGAGGGATCTTTGTCATTCTGGAGTGGCCACTTTGTGGTACAAGCAGACAGCAATGTCATTTTCAGAGTCCCCTTAGGATCTCCAGAAAGGAACACTGAGGTTTCCTGATGGGACACTGTCCTTTAGGGGTATATGACACCAGGATCCTGGTAGAACTACCAGGGAAAAAGCCAAAGTGGAGTGATCCCAGCCAGAAGCGGGAGCACGCTGGGTCAGGTTGAACGAGTGCATGATAGCATGGCCAGGCATGCGAGCAGGATGGGGGCAAAGCTTGCTAAGCAAGTTGCCTATGAAGGGCAGTTTGTGCGCTGCCGGGTCCTCGGAGGATATGACATTTGGAGAGGTCTCCTAACTACCTGCTACCTCCATGGCAAACCAGGTACTGTTCAGCTTGATGCATGTGACACATGGGACATGCGACAGAGAAAAAGTGCCCCAGCTAAGGGCATATTGCCAGCAAAATGCATGAGGAAAAGCACCGAAGGGCAAGAGGTCCAGAGGCTGAACCCCAGCAGGACTCTCTAGTACTTCTTGGCATTCCTACCATGGGTTGCAGGTGTTTGGCACCAGACAGTCTCGGTGGCAAGGTGGGACTGTCCAAGACTGAACTCCAGGAGCCTACATAACTGTCACTTCCATGTCTGCAGGCACCACAGTGCCACAGGGCGAATTTACCTCAGCCTGTTCCTTTCAGACAACTGCTGCAGATGACACCAGTTCACCCTCACCACCTATCCCCACTCCTCCAGGCTGGTAGGTCAAGGCTCCAACACCAGCTCCTCCAGGGGCCTCCCTAGCTCTTCTTCAGTTCCAGGAGCTGGGTGCACCTTTTCTGTGGCCACCCGGGACAGGCGAATATCCCAAGCATCTCCGGGGGGCTGCTAGGATTTCTGAGGTGGCAACGAGGATACCACAACACATTCTTTCCTGGCAGGCAGTTTATCTTCACTTATTTTTACAAATCTAGTAAGAAAGCATTTAAGCCATAAAACCTTCCTCATGTCACATGTGTACTAGTGCCCTATATTCCACACTGGGTGGAATTTGAACGCTGGTTGTCTGATTCCAGAGCTCATATATTTAACCACCAGACTATGGTGACTTCCCATCCTGTAGACATCACATATTACCAGTTTTGACAGTCTGTAGGGTACTTAGTACAATTACACCTCCATAATGAACACAGGCACTGCCTATGGCTTTTCTCCTTTATTTTCTTAATATGGTGAATTACATTTATTTTTTAAATGTTAAACCAACCTTGCATTCTGGGAAAAACCCCACCCCAAAGTGGTCATGTTAGATCATACATATTTATAATTGTTATATCTTCTTGATAAGCTGACCCTTTTATCAGTATGTAATGTCTCTCCTTTTAATAGTCTTTTTTTTTTTTTTTGAGACAGAGTCTCACTCTGTCACCAGGCTGGAGTGCAACGGCATGATCTCGGTTCACTGCAACCTCTGACTCCCTAGTTCAAGTGATTCTCCTGCCTCAGCCTCGAGTAGCTGGGATTACAGGCACACGCCACCACGCCCAGCTAATTTTTGTATTTTTGGTAGAAACAGGGTTTCACCGTGTTGGCCAAGATGGTCTCTAACTCCTGACCTCATGATCCACCCACCTCAGCCTCCCAAAGTGCTGGGATTACAGGCGTGAGCCACCACGCCTGGTCCTTTTAATAGTTTTTAACGTTAAGTCCAATATTAGTATAGCCACTTCAGCTCTTGTTTGGTCATTATTTTTATTGGATAACCTTTCACTTTCAACCTATATGTGTCTTTGGATCTAAACAAGTCTTGTTTAGACAGCATATCATTGGGACTTGGTTTTCATCTATTATGCCAATATCCACATGTTTATTGGAGAGTTTAATTCATTTACATTTTAAGTAATTACTGATAAGGTAGAACTTCCACCATTTTATTTGTTTTCTGTATATCTTATGCCTTTTTTATTCTTTTCCTCCATTACTGCCTTTTTTGTGTTTAACTGATACTTCATAATAAATGTTTTTGATCCCCTCTTTATGACCTTATATATATTTTTAAAGATACTTCCTTGTGGTTTCCATGGGAATTATATTTAACATCCTATAACAATGTAGTTTGAAATTATTGCAAGTTAACTTAAGTGGCATATAAAATATCTACTCCTATACAGCTCCTCCCCCTTTATCTTGTCAAAGATTACCTCCTTATGTATTGTGTGTCCAGTAATATACGCTTATAATTTTTCTGTACTCGTCTCTTAAATTATGTAAGAAAAAGTGGATTTACAAGCCAAAAGCACAGCAACACTGGCTCCTATATTTGCTTGTGTAGTTATCATTACCAGACATCTTTGTTTCTTTCTGTGGCCTTGTGTTACTGTCTAATGCTCTTTCTCTTCAATTTGAAAGGCCCATTTTAGAGTCTCCTGTAGGGAACAAACTCCTTCAGATTTTGTTTCCCTGGGAATATCTTAATTTCTGCCTCATTTTTGAAGGACTGTTTTGCCAGATATAGAATTCTTGGTTGACAGTTCATCTTTTTCTTTTAGCAACCTAATACCTCTGGCTTTTATGGTTTCCAATATGGAACTGGTTGTTGGGTGGGCATGGTGGCTCATGCCTGTAATCCCAGCACTTTGAGAGTCAAAGGCAGGATGATTGCTTGAGTCCAGGAGTTCAAGACCAGCCTGGGCAGCATAGTGAAACTCATCTCTGCAGAAATAATAATAATAATAATAATAATTATTATTATTATTTAAAAATTAGCCAGGCATGGCACCTGTAGTCCCAACTACTCAGGAGGCTGAGGTTGGAGCCCAGGAGGTCGAGGATACAGTGAGTCATGATCATGCCACTGCACTCCAGCCTGAGCAAAAGTGAGATCGAGTATCCTTTGTACATGATAAGTTGCTTCCCTCTTGTTGCTTTTAAGAGAATTTGTGCTTGTCTTTCAACAGTTTGATTGTAATGTATTTCAATGTGTATCTCTTTCAGTTTATTCTATGTGGAGTTTGTTGATTGGTATGTCCCCACCCAAATCTCATCTTGAATTGTAATTCCTGTAATCCCCATGTGTCATGGGAGGAACCCAGTGAGAGGTAATTGAATTATGGGGGCGGTTACCCCTGTGCTGCTGTTCTTAAAACAGTGAGCGAGTTTTCACCAGATCCGATGGTTTTATAAGGGACTTTTTCCCCTTTGCTTGACACTTCTCTCTCCTGCTGCCTTGTGAAGAAGTATGTGTTTGCTTCCCCTTCCGCCATGATTGTAAGTTTCCTGAGGCCTTCCCAGGCAAGAAGAACTGTGAGTCAATTAAACCTCCATCCTTTATAAATTACTCAGTGTTGGGTATTTCTTCATAGCAGCATTGGAATGGACTAATACATTGATCATAGATTCGTGTATTTCATCAAATTTGGGAAGCTTTCAGGCATTCTTTCTTCAAATGTTATTTCTTCCTCTTTTTCTCTCTTGCTTCTGGGAATCTCTTACTGCATATGTTAACATGCCTAATGGTGTCCTGCAGGTCTTATGGTTTTTTTTCACTTCATTTTTATTCCTGCTCCTCAGACTAGATACTTTTCATTGTTTTGTGTTCATGTTCACTGAATCTGTCTTCTGCCTGCTCAAATCTACTGTTGAACCCCAATAGTGAGTTTTTCACTGTAATTATTGTACTTTTCAGCTTCAGAATTTTTTGGTTCCTTTTTGTAATTTCTATCTCTTTACTGATATTCACAACTTTTTCAAACATCATTTTTCTGATTTCCTTAATTCTTTGTCCATGTTTTACTTTTACTCTTTGACCATATTTAAAATGGTTGTTTCAAAGTCTTTGTCTCATAAGTCCAATATCTGAGCTTCCTGAGGAATAGTTTCTGTCAATTTATTTTTTCCCTTTGAATGGGCCATTTGAAAGTGACAGTATGATCATTCTGGAAATCATATTTTCACCTTACCCAGGGTTTGTTGATTTATTTTAATTATTGGAAGCTATAGTAGTTCGATTGTTTACTGACTTTTCCCAACTACTTTTGCATAGACTGTTTTCCTTGTTATGTGTCACAACTGAAGTCTCTCTTCCTTAGCTTGTGTTCAGCTACTGTTTTGACCAAGTATTCCTTGAATGCCAGGGGCAAAAAAGAGAGAAAGATAAAGTGTATTAGGTTCTCCAGGGAGACAGAATAAATAGGATATATTGATAGAGATACAGACATATGACAGGGGATTTATTAGGGGGATTGGCTTATGTAATTATAGAAGCTGAGAAGTCCTGAGACAGGGCATCTGCAAGCTGGAGACCCGAGGATACTTGTAGCATGGCCCAGTCCAAGTCTAAAGGTCTCAGAACCAGGGAAGCTGATGGTGTAACTCTCAGTTTGAGGCCAAAGGCCTGAGAACCCAGGAATCACTGGTTTAAGTCCTGGAGCCCAAAGGCTGGGGAGGCTAGAGTTGTTGTCCAGGGACAGCAGAGGAAGAGTGTATCCCAGTTCCCACAGATAGATTGACACATTCACCTTTTCTCTGGTTTTGTTCTCTCCAGACCCCAAGCAGATTGGATGGTGCCCACCCACATTGAGGATGAATCTTCCCCACCTAGTCCATTCAGACTCACACGGTAATCTCCTGTGGAAACACCCTCACAGACACACACAAAAAAATGCTTTACCCAATTTCTAGGTATTCCTCAATCCAGCCAGACTGATAGCTGAAATTAACTATCAGAGAGAAAGGCATTGGGGCAGAGCAATAAACAAACAAAGAAACAAAAAACAGATGAGGGAAAAAGAAGCTATCTCTTCCAGTATTTTCAGATTGGCTCTGTGCTATGGCCCTCACCAACACTTAGCAAGGCTTTTATTGAGCCTAGGGACGAGCCCAAGGTGAAAGCTAAGGGTCTGTCTTTTCAGGTCTTTCTGAACATGTGTCTTGCCTTGAACATGCATGGAATTTTCTAAGTTTAGCCATATTTAAGGGTGCTTTTAATGCCCTAATTTCCCAGAGCAACTCTCTTCCTACTCTTCCTTTCTGGCTTAGGTGGTCTATTGTTTCTTTCAACCATAACTTTTGCCCTACACAACTTCAGGTTGTTTTCATTACAATATTTTCAAGCAATGTCTGTCACTTTTCAGCCTGTGTGACTTGAAGTTAGATTAATTGGAAATGAACACTTTGCATTGGTCCTTCTTGTGTCCCCTAAGCAGGCTAGCACAGCAATACACGATAGTTTGTGAGTAAGGTCTGCTCTGCTCCCTCTGGAACCAGGGAACAGGATCCTATGGTGGGAATGCGAACTGAAGTCTTCAGAACTGCCACTGAGCTGAAAAGTGTGTGGGGCAAAGGCCAGTAAGAATGCACAAAGCTTTCCTACCACTTTAACTTAGCTTTTTCTTGATTCAGCATCTTGGTTGGTGTAAACCTTTGACGGTTTTCCAGAGTTCTAGCAAAGTTGTTCCTAACAATTTCTGCTGGTTTTTGTTTGTCTGTTTGTAGAGATGGGGTCCTGCTATGTTGCCCAGGCTGATCTCAAACACTTGGCCTCAAGCCATCCTCCCAGCTCAGCCTCCCAAAGTGCTGGGATTACAAGCATAAGCCACCATGCCTGGCCCTGCTTTTTGTTTATATTTCCATGGGAGGATGAAAGTTTGTAGCTGCCTACTCCACTATTTTGCTGATGTCACTGTTAATTACATTTTATTTTCCTATTTTAGCCTGTCATTTTTAATAGAACAGATGACGTGCAAGACCGTGATTATAACATATTTACTGATTTTGTTAAAATGAAGGCAAGAAAAATAAATTTTGTAGAGTAAATATAGACTAATAAAATAAATTTTTTGTAATGTCAACCCAAATGAGGGACTGAGACAGGGATCACAGTCTAATGAGGTTTACTAATTTGGAGCTTGAGAGTGCACATCGGGGAAGCCAGGATTACAGCAGTCTGTAAATGAGTTCCAAAGTCAATGACATAAAGCACAGTATTAACATATGTTTTTTTTTAATGGGGGATACTGTGGTACAGAGAGTGGGCAGTGAAGTAACCATTACATTCCTGTGATTTTGATCCGTGTTTAGAGAGGTTATACATAAAGTAAAGCAAATGTGTGGTTGAGTGGGTAGGAGATGGAGGCATCTTAGGACCTGGTAGAAGGATAATTGATTTTATCTTGCCTTGTTTTACATCCGATAAACAAGTTTACAACCAGTACCCATCAGTGAAATATTTAACAGACTCTAGGTACACAGGAAGTGGTCAACTTTAGTTTATAGGCCTTGGGATTGAAGCTGACACATGTCTATCTATGGGAGGTTGCAACACATATCTTTGACTAGCATAGCTGCTCTTGCACATACACACATTCCTGAGCTAGTGTTAGTTTACAATAGGCCTGTGTTAGTTTCCCTTTTACTTATTTTCACAATAATGAACCCAAACTTCACCAGCCTATCAAGAGAACACATAGGCATACATAAAAACAATAATGAAATTTCCTCATCTTTGATTTTTTTTGGACAACTTCTAGTCCTATAAAATCCATGGATTTTCAAATTTGTTTCTATTTTGTCATTACGAAAAAATATTTATCAAGGTAGGAGGATAAGACATATTTCATTGAATTGTGTTTTTGTTCAATTTATTACTTTTATAATTTAGACCCAGGAATACAGTTCTCCAGTGTACTTTTACCCTCCAGTGTACTTTTACACACAGGAACAGGCATGGTTAGGTCCCTGGCAAATGGAAAACCAGTTATTTTCTGAAAGATTAAGGATCATGGTCTCACAGTTTAAAAAATTACAAAACACATGAGGAAATAAATTATCATGATGGAAATACAACAGAAAACACACATGCCCAGACACACAAAATATACAATCTGACCAGTTTATGAGATCAGAGGGTAGGTCAAGAAGTTCAGTATACATCTATAAGACTTCCAGCGGAGCTAACCTAAAGATGAGCTAACCTAAAGAACATAATATATTCATGTATAGGAATCTGATACATGACTGAGGAGGCAACACAGATTGGCTGAGAAAAGATGGCCCAATCAATAAAGCATGCTTGAATAATTGATTGGCTATGATACTGAAAAAAATGAAAACAAATCCCTAACTTCAGGTTATATTGAAAATTCAATTAGAATCACTTGAGGCCAGGAGTTCAAGACTAGCCTGGTCAACATGGCAAAACCTGCCTCTACTAAAAATACAAAAATTAGCTGGGCGTGGTGACGCACGCCTGTAATCCCAGCTATTCAGGGGGCTGAGGCAGAATTGCTTGAACTCGGGAAGCAGAGGTTGCAGTGAGCTAAGATCGCATCGCTGCACTCCAGCCTGGGTGACACAGTGAGACTTTGTCTCAAAAAAAGGAAAAGAAAAATTCAATTAAAAGAAAATATAGGAAAATAGTTTATGATTTCAAGGTAAAGAAGAATGTTTAAAGACAATGCAATAAGCATAAGCCCCAAAGGAAAACACAACTAAATTCAAGGACTTTGTTAATCAAAGATGTCACAAAGAGCATGAAAACATACACCCCCAACTGGAAGAAGATATCTGCATCATATGTAACTGAAAAGGACTCATGTAAAGAACACTAGTGATTCAATAAGTAAATTAAACATAGGCCAATAGAAATATGGGGAAATATATGCTATTAGGCATTTCACAGAAAGGAAAACTCAAGTAGCCATTGTATTAGTCCATTTTCATACTGCTATGAAGAAGTACTAGAGACTAGGTAATTTATAAAGAAAGAGAGGTTTAATGGACTCACAGTTCCAACATGGCTGGGGAGGCCTCACAATCATGGCAGAAGTTGAAGGAGGAGCAAAGGCACTTCTTTACGTTGCAGCAGGCAAGAGAGCGAGTGCAGGGGAACTGCCCTTTATAAAACCATGAGATCTCATGAGATTTATTCACTATCACAAGAGAAACATGGGAAAAACCCACCTTCATGATTCAATTACCTCCCACCAGGTCCCTCCCATGATATGTGGGGATTATGGGAGCTACAATTCAAGATGAGATTTGGGTTGGGCACAGCCAAACAACACCAGCCATTAAATATAAAAAGATATCTAACTTTATTATTTAATGCAAGTCAAGCAAATTAAAACCAGAATGAGCTGTTAGTTCATATCCACCAGGCGGCAGAAATTTAAAAGCTGGATAATTCAATCATTTAGCATTGCCTAATAAAGTTGAATATACACATATTGTACAATGAGAAAATTTAACTTCTACAATTCTAAACCCTGGAGAAACTGGGTGTCTCCACAATGAGATGCCATCTCACACCAGTCAAAATGGCTATTATTAAAAAGTCAAAAACTAACAGATGCTAGTGAGGTTGTAGAGAAAAAGGAACGCTTATACACTGTTGGTGAGAGTGTAAATTAGTTCAACCATTTTGGAAGACGGTGTGGAGGTTCCTCAAAGACCTAAAGACAGAAATACCATTTGACCCAGCAGTCCCATTACTGGGTATATACCCAAAGGAATGTAAGTTGTCCTACTATAAAGAAAGACACATGCATGTGTATGTTCATTGCATTACTATTCACAATAGCAAAGACATGGAATCAATCCAAATGCCCATCAATGATAGACTGGATAAAGAAAATGTGGTGCATATATACCATGGAATACTATGCAGCTGTAAAAAGGAACAAGATCAAGTCCTTTGAAGGAACATAGATGGAGCTGGAGGCCATATCTTTAGCAAACTAATGCAGAAACAGAAAACAAAATACTGCATGTTCTCACCTGTAAGTGGGAGCTAAATGATGAGAACACATGGACACATAGAGTAGAACAACACACACTGGGGCCTATTGGAGCTTGGAGGGTGGGTGGAGGGAAAGGACCAGGAAAAATAACTATTGGGTATCACTTAATACCTGGGTGATAAAATAATCTTTACAACAAACCCCAAACCTGTACATCCTGTACATGCATCCCTGAACTTAAAAGTTAAAACATTTTTTAAACAAAATATATTAAAAGTTTTTAAAAATTGGGTGTGTCCAGCAAACAGATCTGTTTATAATGTCAAGAACTTGGGAACAGTACAATGAATAAATAAATTGTAAATACAAAAAAATACTACACAGACATTAAAATGAATAAACTCCAAGTTGACAAATTGATGCATAATGTTGAGCAAAAGAAAAGGTTCCAGGTGAATATATACAGTATGATTCTGCTTATCTTTTTTTTTGAGACGGAGTCTCGCTCTGTTGCCCAGGCTGGAGTTCAGCGGCATGATCTCAGCTCACTGTAACCTCCACCTCCCAGGTTCAAGCGGTTCTCATGCTTCAGACTCCTGAGTAGCTGGAATTACAGGCGTACGCCACCACGCCCAGCTAATTTTTGTATTTTTAGTAGAGACATGGTTTCACCATGTTGCCCAGGCTGGTCTTGAACTCCTGGACTCAAGTGATCCACCCACCTCAGCCTCCCAAAGTGCTGGGAATACCGGTGTGAGCCACCATGCCCTGCCTGATTCTGCTTTTCTAATGGTGAAAAGCAAATAAAAGTAAATTATAGGTGGAGCCATGCAATCATTATTAAACTATTTTAAAAAGCAAGGATGCCTAATAAAAAGTGCAGAATAGAGGCAGGAGGGTGGACCAGGACTGCATGCAGATGAGGAGGGATCCAGGGGGCTCTGCACCGTGAGCTCACCTGCATGGTGGATTCACAAGTGTTCATTGTCTATTATTCCTTAAAGTGTTCATATACGTGAACACCTTCTCTTCTTTGTGTATGTGCCTTATTTAGCATAAAAACGTTTTTAAAATAGAGAGATATACTTCAGATATGAATAGATCTTTGTGGAAACCCAACCATAACACTGTTTTCATGTGAAAGGAGCTTGTGAATTAAAAAAAAACCAGCAGCAGCTCCAGTGCAACAGTAAATTGAGACAGACACACAGCCATACACATTCATATAAAAAGGGTCTATTGATAAGTCTTTAATGTATGAAGCCCTTTTCTTTATTTTATTTTTGCCTGGTGGTAGGCATAAATAACCCAGTAAGGATATCTACCCAAAGGGATATAAATCATTCTACCATAAAGACACATGCACACATGTATTCATTGTAGCACTCCACAGTAGTAAAGAAATGGAATCAACCTAAATGTCCATCAATGGCAGACTGGATAAATAAAAAGTGATACATATGATGGAAAATATGGTTATCATGCAGTCATCAAAAAAGAATAAGATCATGTCCTTTATGGGAACGTGGATGGAGCTGGAGGCCATTATCCTTAGCAAACTAATGCAGGAACAGAAAACCAAATACCGCATGCTCTTACTTATAAGTGGTAGCTAAATGATGAGAACACATGGACACAAAGAGGGGAATAACACACACTGGGGCCTATTGGAAGGTGGAGGGTGGGAGGAGGGAGAGGATTAGAAAAAGTAACAATTGGGTACTAGGCTTGGTACCTGGGTGACAAAATAATCTGTACAACAGACCCCCGTGACACGAGTTTACGTATGTAACAAACCTGCATATGTACCCATGAACCTAAAATAAAAGTAAAAAAAACATTACCTAGGAATTTTCATCTCATTTTTGTTTTGACATATGCTGTGTATTCCCTGAGAACCCTAAAGATGAAAGTATTAACTAGTAAAAAAAGGAAAACTTGCTGATCTGATAAAGAAGTGCCCACAAATACAAATGAATTCTATCTATAATCACTTTCAGGAGGAAACATAATTAGAAAATGAGGAAAAGAAATTGTAAAAATTCTGGCAAGCTGGCATGGAGCCCAGGGGAAAGAGACACATGCTCTCTCCAGAAGCCGTCAGAGTTGTGCATCTTCTCAAAGCTCTTAATTGTTCAGGACCTGTGAGGTTTAGTGTAAGGCAAAGAGTTTCCTCAGCACTCTGTGTCACAGTTCTGTGGAGACCAGGGGAAGCACGAAGCACAAAATCCTATTGAATTAATTTGGTTTTTAAATCTTTTTATTTTTTTTTGAGATGGAGTCTTGCTCTGTCGCCCAGGCTGGAGTGCAGTGGCGCGATCTCGGCTCACTGCAAGCTCCGCCTCCCGGGTTCAAGCCATTCTCCTGCCTCAGCCTCCCGAGTAACTGGGACTACAGGCAAGTGCTCGCCACCACACCCGGCCATTTTTTTGTATTTTTAGTAGAGACGGGGTTTCACCGTGTCAGCCAGGATGGTCTCGATCTCCTGACCTTGTGATCCTCCCGCCTCGGCCTCCCAAAGTGCTGAGATTACAGGCATGAGTCACCGCGCCGGGCCTATTTGGTTTAAATTGTTAACTGTCATTTGTTCTTGTGCGCCAAACCCAAGGACTGCCTTTTTCTCTTTCTTGTTCAATATCTTACATATATTGTTATGATATGTCACTAGCAGAAGATTAAAACAGAAGAAAATATACTAGGACATTCTCACAGATGAACATTTGATTAGAATGGAATTCTAGTTAAATAAACCTGGTAATTAACGTCAAACAGAAAATGCCTGGTGTCTGCATAAAAATGGATTACTGATTTTTTTCCCTCCCACTGTCTTGCCAGTGGTCTTTTTTTCTCCCCACCCCCTTTTTCTTTTCAAACTGTAAGAGTAACACAAGCTCAATTAAAAACTGAGAAAATACAAAAAGGTTAAAAAAAAAAGGAAAACAACAATTTTCCAGAATCCCACTACCATAGATGATCTCACAGTTTCCTTTCATCTGTTTTATTTACCTTTGTCAATACATATGTATTCTAATTTTTAAATTAAAATAAATTTTAAATTTCATACGTTGTCTTTTACATTTTATGTTTATTTTACATTAGCGTGTTTCACATCTTTAAATGGTCTTCAAAAGCATTATTTTCAATGACTACAAATACGTCCCACCATTCTTATTATTTCACTTTTAAGTAGGTTTCTTTTAATTTTGCTATGTTTATTTTCTTAGGATTTATTTATGAGATAATTTTTAAAATGATGTATTTATCAAATAACTATTTAATCATAAGGTAAAAACTTTCTTTTCTTTTTTCTTTCTTTTTTTTTTTTTTTTGAGACGGAGTCTTGCTCTGTCCCCCAGGCGGGAGTGCAGTGGCGCGATCTCAGCTCACTGCAAGCTCCGCCTCCCGGGTTCACGCCATTCTCCTGCTTCAGCCTCCTGAGTAGCTGGGACTACAGGCACCCGCCACCATGCCCGGCTATTTTTTTTTTTTTTTTTTTGTATTTTTAGTAGAGATGGGGTTTCGCCATATTAGCCAGGATAGTCTCAATCTCCTGACCTCGTGATCCGCCCGTCTCGGCCTCCCAAAGTGCTGGGATTACAGGCGTGAGCCACCGCGTCCAGCCAAAACTTTCTTAAAAGTTTAATATTCCTTTAAATGATGACATCTATTTTCATCCCCACAACAGTATGTGAGTGTGGAGATATATGTACTCTTCTTTATGAAATTATGTGCTCAGAATATATTTTTATTTTTCAAATTTCACAGGTAAAAACTGTGTTGCTTGTTTCTTTAATATTTATTATACCTTATTAGGGTTGCCAAATAATAGATATTTTCATCTACTCCTGATTTCCTCATCATTCTGGATGTGTCCCTTTCTAATCCACACAACCTTTGAATTCTTCCTCATGTAAATCCCAGCACTAAATTTTCTTGACTGATTTCAAGCATTTATTCTTTTGGATAAACTTGATTAATTTCTGTTGAAACAAAGATGAGCTGGGAAGAGTTAACATCCCTACAAGGTGGACTCCCGCCATACAAGAGCACAATTTAGTTCTTCATCTGTTCAAATTTCATGTTGTACTTCTCAGTAAAATGCTGTACCTTTCAGTATGATACGTACATCTAATGTTAAGTCTAGAAGAGTGCCCAGCACTTGGTAGATGTAAAATCAAGGTTTAAAATGAGCAAACAAATGAAGCACAATGCCCGGGTTTGTCCAGCAGGTCAGACGAGGGCCAGAACTGAAGCCTCAGGCCTCTTAGCCCCAAGTCCCAAGTTTAACTCTCTGCATGTGACCTAATTATGCCAGCCAGACTCAGACAAATAGAGACATTACTTATTTTCCCACTTTTTTGTGGGCCGTACTCACAGGAGCCTGGCACTGCTCTACTCTCTGTAAAAGTGCAGGTGAAACCTGGTTTCTGTCTTTCAGTTACACACAACTCACCTAACCTATTCTCTACACCTTAGCCCCATGACTGGCCTGCTGGGAGATAAAGTGGCCCTGTTCGATGCATTCGGAAGTAGGCTCAGTGGCATCTTGTAACTTGCCCCAGGTGGCAGATCCTGCAAGTACCTGACACCAACATTCCCTCTGCGTTAGCTTCTCCCTCCACTCTCTTTCTCCCTTCCTCCTGGGCCAAGACTAGGTGGGAGTCCTGGTTCCAGTAGTAGAATGCAGAAGCAACCGAAGCCTCTAGGCTCAGCATCTATGGAGAGCGTCTTTGCAGAAATTTCAGCCTCCTCAGGAAAATAGCAGAAAATCACAGACGCTACGAAGAGATTAAATTAAAAGGGCTTGTGATGAGTTCATGCAGGTCATCTCTAGAGTCACTTCTCAACCACTGGAGTGGCCTTCCAGGGCCTACAGACTCCACAGCTCCAATAAAGGCAGAGCCAGAGAAAGGCTGTCTATGGCTGTTGACGTCATTGTAAACTCCCAAGGCTGATGAATCCTGGGGTGACATTTATGTTATTTAACTGGATCCTCATTTTACAAATGAGGACAGAGCTTCAGAAAGATAAAACGGCTTACTCGTGATCCTATAGCTAGTCAGCGGCAGGGCCTAGACCTATCCTGGCTCTGCCTGATTCCAGTCCACATGTTCTCAATGGCCTCATGTGTCACAACCCCTCACCATGTCCCAAGATCTCCTGCTGGGCCTCCCATGCACCACACACAGGACACCGTCCCTGGGCTCTGAGAGTTGAGCTGCCGTTGTTTTATTGGAATCAGCCTGGTAAAAACTAAATCAGAAAGTCTGACTAGGAGGACCAAAGGCGCTCCTGCGAAAGTCCTGGGCCCACAGCAGGCTTCCCGTACCCCAGGATCACCCACTCCTCATCTGCAGGGATAAAATCTCCTCGGTCATTCCGTGCAGACCTCGGTGAGAACCAGCCCACAGTGTGGAGATGGGACTAATGTCAGACAGATTAGGATGAGGATGGCTCCCTCATGACCCAGTAACAGGAGAATGAGCGCCTGCCTGGGCTGGGGCAGGAAGGAGATGCGAGGTGCTTGAGGGCATGCTGGGGCTGAACCCAGAGAGGGGCAGCATCTGAGTTTGGGTTTCTGTGAAGAAACCTCCTCGTCCTGTGAATTGTCGGTCAGCTCCATTCTAGAAACATTAAAATTGTTATGTTTTCCCAGCCCCAACTGCCACTTTTGCATCCTGGTCACATCCTTCTCCCACCTGTACTAACTTCCAATGCAAGACTCACCCAAAATGTGGAGCTAAAAGTCAGTGGGGAGGCAAGGACAGGTGTACACCACAACAGGCCGGTCAGAGAAAACTGGCTTTGGCCTTAGTTTGAGTCCTGGAGGAAAGTATGGGGGATGTGGGCCTGACCAGGGCCCCCTGAACATCTTACCACCTGCATCCTCCGCATCAGGCCTCAAGGCCAGGTGGAGGCTATCTTTTGGCCTCTGAGCCCATGACTACCAGGGAAGTTCCAGGACTTGCAGCCATACTGGTTGACTCCAAGGCTGGTCATGCTCCATTCTACCTACTACAATTCAGTTATCAAATTCTGCCAGCAACTTTCTGCTCACTCTTAAGGGGACACATTCTTGGGAGTTCTTGATTCCTAAGGGAGCCAGTCTCATCCCTTCTGGCAGTCTCGCCTTTTTCCATTGGTGAACGTGACCCTAAGTGGGCCTGAGCTTTAGAGGCTGTCCAGAAATGCCAGTGAACGGAGTGTCTGTGACTCACGACCTGCACCGGAGGCTCTGAGGGACCCCCTGTGATCAGCTGCCCTCCCCCGCCTCACTTCCCAGAGGTCACTACGGGACCTGAGGGCCTACAGACCAGAAACTTGGCTCTGTTGAAACTCTCTCAAGAGTGGAACTTTACCTTCTACCCTAGGAGAGGAGTGTGATGGCACAGACAAGATAGAATAACAGCTTCCAGCTTCATCCATGTCCCTGAAAACTCTGACAGGTGCACTTGTAATCCCAGCACTTTGGGAGGCCGAGGCAGGTGGATTGCTTGAGCCCAGGAGTTTGAGACCAGCCTGGGCAACATGGCGAAACTCCGTCTCTACAAAATAATACAAAAATTAACTTGGTGTAGTGATGTGCAGCTGTAGTCCCCAGCTACTTGGGAGGCTATGCGAGAGAATCGCTTGAACCCAGGAGGCGGAGGTTGCAGCGAGCAAGATCACGCCACTGCACTCCAGCCTGGGCAACAAAGTGAGACCCTGTCTCAAACAAAGCAAAACAAAAATCCTCTGACAGAAAGAAATCTTCTTTGAAGAGCTCCTAATGGCCAAAACTGGAATGATATGCACACCAAAATAACCCAAAGTTATTGGATTAATATCCAAAGTTTAAAATAAGACACATAAGTTCATAACAATATAAATAAATAAATGAATAAGTAAACA
The DNA here is from genome assembly GCF_028885625.2 of Pongo pygmaeus. Lineage (NCBI taxonomy): Eukaryota > Metazoa > Chordata > Mammalia > Primates > Hominidae > Pongo > Pongo pygmaeus. The sequence continues at coordinate 40,156,866 of NC_072393.2, read as the reverse complement.
AGAAAGAAGGGACAAATTTTTTTCTTTTTTTTGAGACAGTCTCTGCCACCCAGGCTGGAGTGCAATGGCGCGATCTCAGCTCACTGCAAACTCCACCTCCTGGGTTCAAACGATTCTCATGCCTCAGCTTCCTGAGTAGCTGGGATTACAGGTGCAAGCCACCACACCTGGCTAATTTTTGTATTTTTAGTAGAAACGGGATTTCACCATGTTGGCCAGGCTGGTCTTAAACTCCTGGACTCAAGTGATCCACCTGCCTTGGCCTCCCAAAGTGCTGGATTTACAGGCCTGAGCCACCACACTCAGCCAAGAAGAGACAAATATATCTTTTTAAAAATAATTATTTTATTTATTTTTTAAGTTCTGGGGTACATGTGCAGGATGTGGAGGTTTGTTACATAAGTAAACATGTGCCAGGGTGGTTTGTTGCACCTATCAACCCATCATCCAGGTATTAAGCCCAGCATGCATTAGCTCTTTTCCCTAATGCTCTCCCCTCACACCCTCCCCTGACAGGCCCCAGTGTGTGTTAATCCCCTCCCCGTGTCCGTATGTTCTCATTGTTCAGCTCCTACTTATAAGTGAGAATATGCAGTGTTTGGTTTTCTGTTCCTGCCTTAGTTTGCTGAGAATAATGGCTTCCAGCTTCATCCATGTCCCTGCAAAGGACACGATCTCATTCCTTTCTATGGCTGCATAGTATTCCATGGTGTATATGTACCACATTTTCTTTATCCAGTCTATTATCGATGGGCATTTAGATTGATTCTATGTCTTTGCTATTGTGAATAGTGCTGCAATGAACATACACATACATGTATCTTTACAATAGAATGATTTATATTCCTTTGGGTATATAGGCAGTAATGGGATTGCTGGGTCAAATGGTATTTCTGGTCCTAAATCTTAGAGGGATTGCCACACTGTCTTCCACAATGGTTGAACTAATTTACATTCCCACCAATGGGGTAAAAGCATTCCTATTTCTCTGCAACCTCTCCAGCATTTGTTGTTTCTTGACTTTAATAATCGCTATTCTGACTAGCGTGAGATGGTATCTCATTGTGGTTTTGATTTGCAATTCTCTAAAGATAGTGATGTTGATCTCTTTTTCATATGTTTGTAGGCCATATGTATGTCTTTTTTTGAGAAGTGTCTGTTCATATCCTTTGCCCACTTTTTAATGGGGTAGACAAGCCTATCTTATAGACAAATTGCAAATAATACATATGGATGCTCTTTCTTCCAGGAGGTGGAGACTAAATATTCTCCGTCTTTAAGGGTGGGCTGACTTGGTGACTCCTTTCCAAAGACTACAGTAGAGGGAGGAACGCATAGCAACTTTACAGTGGATAAAAAACCGTGAGACTACATTATTCAAATGATCAAGTTTTACATCACCAGAGATAAGAGATATTGATACCATGTACCCCGATGCAATGTGACAAGAAAGATACTTAACTTCTGAGGTGTCTTTCCAAAAACCTCAAAACTCCAAAACCCCAGTCTCATGGTAAGGAAGCACCAGACAAACTCAGACTAGGGGGCATTCCACCTGGCCAGGCCTCTTGAAGACTACCAAGACCATGAAAAACAAGGAAAGCATCAGTCCAAACTGCATTATTTTGTAAGTCCCTGCCATTTCACAGACATTGGTCAAAGTGAAACATTCCACAGGGGTTCAGGCTGTGAGAAACATTCTGCCCAACCACCTGACTTTCTTTTTTTTTTTTTTTTTTTGAGACAGAGTCTCGCTCTGTCGCCCTGCTGTGGGATAATTAAGGAATTAGGCCAAGGGGTTGAGGAGGAATTATTTAATTATTTAGGTGCACCGACCTAGTTGGATTAACATCCAAAGGACTGAGCCCTGAACAAAGAGTTAAGCTACCTTTTAAGCATTTCATGGGGTGGGGGGAGATCTGTGCAGGGGGAAGCATATTACAGAAGCCAGAAACAAAGACAGTTATTTAATTGAGACATGCATTACATTATTTCCTACTGTTCAAGGAACAACATGTTTTAAGACTTGAGATTATCTGTCTAGTGACCTTGCAGCTGCAAGCTAGAGAAACATGGTCTTCACAACACCTGGGAAAGGGAGAGATAAGGCTCACTAGCCACAGAAGGAAAAACAGGCAGTTAATTTTGAAGGACTCCGGCTCTTTCTCTTCCTCAGGGGGAACTGGGTTTTTTTTTAACATACAACTGAGTTTTTGCTTACACATTCTTTAATTTCTTTTAATTCCTGTTCCAGCAATGGCTGGAGGGCAGTGGCGCAATCTCAGCTCACTGCAAGCTCCGCCTCCTGGGTTCACGCCATTCTCCTGCCTCAGCCTCCCGAGTAGCTGAGACTACAGGCACCTGCCACCACGCCTGGCTGACTTTTTGTATTTTTAGTAGAGACGGGGTCTCACCATGTTAGCCAGGATGATCTCGATCTCCTGACCTCGTGATCCAGCCGCCTTGGCCTCCCAAAGTGCTGGGATTACAGGCCTGAGCCACTGCACCCAGCCCCAACAACCTGACTTTCTTATCACATCTTGCTGGGAAAAAAGTCCGAGGGACCTCATTATCACATCCTGCCAGGAAAAGGGCCAAACCGCTTCATCTTGGGAACATCTTATCAACATCTATCTGGGTAGTAAACTGTACCTCCCCAGACCCCTACCCAGGTGTATAATTGCACCAGCTATAAGCAGCAGTGGGCCCTGGCATTAAGCTGGCCCCCACCTCCAAATAAAACCTGCATTGCAGTAGAGCTGCCATCTCTCTCTCTCTCTGTCTTTCTTTCTTTTCTTTCTTTTTCTTTTTTTTTTTTTTTTGAGATGGAGTCTCGCTGTGTTGCCCAGGCTGGAGTGCAGTGGCACAATCTTGGCTCACTGCAGCCTCCATCTCTCAGGTTCAAGCGATTCTCCTGCCTCAGCCTCCCAAGTAGCTGGAACTACAGGCACGTGCCACCACGTCCTGATAATTTTTGTATTTTTAGTAGAGACAGGGTTTCACCATATTGGTCAGACTGGTCTTGAACTCCTCACCTCGTGATTGGCTCGCCTCGGCCTCCCAAAGTGCTGGCATTACAGACGTGAGCCAGTGCACCCAGCCTCTCTGCCTTTCTTTAACTCTTTCCTTCCCTTCAAAACCTAACAGAAAGATGGACAAACTGTTTGTCCTGTTTTGTTCAAAAGAAAACAAGATAAGAAAATGCTGGATTTCAGATACCTGCCATGTAGGATTTCAGGCCCTTGCTGAAGGACAATGAACAAATTTTTTAAGAGGCAAGTTTTTGTAACAATTTGAATCAATTCTTATTTGCATCTAGAAATATATATATATTTTTTAAAGAGCTGGCAAGTCCTTATAAATTAATAAATTGATCAATGGAGGTGGCATGGAGTCCATCAGTGGTGCAGGGGAGAGTGAGGGAGACCTGCTTTGCTCCTGGTGGACAGCTGGCAATGTTTTGGGATAAACAAGAACTTCAGTGCCAGGAAAGAGGGTTTTATTTGGCATCACGTTCTTCTGCACACTAAAGGGCCTTTCAGCTTTTACAAGGACTCTAAAAAGAGGAAGTAATATGATTTAGAGCTGAAGACCTTTGTGCATCAGTTTGGCCAAGGGCAGAGGCAGGCCCTTGTGTGACTGTCACAGGAGGCAGGAGACTGTGTCTGGGAGGCTCTTCCTTGTTCTGGAATAGATCTCATCTCTGATTCCTTATATGCCAGGATGGGCTGAGACCACATGCTGCATCCACCCTGAAGGAAGTTGGGAATGCACATGAAGAAGCTCAAGGTGGTGGCAACTCAGGAACTTAAGCCTGAGTACAGAAGTCAGGCCTGCCTAAATGTGTTTCTTCATTTTGGGAGGCCGAAGCGGGCAAATCATGAGGTCAAGAAATCAAGACCATCCTGGCCAACATGGTGAAACCCCATCTCTACTCAAAATACAAAATTAGATGGGAGTGGTGGTGTGTGCCTATAGTCCCAGCTACTTGGGAGGGAGGCTGAGGCAGGAGAGTTGCTTGAACCCGGGAGGCAGAGGTTGCAGTAAGCCGAGATCGCACCACTGCACTCCAGCCTGGCAACAGAGCGAGACTCCACCTCAAAAAAAAAAAAAAAAAAAAAAAAAAAAGTGTTTCTTTTTTGTATGAATGTGTGTGTTTGGTGCTGGCGGGAGACTACAGGAGGGGATGGTATTAGGCCTGCCTAAATGTGGGGGTGGCGTGAGGCCTCAGAATTTTTTTCTCAATCAGATAGGAAAAGGAGGCAGAGTTATTTGCTTTCTGTGAAAACTGCTTTTATGATATGGTTTGGATGTGTGTTCCCTCCAAATTTCATGTTGCAATGTGGCCCCCAATGTTGGAACTGGGCCTGGTGGGAGGGTTTGTGTCATGAGGGCAGATCTTTTATGAATGGCTTGGTGCCTAGTGCCCTCTGCATCACAATGAATGAGTTCTCACTTTGGTAGTTCACATGAGAGCTGGTTGTTTATAAGAGCCTGGGTCTTCCCCCTTCACTCTCTTGCTCCTTCTCTTGCCATGTGACACACCTGCTCCCCTTCTGCCTTCCACCATGATTGGAACTTCTTGAAGCCTCACCAGAAGCACAGCAGATTCTTGTGCCATGTTTGCACAGCCTGCAGAATCATGAGCCAAGTAAATCTCTTTTCTTTATAAAGTACCCAGCCTCAGGTATTTCTTTTCTTTTCTTTTCTTTTTTTTTTTTTTGAGACGGAGTCTTGCTCTGTCGCCCAGGCTGGAGTGCAGTGGCGCGATCTCGGCTCACTGCAAGCTCTGCCTCCTGGGTTCACGCCATTCTCCTGCCTCAGCCTCCCCAGTAGCTGGGACTACAGGCACCCACCACCACACCAGACTAATTTTTTTGTATTTTTAGTAGAGAAGGGGTTTCACTGTGTTAGCAAGGATGGTCTCAATCTCCTGACCTCGTGATCCACCCGCCTCGGCCTCCCAAAGTGCTGAGATTACAGGCGTGAGCCACTGTGCCCGGCCAGGTATTTCTTTATAGCAACACAAATGGACTAACCCAATTTAGGACACCACGCTAGTGGGAGGGGTCAGGCTGTTGGGACATTGCTCCTCTCTGAGCCATTTCTGGATGCCTCATTGATTGGATTTGCATTAAACAGTCATTCTGCGGCAAGATCGCAAATCTACTTTTCTTTATTTTTTATTTTTTACATTGGAGTCTCATTCTGTTGCCTAGGCTGGAGTGCAGTGGCATAATCTCAGCTCACTGCAACCTCCATCTCCCGGACTCAAGCAATTATCCGGCCTCAGCCTCCTGAGTAGCTGGGATTACAGGTGCCCACAACCACGCCCAGCTAATTTTTGTATTTTTAGTAAAGACAGGGTTTTGCCATGTTGGCCAGGCTGGTCTTGAACTCCTGACCTCAGGCGATCCACCCACCTTGACCTCCATAAGTGCTGGGATTACAGGTGTGAGTCACTGGGCCCAGCCTACTCTTCTTTATTAAGGGGCCTGATTCCTTGCTCTGGAAAAGATCTCATCACTTATCCCTTATCTGTCAGGACAGGCAGAGACCACTCACCTCCTCCACCCTGAAGAGTGTTTTAGGTGAACACAGTGAGAAGCTCAAGGGGGTGAAACTCAAAAACGTGTGCATGAGCTGTGGAATAAGGCCTGCCTAAATGTGTGTATAGGGTGGTGGTTGTGGTATGGGGGTGGTGCTAGGGCTTCCTAAATTTGGGGAGATGATGAGAGGCATTAGCAATTTTTCTTAACCAGATGAAAATAGGTGGAATAATACTCTTTAATGTAAAGCTGATTTTAAATCAGGGTAGCATGACAGGAGGAAGATTAGAGCTGACTGGCAATCACCCCCTCTCTGGTCTCTTTCTGGAAGCTTCCCTCATCAGTCCGCATTTCCTCATTCTTTACCAAGACCACAAACCTCTTGTGCTTTATCATGGTGCACAAACCCAGCAGGTGTTCATCCAACATATACTCCATCAACTTTTTATCCCACATGTACTCAGGGGAGAGGACCTTGGTGGGTTTGTGATTAAGCAGGTACTTGTTAAGTGGGTTGGTCGATCATCATCGCCTGATGACAGACTGTGGTGAGCCTGTAAACCTCCAGCACTGACCCACCAAATAAGGCCCCTATGTAATAAAAGTCCCCTTTACCCTCAGGAATATGAACTTGGGACTGAGGCTGGCATTCATAGGCAAAGGTGTCCTGATGGAACCCATAGAAGCCAGGATGGATGGTGGCAAACAGGGAATACAGGATCTCCACACCCACGTGGTCACTGAACTTCATGTCCACATCTGTGCACACAAGGTAATCCACCTCCTCGAGGAAGTACTGCTGGGGAAAGTTGCTGACCACCTCCATGCGGTGCCTGGTGATGTCCTACCAGTGGGCATAGATCCGGACCCGGAGGATGACCATGTGCCATCCCTGTTGGAGCTTGATGTGTGGAACATGACCTGGCTGGCTGGTGAAGATGTTGTAGTTCACCCTATGTCCCCCCATGAAGTGTGTTGTTGTGGGAAGTCAGGGACCCCGAAAGGAGGGACCAGCTGGAACCGCGGCAGAGGAACATAAATTGTGAAGATTTCATGGACATTTATCAGTTCCCAAAATTAATACTTTTATAATTTCTTATGCCTGTCTTTACTGCAATCTCTGAACATAAATTGTGAAGATTTCATGGACATTTATCAGTTCCCAAATAATACTCATAATTTCTTATGCCTGTCTTTACTTTAGTCTCTTAATCCTGTTATCTTCGTAAGCTGAGAATGTACATCACCTCAGGACCACTATTGTACAAATTGATTGTAAAACGTGTGTGCTTGAACAATATGAAATCAGTGCACCTTGAAAACGAACAGAATAACAGTGATTTTAGGGAACAAGGGAAGACAACCATAAGGTCTGAGTGCCTGCGGGGTCGGGCAGAATACAGCCATATTTTTCTTCTTGCAGGGAACCTATAAATGGATGTGCAAGTAAGAAGGATATCACTAAATTCTTTTCCTAGCAAGGAATATAATATTAAGACCCTAGGAAAATAATTGCATTCCTGGAGGGAGCTCTATAAATGGCCGCTCTGGGAGTGTCTGCCTTATGCGGTTGAGATAAGGACTGAAATACACCCTGGTGTCCTGCAGTACCCTCAGGCTTATTAGAGTGGGGAAAAAATCCTGCCCTGGTAAATTTGAGGTCAGACCGGTTCTCTACTCTCAAACCCTGTTTTCTGTTGTTTAAGATATTTATCAAGACAACACGTGCACAGCTGAACATAGACCCTCATCAGTAATTCTAATTTTGCCCTTGGCCTTGTGATCTTTATTGGCCTCAGAAGCATGTGATCTTTGTAACCTACTTCCTGTTCATACACCCCCTCTCCTTTTGAAGTCCTTAATAAAAACCTGCTGGTTTTGTGGCTCAGATGGGCATCACGGACCTACGGATATGTAATGTCACCCCCGGCGGCCCAGCTGTAAAATTCCTCTCTTTGTACTCTTTCTATTTATTTCTCAGACCAGCTGACGCTTAGGGAAAATAGAAAGAACGTACGTTGAAATATTTGGGGTGTTTCCCCAATAGTGTGTCTCTGCACTCTCCAGGAACAGCTTCAGGAATAATATGTATTTTTTTTTTATGGCAAACACAGTTTATCCAATGGTGGCATTCTGGCACTGGAACTGCTCATTTAGCAGGTCAGTGTTGAAGGTCCCCTCCCACACAATGGGAGCCAGCCAAGGGGTCACAACAAGGACATCATTTCTGGAGGGTGTTAGGGCATCTGGCTGGGTATACACCATGCTTGATAATTTTACAACTTGCTGGCCATGGTGTTCTCTAAGAGCCACGCTTGCCCCAGCTAGTAAGCTTTTCAGGATCTGGCTCTGTGGGTTCAGGTAACAATAGCTAAAAAACGTCAAGAGGAGAGTTATTAGGAGAAGAAAGGTCACACAAAGCAAGCTGCATTTTTGTTTCCCAGCCAGTGTCTGCAGGAGCTGGGTCATGGCTCCACAACCGATGGATGCTGCCTTTTCTCTCTTCCGCACTGCAAAGTTTTCATATGCAGTGGTCTTCCTGGTCTTCCTAGGGCAAAGTGATGCTGAACCCCTGAACCATGAGGGGTCCACACCCCCTAATCCCTACCCACTACTTCAGAAGCCCAGCCACCCCCCAGGGTCAACTTCTGCCCAAGGGAGCACCTGGGTTTGGGGGAACTCCAGGGCACCCTGCAGTGAAGATGCAGGTCCCAGTGGACCTCAATGAATTCAGTTTGTTTGAGGTTTGTTAATGTAACCAGGTGGCCGCATTGAGTCAACAGACAACTAGACCTCAAGGACCAGCATGTGGGAGAGAAGTCAGGGCTCCTAAAACAGGCTCAGGACGCTGGCTCAAGGGAGGCCACTGAGCAGGTCCAGGACAGGGATTGTGATGAAAACAGAGCTGGGCAGGAGCCACCAGAGGCAGTTGGGGGGCTGGCCTGGTGGGCAGAGGGCTTGTGCTCTGGCCTGCCCTTGACACATAGCTGTAAGAACTGTAGCTAAGTACTGAGTTTCCTGGAAAAAAATCCATAAACTGGAGACCAGAATATCTTCAAGGCAGGCAGACTTTATCCAGAGAGGCTGACAGGGCTGTCCTTCAGGCTTGATGTGAGTGTCATGGTAGAGGGAACAGAAGATCTACAGATCAGATAACTTTATTCTCCTAAAAATCACTTACCATCCACTAACCATTGACTTCTGAGGTATTGGGGCCTATGTTGTGGTTAAGATTAGGCTGCTAAAATTAATGTGCATTACCTTGTTGACTGCTCAGAACCAGGCTAGGTATGGATGACACATAACTCTCATTGTACAGAGGGGGAACAGGCTTAGAGGGGTGTATGACTGGCCCATGGCCACATGGCCAGTGGCAAGTGCTGACACCAACTAAGCTGCCTGACTTCAGGACTGGAATCATGGTGACCCTGTATTCTGACCCTCTGTCTCACCTGTGTATTCCTTGAGGTTCCTTTATCCAGGTTCTTTTCCCAACAAGATTCCCTCTCTTCTCTTCCTTAGAATCCTATGTCAGCTGACCCTCAGATAGAACCCTCAAGACAGTGATGAGAGACTCAGCTGGTGCCCTTTGTTGACACAGGGCTAATCATACTGCCATCGCACACACCTCCTCCTCCTGCTATCCTTGGCAATTCCAAGCATGTACCTCCTGGAAAATGAAGCCTATTACACACACCTGCCCCCCGCCTCACTGTGGGACTAACAGCAGGTGAAAAAGTGTCCCGTGGCAGATAAGGAGCACTGCCACCTGCAACACGAAGCTGGCTGGTGCTCTTGTGCCACCTTGCCCCTGCCTTCACACAGAAGCAGGTAGCTGGAGACATGGGTTGTCCAGGGGTTCTGAAAACATCTCCTGGCAAGCGGGAAGGGAAGAGTGTGCTCTGATGAGTGTCTTCTTTTTTTTTTTTTTTTTGAGATGGAGTCTCTCTCTGTTGCCCAAGCTGGAGTGCAGTTGTGCAGTAGTGCAATCTCTGCTCACTGCAACCTCTGCCTCCCAGGTTCAAGTAATCCTCCTGCCTCAGCCTCCCAAGTAGCTGGGATTACAGGCACCTGCCACCACGCACAGCTAATTTTTGTATTTTTAGTAGAGATGGAGTTTTGCCATGTTGGCCAGGCTGGTCTCAAACTCCTAGCCTCAAGTGATCCACTCACCTTGCCCTCCCAAAGTGCTGGGATTACAGGCATGAGCCACCGTGCCCAGCCTGATGAGTGTCTCTTAAGGGATTGTCGTCTCTTTGTGGTCTGGATTTGACATTTCCAGTTATGCATTAGAATGTTGGCGTATTCCTAACGTGCACCCCTGATCAAATGCTAACATAGTGGTAGAACACCAAGATAACTCTGTGATGTTGCAAATGCCAGAAAACTGAAGAACTGCTTTGATGAGAAAAAATGGCAAAGGCTAAAACAGATGCAGTCAATGTGCTTTTGGGTCTGGCTGTGTGTCTCTGTGCCTCTGGTGCTTGTCTGGCAATTCTGTTCATCCTAGGGCATTGGATGGAGGACCTCGTTGCCCTGCTTACCCTTCCTTGGGAATTGGAATCTTGGAGCTAAAGAAGCTCACAGAAAGAAGAAAGAGGTGGAGAGTCCAAGGCCCATGGTGCAGGGAAGGACCAGGAAGGGAGACTCAGGGCAGTTTGGGACCCCCTGGGCAGGCCCCAACTCCTTAGCTCTGCCAGGCCACTAGCCTGAGAACCTCCATGCTCTGTGGTGTCCATGGAACCTCCTGGGCTCTGGCCTCCCTGACTCCAGCGTCTCCCACACAGGTGCCGGTATCCTCCTCATACCGTTACTACCAGCCACTTCCATTGTCCAGCACCACAAACCCATTACCCCATGGCTTCCTAAAACCCTCAAACCTCCCCAAAATCCTCATTTCCCCTCTTTCCCTGGAAGCCATGGACCATGCTGTGACTCATATGCCAGGGGACAAGGCAGCTTCCATAAGGCACTCCCCTACCCCACTCCCTAGATCTGGGCCACCCCAAAACGAGAATCAGAGTGAATCTTCTCTCAGCTGCTCCCATAGCCAGTGGGGACAAGGCCCTGCTTCACTTACAAGTGCCAGAGAGGGCAGTAGTAGGAAACCAACTCTGATCAATTCATTCCTGGAGGCCTCATCACAGTTCCCACCCTTTCTCAGGTGCCCACAGACCCATTCAGAGCACTGGCAAGGCCTCTGCCACTCTGCCACAGCCTCATTCTATTCTCTCACAGACTGTTCCTCCAAACCCACTGGACCTCTCATATGCCTTACTTTTTGGCAAGTTATTTGATGCACTTAAAACATGGAGAATTTCACATAATGGTTTTCAATGAGAGCAATATTCAAGGTAGCCAGACCATCAATAATACTGAAATCTGAATTCAGAATTCAACACTCCTATGCTTTCTTAAGCACACCTTTGTGAATAATAGCTTTCTCTTCAAAGTCATGTTATTTTCTGGTCTCATCTAGTTGTTAATAATCTAGTAAAAGGTTAATTAGAAGCAGTGATGCCATCACCTTACTTTGTTTTCTAATTTTAAAAGAATTGCTCAGCCAGATGTAGTCACTCATGCCTGTAATCCCAGCACTTCGGGGCGCCAAAGTGGGCAGATCACTTGAGCCCAGGAGTTCGAGACCAGCCTGGGCAACATAGTGAAACCCCATCTCTACAAAAAATACAAAAATTAGCCAGGCATGGTTATTGCACCTGTAGTCCCTGCTTCTGGGAGGCGGAGGTGGGAGGATCACTTGAACCCAGGAGGTTAAGGCTGCAGTGAGCTGTGGTTATGCCACTGCACTCCAGCCTGGGTGACAGAGCAAGACCTTGTATCAAAAAATTAAAACAACGACAAAAAATAACTGATGTAACTTTTACCATCAAGTGTAATATGTGATGCCGCTTTTTAATTTTTAAAGTTTGTTTTCCTGCTTTATTGAGGTATAATTGACAAATAAAGATTGTATATATTTACTGTGTACAACATATTTTGATATATGTGTACACTGCGAAACAATGATCACAATCAAGTTAATATATTCATCACTTCATATACTTACCATTTTTTGTGTGGTGAGAACATTTAAGATCTACCCTTTTAGCAAGTTGTAAGTATACAATATAGCATCATTAACTATAGTCGCTGTGCTGTACATTAGACCTCCACATCCTGCTGCATAACTGAAACATTGTACCTTTTGTTCAGTATCTCCCATTTACCCCAACTGCCCTCAACCCCTCGTAACCACCATTCCACTTTCTGCAACTCTCTACTCTCTGAGTTCAACTTTTTTCAGTTTTCACATACAAGTGAGATTATGCAATATTTGTGTTTCTATGCCTGGCTTATTTCACTTAGCCAATGTCGTCCATGTTCATCTGTGTTGTCACAAGTCACAGGATTTCCTTCTGCTTAAAGATCGACTAATATTCCATTGTATAGGTACACCATATTTTATTTTCCCAATTATTCCTCAATGGACACTTAGATTGTTTGCATATCATGGCTATTGTGTATAATGTTGCAGTGAACACGGAGTGTAACTGTATCCTTGACAAAGGATTTCATTTCCTTTGAATTTATATCTAGTGGGGTTGTTGGATCATATGGCAGTTCTACTTTTAATTTTTTGAGAAACCTCAATACTATTTTCCATAATGTATGCATCAAGTTACATTCCCACCAACAGTGTATAAGGGTTCTCTTTCCCCACGTGCTCACCAACACTTGTTATCACTTGGCTTTTTAATAACAGCCATTCTAAAAAGTGTGAAGTGATACTTCATTGTGGTTTTGATTTGCACTTCACTGATGGCCAGTGATGTTCAGCACCTTTCCATACACCTTTTGGCCATTTTTTGGAGAAGTGTCTCTTCAAGTCCTTTGCCCATATTAAAATCAGGTTATTTGTTTGTTTGTTTGTTTTTGCTATTGAATTGTATGAATGCCTCATATATTTTGGATCTTGACCCCTTATGAGATATAAAGTTTGCAAATATTTTCTCCCATTCCATAGACTACCTTTTCATTTTGTTGATTGTATCCTTTGCTGTGCAGAAACTTTTCAGTTTGCTGTTTAGTTTAGCTCAGTTCAGTTTAGTTTATTGTTTTTGCTCTTGTTGCCTGAGCTTCTGGTATGATGTCCGAAAAATCATTGCCAAGGCCAATGTCAAGAAGTTGTTCCTATGTTTTCTTCTAGGAGTTTTACAATTTTAGGTCTTACACTTAGGTCTTTAATCCATTTTGAAGTGATTTTTATGTATAGTATAAAGGCCCAATTTAATTATTTTGCATGTGGATATCCAGTTTTCCCAGCACCATTTATTGAAGAGACTATCCTTTCTCCATTGTTTCCTCTTGGCACCCTTGTAAAAAATTAGTTGGCTATATATGCTTCAATTTATTTCTGGGCTCTTTATTATGTTCCATTGGTCTTTGTGTTTGTTTTATATGAGTACTATACTCTTGATTACTATGGCTTTGTAATACAATTTGAAATCAGGAAGTCTGATGTCTCCAATTTTTTCCTTCTCATGATTGTATAATCAGAAGAGCTTTGCCTATGAACACCAGCTTCAGTCACAAGCCCATATTCTCACAAATGAGGAGGACTTTTATTACATATGGGCCTTATTAGGTGGGTCAGTGCCAGAGGTTTACAGGCGCACCATGGCCTGTCACCAAGCGGTGATGATCAACCAAGACAACCACATCAAGGACCTGTGGCATGACAAAAGCCAATTAAACAAGTACCTGTTTCACCACAGATACACCAAGGTCCTCTTCCCTGAGTACATGTGTACTCAATGGCTACTGATGGATATGTCCTATCAGGAGCAGACAGGCTTGCCCACCATCATAAAGCACAGGAAATTCATGGTCATGGTAAAGTACAAGGAGGAAATAGACTGATACGGAATGCTTCCATAAAGGGATCATATTGGGGTTGATGGCCAGGCAGACCTGTCTTCCTCCTGGTATGGTACCCTGATTTAAAATCAGTTTTACTGAAAAGATATAATTCCACCTCTTTTTTCTGTCTGGTTAAGAAAAATTGCTGGTACTTCCCACCATCTCACCAAGTAGCTGGGATTACAGATGGGTACCATCACACCTGGCTAATTTTTGTATTTTTAGTAGAGATGGGATTTCACCACATCGGCTAGGCTGGTCTCGAACTCCTGGCCTCATGTGATCCTTCTGCCTTGGCCTCCCAAAATGCTGGGATTAAAGGCATCAGCCACCACGCCTAGCCAAGATTTCCCTTTATAAAGGGAAGTTAGTGTTTTACAGAAAAGCGTGTGGAAGCTACAAAGAGTTCCCATAACTATTCTCTTTACCTCACCTGTGACCCCATGCACATCATTTCCCCTTGCATACGTGTGGTATGTTTTTTCACAACTGTTGAGCCAACATTGATACATTAACCAAAATCCATAGTTTACAGTAGGCTTTATTCTTTGTGCTGCACATTCTATAGGTTTTGACAAATGAATAATGACATGTATTCACAGTATCATACAGAATAGTTTCACTGACGTAAAAATCCTCTGTGCTCCACCTACATTCATCCCTCCCTCCCTCTTTCAGAAGCCATGGCAACCACTGATATTTTAGTACTTCCATATATTTGCCTTTCTAGCATGTCATATTGTTGGAGTCACACAGTATGTAGCCTTTTCAGTTTGTCTTTTTTAACTTAGTGATATACGTTTAGGCCTCCTTTGTGTGTTTCAGTGGCTTAGTAGCTTATTTCTTTGTGTCACTGAATAACATTCCATTGCATGGATGATGTACCACAGTTTGTTCATACATTCACCTGTTGAAGGACATGTTTATTGCATCCAGAGTTTGGCAATTATGAATATAGCTTCTATAAACATTTGTGTGCAGGACTGCATGTGGACATAAGTTTTCTTTATTTTTTTTATTATACTTTAAGTTCTAGGGTACATGTGCACAATGTGCAGGTTTGTTACATATGTATACATGTGCCATGTTGGTGTGCTGCACCAATTAATTCATCATTTACATTAGGTATATCTCCTAATGCTATCCCTCCCCCCTCCCCTACCCCACGACAGGCCCCGGTGTGTGATGTTCCCCTTCCTGTGTCCAAGTGTTCTCATTGTTCAATTCCCACCTATGAGTGAGAACATGCGGTGTTTGGTTTTTTGTCTTTGTGATAGTTTGCTGAGAATGATGGTTTCTAGCTTCATCCATGTCCCTAAAAAGGACATGAACTCATCAATTTTTATGGCTTCATAGTATTCCATGGTGTATATGTGCCACATTTTCTTAATCCAGTCTATCATTGTTGGACATTTGGGTTGGTTCCAAGTCTTTGCTATTGTGAGTAGTGCCACAATAAACATAAGTGTGCATGTGTCTTTATAGCAGCATGATTTATATTCCTTTGGGTATGTACCCAGTAATGGGATGGCTGGGCCAAACGGTATTTCTAGTTCTCGATCCCTGAGGAATCACCACACTGTCTTCCACAATAGTTGAACTAGTTTACAGTCCCACCAACAGTGTAAAAGTGTTCCTATTTCTCCACATCCTCTCCAGCACCTGTTGTTTCCTGACTTTTTGATGATTGCCATTCTAACTGGTGTGAGATGATATCTCATTGTGGTTTTGATTTGCATTTCTCTGATGGCCAGTGAGGATGAGCATTTTTTCATGTGTCTGTTGGCTGCATAAATGTCTTTTGAGAAGTGTCTGTTCATATCCTTCACCCACTTTTTGATGGGGTTGTTTGTTTTTTTCTTGTAAATTTGTTGGAGTTCATTGTAGATTCTGGATATTAGCCCTTTGTCAGATGAGTAGATTGCAAAATTTTTCTCCCATTCTGTAGGTTGCCTGTTCACTCTGATGGTAGTTTCTTTTGCTGTGCAGAAGAAGCTCTTTAGTTTAATTAGATCCCATTTGTCAATTTTGGCTTTTGTTGCCATTGCTTTTGGTGTTTTAGACATGAAGTCCTTGCCCATGCCTATGTCCTGAATGCTATTGCCTAGGTTTTCTTCTAGGGTTTTTATGGTTTTAGGTCTAACATGTAAGTCTTTAATCCATCTTGAATTAATTTTTGTATAAGGTGTAAGGAAGGGATCCAGTTTCAGCTTTCTGCATATGGCTAGCCAGTTTTCCCAGCACCATTTATTAAATAGGGAATCCTTTCCCCATTTCTTGTTTTTCTCAGGTTTGTCAAAGATCAGATAGTTGTAGATGTGTGGTATTATTTCTGAGGGCTCTGTTCTGTTCCATTGATCTATATCTCTGTTTTGGTACCAGTACCATGACGTTTTGGTTACTGTAGCCTTGTAGTATAGTTTGAAATCAGGTAGCGTGATGCCTCCAGCTTTGTTCTTTTGGCTTAGGATTGACTTGGCAATGCGGGCTCTTTTTTGGTTACATATGAACTTCAAAGTAGTTTTTTCCAATTCTGTGAGGAAAATCATTGATAGCTTGATGGGGATGGCACTGAATCTATAAATTACCTTGGGCAGTATGGCCATTTTCATGATATTGATTCTTCCTATCCATGAGCATGGAATATTCTTCCATTTGTTTGTGTCCTCTTTTATTTCCTTGAGCAGTGGTTTGTAGTTCTCCTTGAAGAGGTCCTTCACATCCCTTGTAAGTTGGATTCCTAGGTGTTTTATTCTCCTTGAAGCAATTGTGAATGGGAGTTCACTCATTATTTGATTCTCTGTTTGTCTGTTATTGGTGTATAAGAATGATTGTGATTTTTGCACATTGACTTTGTATCCTGAGACTGCTGAAGTTGCTTATCAGCTAATGGAGATTTTGGGCTGAGACTATTGGGTTTTCTAGATATACAATCATGTCATCTGCAAACAGGGACAATTTGACTTCCTCTTTTCCTAATTGAATACCCTTTATTTCTTTCTCCTGCCTAATTACCCTGGCCAGAACTTCCAACACTATGTTGAATAGGAGTGGTGAGAGAGGGCATCCCTGTCTTATGCCAGTTTTCAAAGGGAATGCTTCCAGTTTTTGCCCATTCAGTATGATATTGGCTGTGGATTTCTCATAAATAGCTCTTATTATTTTGAGATACGTCCCATCAATACCTAATTTATTGAGAGTTTTTAGCATGAAGGGCTGTTGGATTTTGTCAAAGACCTTTTCTGCATCTATTGAGTTATCATGTGGTTTTTGTCTTCGGTTCTGTTTATATGCTGGATTACATTTACTGATTTGCGTATGTTGAACCAGTCTTGCATCCTAGGGATGAAGCCCACTTGATCACGGTGGATAAGCTTTTTGATGTGCTGCTGGATTCAGTTTACCAGTATTTTATTGAGGATTTTTGCATCAATGTTCATCAGGGATATTGGCCTCAAATTCTTTTTTGTTGTGTCTCTGCCGGGCTTTGGTATCAGGATGATGCTGGCCTCATAAAATGAGTTAGGGAGGATTCCCTCTTTTTCTATTGATTGGAATAGTTTCAGGAGGAACAGTACGAGCTCCTCCTTGTACCTCTGGTAGAATTTGGCTGTGAACCCGTCTGGTCCTGGACTTTTTTTGGTTGGTAAGCTATTAACTATTGCCTCAATTTCAGAGCCTGTTATTGGTCTATTCAGAGATTCAACTTCTTCCTGGTTTAGTCTTGGGAGGGTGTATGTGTCGAGGAATTTATCCATGTCTTCTAGATTTTCAGTTTATTTGCATAGAGGTGTTTATAGTATTCTCTGATGGTAGTTTGTATTTCTGTGGGATCGGTGGTGATATCCCCTTTATCATTTTTTATTGCATCTGTTTGATTCTTCTCTCTTTTCTTCTTTATTAGTCTTGCTAGCAGTCTACCAATTTTGTTGATCTTTTCAAAAAACCAGCTCCTGGATTCATTGATTTTTTGAAGGGCTTTTTGTGTCTCTATCTCCCTCAGTTCTGTTCTGATCTTAGTTATTTCTTGCCTTCTGCTAGCTTTTGAATGTGTTTGCTCTTGCTTCTCTAGTTCTTTTAATTGTGATGTTAGGGTGCCAATTTTAGATCTTTCCTGCTTTCTCTTGTGGGCATTTAGTGCTATAAATTTCCCTCTACACACTGCTTTAAATGTGTCCTAGAGATTCTGGTATGTTGTGTCTTTTTTCTCATTGGTTTCAAAGAACATCTTTATTTCTGCTTTCATTTCGTTATGTACCCAGTAGTCATTCAGGAGCAGGTTGTTCAGTTTCCATGTAGTTGAGCGGTTTTGAGTGAGTTTCTTAATCCTGAGTTCTAGTGTGATTGCACTGTGTTCTGAGAGACAGTTTGTTATAATTTCTGTTCTTTTACATTTGCTGAGGAGTGCTTTACCTCCAACAATGTGGTCAATTTTGGAATAGGTGTGGTGTGGTGCTGAGAAGAATGTATATCGTAGATTTGGGGTGGAGAGTTCTGTAGATGTCTATTAGGTCTGCTTGGTGCAGGGCTGAGTTCAATTCCTGGATAGCCTTTTAACTTTCTGTCTCATTGATCTGTCTAACATTGACAGTGTGGTGTTAAAGTCTCCCATTATTATTGTGTGGGAATCTAAGTCTCTTTGTAGGTCTCTATGGACTTGCTTTATGAATCTGGGTGCTCCTGTATTGGGTGCATATATATATTTAGGATAGTTAGCTCTTCTTGTTGAATTGATCCCTTTACCATTATGTAATGGCCTTCTTTGTCTCTTTTGATTTTTGTTGGTTTTAAGTTTGTTTTATCAGAGACTAGAATTGCAACCCTTGCTTTTTTTTTTATTTTCCTTTTGCTTGGTAGATCTTCCTCCATCCCTTTATTTAGAGCCTATATGTGTCTCTGCACCTGAGTTGGGTCTCCTGAATACAGCACACTGATGGGTCTTGACTCTTTATCCAATTTGCCAGTCTGTGTCTGTAGCCATTTACATTTAAGGTTAGTATTGTTATGTGTGAATTTGATCCTGTCATTATGATGTTAGCTGGTTATTTTGCTAGTTAGTTGATGCAGTTTCTTCCTAGCATCAATGGTCTTACAATTTGGCATGTTTTTGCAGTGGCTGATACCAGTTGTTCCTTTCCATGTTTAGTGCTTCCTTCAGGAGCTCTTGTAGGGCAGGCCTGCTGGTGAAAAAATCTCTCAGCATTTGCTTGTGTGTAAACGATTTTATTTCTCCTTCACTTATGAAGCTTAGTTTGGCTGGGTATGAAATTCTGGGTTGAAAATTCTTTTCTTTAAGAATGTCGGAATAGGAACAGCTCTGGTCTACAGCTCCCAGCGTGAGCAACACAGAAGATGGGTGACTTCTGCATTTCCATCTGAGGTACTGTGTTCATCTCACTAGGGAGTGCTAGACAGTGGATGCAGGTCAGTGGGTGAGCGCACCGTGCGCCAGCCAAAGCAGGGGCAAAGCATTGCCTCACTCGGGAAGCACAAGGGGTCAGGGAGTTCCCTTTCCAGGGGTGACAGATGGCACCTGGAAAATCGGGCCACTCCCACCCAAATACTGTGCTTTTCCGACGGGCTTAGGAAACGGTGCACCAGGAGATTATAGCCCGCACTTGGCTAAGAGGGTCCTACACCCACGGAGTCTCGCTGATTGCCAGCACAGCAGTCTGAGATCAAACAGCAAGGTGGCAGCGAGGCTGGGGGAGGGGTGCCCGCCATTGCCCAGGCTCGCTTAGGTAAACAAAGCAGCCGGGAAGCTCAAACTGGGTGGAGCCCACCACAGCTCAAGGAGGCCTGCCTGCCTCTGTAGGCTCCACCTCTGGGGGCAGGGTGCAGACAAACAAAAAGACAGCAGTAACCTCTGCAGACTTAAATGTCCCTGTCTGACAGCTTTGAGGAGAGCAGAGCTTCTCCCAGCACGCAGCTGGAGATCTGAGAACGGGCAGACTGCCTCCTCAAGTGGGTCCCTGACCCCTGACCCCCGAGCAGCCTAACTGGGAGGCACCTCCCAGCAGGGGCAGACTGACACCTCACACGGCCGGCCAGGTACTCCAACAGACCTGCAGCTGAGGGTCCTGTCTGTTAGAAGGAAAACTAACAAACAGAAAGGACATCCACACCAAAAACCCATCTGTACGTCACCATCATCAAAGACCAAAAGTAGATAAAACCACAAAGATGGGGAAAAAACAGAGCAGAAAAACTGGAAACTCTAAAAAGCAGAGTGGCTCTCCTCCTCCAAGGGAACGCACTTCCTCACCAGCAACGGAACAAAGCTGGACGGAGAATGACTTTGACGAGCTGAGAGAAGAAGGCTTCAGATGATCAAATTACTCCGAGCTAGGGGAGGATATTCAAACCAAAGGCAAAGAAGTTGAAAACTTTGAAAAAAATTTAGAAGAATGTATAACTAGAATAACCAATACAGAGAAGTGCTTAAAGGAGCTGATGGAGCTGAAAACCAAGGCTCGAGAACTACGTGAAGAATGCAGAAGCCTCAGGAGCCGATGCGATCAAATGGAAGAAAGGGTATCAGCAATGGAAGATGAAATGAATGAAATGAAGCGAGAAGGGAAGTTTAGAGAAAAAAGAATAAAAAGAAACGAGCAAAGCCTCCAAGAAATGTGGGACTATGTGAAAAGACCAAATCTACGTCTGATTGGTGTACCTGAAAGTGAAGGGGAGAATGGAACCAAGTTGGAAAACACTCTGCAGGATATTATCCAGGAGAACTTCCCCAATCTAGCAAGGCAGGCCAACATTCAGATTCAGGAAATACAGAGAACGCCACAAAGATACTCCTCAAGAAGAGCAACTCCAAGACACATAATTGTCAGATTCACCAAAGTTGAAATGAAGGAAAAAATGTTAAGGGCAGCCAGAGAGAAAGGTCGGGTTACCCTCAAAGGGAAGCCCATCAGACTAACAGCAGATCTCTTGGCAGAAACCCTACAAGCCAGAAGAGAGTGGGGGCCAATATTCAACATTCTTAAAGAAAAGAATTTTCAACCCAGAATTTCATATCCAGCCAAACTAAGCTTCATAAGTGAAGGAGAAATAAAATCCTTTACAGACAAGCAAATGCTGAGAGATTTTGTCACCACCAGGCCTGCCCTAAAAGAGGTCCTGAAGGAAGTGCTAAACATGGAAAGGCACAACCGGTACCAGTCGCTGCAAAATCATGCCAAAATGTAAAGACCATTGAGACTAGGAAGAGACTGCATCAACTAACGAGCAAAATAACCAGCTAACATCATAATGACAGGATCAAATCCACACATAACAATATTAACTTTAAATGTAAATGGACTAAATGCTCCAATTAAAAGACACAGACTGGCAAATTGGATAAAGACTCAAGACCCATCAGTGAGCTGTATTCAGGAAACCCATCTCACGTGCAGAGACACACATAGGCTCAAAATAAAAGGATGGAGGAAGATGTACCAAGCAAATGGAAAACAAAAAAACGCAGGGGTTGCAATCCTAGTCTCTGATAAAACAGACTTTAAACCAACAAAGATCAAAAGAGGCAAAGAAGGCCATTACATAATGGTAAAGGGATCAATTCAACAAGAAGAGCTAACTATCCTAAATATATATATGCACCCAATACAGGAGCACCCAGATTCATAAAGCAAGTCCTTAGAGACCTACAAAAGGACTTAGACTCCCACACATTAATAATGGGAGACTTTAACACCCCACTGTCAACATTAGACAGATCAATGAGACAGAAAGTCAACAAGGATACCCAGGAATTGAACTCAGCCCTGCACCAAGCGGACGTAATAGACATCTACAGAACTCTCCACCCCAAATCAACAGAATATACATTTTTTTCAGCACCACACCACACCTATTCCAAAATTGACCACATACTTGGAAGTAAAGCACTCCTCAGCAAATGTAAAAGAACAGAAATTATAACAAACTATCTCTCAGATCACAGTGCAATCAAGCTAGAACTCAGGATTAAGAATCTCACTCAAAACCACTCATATATGCACCCAATACAGGAGCACCCAGATTCACAAAGCACGTCTTTACAATTTCGCATGTTTTTGCAGTGGCTGGTACCAATTGTTCCTTTCCATTTTTAGTGCTTCCAAAAAAGAGAATTTTAGACCAATATCCTTGATGAACATTGATGCAAAAATCCTCAATAAAATACTGGCAAACTGAATCCAGCAGCACATCACAAAGCTTATCCACCATGATCAAGTGGGCTTCATCCCTGGGATGCAAGGCTGGTTCAATATATGCAAATCAATAAATGTAATCCAGCATATAAACAGAACCGAAGACAAAAACCACATGATTATCTCAATAGATGCAGAAAAGGCCTTTGACAAAATTCAACAACCTTCATGCTAAAAACTCTCAATAAATTAGGTATTGATGGGACGTATCTCAAAATAATAAGAGCTATCTATGACAAACCCACAGCCAATATCATACTGAATGGGCAAAAACTGGAAGCATTCCCTTTGAAAACTGGCATAAGACAGAGATGCCCTCTCTCACCACTTCTATTCAACATAGTGTTGGAAGTTCTGGCCAGGGCAATTAGGCAGGAGAAGGAAATAAAGGGTATTCAATTAGGAAAAGAGGAAGTCAAATTGTCCCTGTTTACAGACGACATGATTATATATCTAGAAAACCCCATTGTCTCAGCCCAAAATCTCCTTCAGCTGATAAGCAACTTCAGCAAAGTCTCAGGATACAAAATCAATGTACAAAAATCACAAGCATTCTTATACACCAATAACAGACAAACAGAGAGCCAAATCATGAGTGAACTCCCATTCACAATTGCTTCAAAGAGAATAAAATACCTAGGAATCCAACTTACAAGGGATGTGAAGGACCTCTTCAAGGAGAACTACAAACCACTGCTCAAGGAAATAAAAGAGGATACAAACAAATGGAAGAACAGTCCATGCTCATGGGTAGGAAGAATCAATATCGTGAAAATGGCTATACTACCCAAGGTAATTTACAGATTCAATGCCATCCCCATCAAGCTACCAATGACTTTCTGTACAGAATTGGAAAAAACTACTTTAAAGTTCATACGGAAGCAAAAAAGAGCCCGCATCGCCAAGTCAATCCTAAGCCAAAAGAACAAAGCTGGAGGCATCACACTACCTGACTTCAAACTATACTACAAGGCTACAGTAACCAAAACGTCATGGTACTGGTACCAAAACAGAGATATAGATCAATGGAACAGAGCAGAGCCGTCAGAAATAATGCCACATATCTACAACTATCTGATCTTTGACAAACCTGAGAAAAACAAGAAATGGGGAAAGGATTCCCTATTTAATAAGTGGTGCTGGGAAAACTGGCTAGCCATATGTAGAAAGCTGAAACTGGATCCCTTCCTTACACCTTATACAAAAATCAATTCAAGATGGATTAAAGACTTCAACGTTAGACCTAAACCCATAAAAACCCTAGAAGAAAACCTAGGCATTACCATTCAGGACATAGGCATGGGGAAGGACTTCATGTCTAAAACACCAAAAGCAATGGCAACAAAAGACAAAATTGACAAATGGGATCTAATTAAACTCAAGAGCTTCTGCACAGCAAAAGAAACTACCATCAGAGTGAACAGGCAACCTACAAAATGGGAGAAAATTTTCACAACCTACTCATCTGACAAAGGGCTAATATCCAGAATCTACAATGAACTCCAACAAATTTACAAGAAGAAAACAAACAACAAAAAGTGGGCAAAGGACATGAACAGATACTTCTCAAAAGAAGACATTTATGCAGCCAAAAAACACATGAAAAAATGCTCACCATCACTGGCCATCAGAGAAATGCAAATCAAAACCACAATGAGATATCATCTCACACCAGTTAGAATGACAATCATTAAAAAGTCAGGAAACAACAGGTGCTGGAGAGGATGTGGAGAAATGGGAACACTTTTACACTGTTTGTGGGACTGTAAACTAGTTCAACCCTTGTGGAAGTCAGTGTGGCGATTCCTCAGGGATCTAGAACTAGAAATTCCATTTGACCCAGCCATCCCATTACTGGGTATATACCCAAAGGACTATAAATCATGCTGCTATAAAGACACATGCACACGTATGTTTATTGCGGCATTATTCACAATAGCAAAGACTTGGAACCAACCCAAATGCCCAACAATGATAGACTGGATTAAGAAAATGTGGCACATATACACCATGGAATACTATGCAGCCATAAAAAATGATGAGTTCGTGTCCTTTTTAGGGACATGGATGAAATTGGAAATCATCATTCTCAGCAAACTATCACAAGAACAAAAAACCAAACACCACATATTCTCACTTATACGTGGGAATTGAACAATGAGAACACATGGACACAGGAAGGGGAACATCACACTTTGGGGACTGTTGTGGGGTGGGGGGACGGGGGAGGGATAGCATTGGGAGATATACCTAATGCTAGATGACGAGTTAGTGGGTGTAGCACACCAGCATGGCACATGTATACATATGTAACTAACTTGCACATTGCGCACATGTACCATAAAACCTAAAGTATAATAATAATAAATAAATAAATTAATAAATTTAAAAAAAAAAAGAATGTCAAATATTTGTCCCCACTCTCTTCTGGCTTGTAGAGTTTCTGCCAAGAGATCTGCTGTTAGTCTTATGGGCTTTCCTTTGTGAGTAACCCGACCTTTCTCTCTGGCTGCCCTTAATATTTTTTCCTTCATTTCAACTTTGGTGAATCTGACAATTACGTGACTTGGAGTTGCTCTTCTTGAGGAGTATCTTTGTGGCATTCTCTGTATTTCCTGAATTTGAATGTTGGCCTGCCTTGCTAGGTTGGGGAAGTTCTCCTTGATAATATCCTGAAGAGTGTTTTCCAACTTGGTTCCATTCTCCCCGTCACTTTCAGGTACACCAATCAGACGTAGATTTGGTCTTTTCACATAGTCCCATATTTCTTGGAGGCTTTGTTTATTTCTTTTTACTCTTTTTTCTCTAAACTTCTCTTCTCGCTGCATTTCATTCATTTGACCTTCAATCACTGACACCCTTTCTTCCAGTTGATCGAATCGGCTACTGAAGCTTGTGCATCCTATCACGTAGTTCTTGTGCCATGGTTTTCAGCTCCATCAGGTCATTTAAGGTCTTCTCTATGCTGTTTATTCTATTTAGCCATTCATCTAATCTTTTTTCAAGGTTTTTAGCTCCTTTGCGATGGGTTCGAACTTCCTCCTTTAGCTCGGAGGATTTTGTTATTACCGATTGTCTGAAGCCCTCTTCTCTCAACTCATCAAAGTCATTCTCCGTCCAGCTTCATTCCATTGCTGGCAAGGAGCTGCATTACTTTGAAGGAGAAGAAGTGCTCTGATTTTTAGAATTTTCAGCTTTTCTGCTCTGTTTTCTCCCCATCTTTGTGGTTTTATCTACCTTTGGTCTTTGATGATGGTGACATTCAGATGGGCTTTTGGTGTGGATGTCCTTTCTGTTTGTTAGTTTTCCTTCTAACAGTCAGGACCCTCAGCTGCCGGTCTGTTGGAGTTTGCTGGAGGTCCACTCCAGACCCCGTTTGCCTGGGTATCACCAGTGGAGGCTGCAGAACAGCAAATATTGCAGAATGGCAAATGTTGCTGTCTGATCGTTCCTCTGGAAGCTTTGTCTCAGAGGGGCACCGGGCCATATGAGGTGTCAGTCAACCCCTACTGGGAGGTGTCTCCCAGTTAGGGTACTCAGGGGTCAGGGACCCATTTGAGGAGGCAGTCTGTCCATTCTGAGATCTCAAATTCCATGCTGGGAGAACCACTACTGTCTTCAAAGCTCAGTTGGAAATGCAGAAATCACCCGTCTTCTGCATTGCTCACCCTGGGAGCTGTAGACTGGAGCTGTTCCTATTCGGCCATCTTGGAACCCTTCCCAGGTATCCCTTTTATACAGTGATTTCCATTTCTTTAGACAAATATCTAGTAGTGGGATACCTGGCTCATACAGTAATTCTATTTTTATTTTTTTTAGAAACCTCCATACTGTATTCCATAATGGCTGTACTAATTTACATTCCACCAACAGTGTATAAGAGTTTCCTTTTCTCTGGCTGGGCATGGTGGCTCACTCCTGCAATCCCAGCACTTTGGGAGGCCGACTAGGGTAGGTCACTTGAGTTCAGGAGTTCAAGACCAGCCTGGCCAACATGGTGAAACCCCATCTGTATTAAAATACACGCACACAAAAATAGCTGGGTGTGGTGGCAGACACCTGTAATCCCAGCTACTCAGGAGGCTGAGGCAAGATAATCACTTGAACCCAGGAGGCAGGGGTTGCTGTGAGCTGAGTTCACATCACTGTACTCCAGCCTGGGTAATAGAGTGAGACCCCGTCTCAAAAAAAAAAAAGATTTCCCTTTTCTCTGCAGCATCACCAGCATTTATTTTTTCTTTCTTTCAGCCATTCTAACCAGGGTGAGATGACATTTCATTGTGCTTTTGATTTTCATTTCTCTGATGATTAGTGATATTGAGCGTTTTTCATATACCTGTTGTTCATTTGTATATCTTCTTTTCAGAAATATCTATTCAATTTATAGACCACCTTTTAGTTGGATAATTTGAGTTTTTGCTGTTGAGTTGTTTGTGTTCCTTGTATATTCTGGATATGTCTCTTTTCAGATGAATAGTTTGCAAAGATTTTCTCCTATTCTACAGGCTGTCTCCTCACTCTGTTGATTGTTTACTTTTCTGGGCAGGAAGTTTTCAGTTTAATATATTGCCACTTGTCTATATTTTTGTTGCCTGTGCTTTTAAAGTCTTAGCCATGAAATCTTTGCCTAAACTAATGTCCTAAAACGTTTCTCCTATGTTTTCTTTTACTAGTTTTCTAGTTTGGGTCTTACAGCCTTTAATCCATTTTTAGTTGATTTTTTGTGTGGTGAGAAATAGGCGTCTGGTTTTATTCTTCTGCATATGGATATTCAGTTTTCCCAGCACCATTTATTGAAGACATTGTCCTTTCCCCAGTGTATGTTCTTGGCACCTTTGTCAAAAATCAGTTGGTTGTAAATATATGGATTTATGTCTGGGTTCTCTATTATATTCCATTAGTCTACGTTTCCCCTTTCATACCAATGCCACTCTGTTTTGGTTTCTATAGCTTTGTTGTATATTTTGAAGTTAGGAAATGTGATGCCTCTACATTTGTCATTTTTGCTCAGCATTGCTTTGGCTATTTGGGATATTTTGGTTCTATATGAATTTTAGAATTCTTTTTCTGTTTCTGTGAAAAATGTCATTGATATTTTGATAGGGATTGCATTGATTCTATAGATTGCTTTGGGTAGTATGCTAATTTTAACATTACTATTCCAATACATGAGCATGGAATGTCTTGACATTTGTTTGTTTCCTTTTCAATTTCTTTCATTGCCTTTTTTTTTTTTAAAGAGATAGGGTCTTGCTATGTTGCCCAGGCTGGATTTGAACTCCTGGGCTCAAGTGATCCTTTCACCTCTGTATCTGGGACTACAGGTGCACCACCACACCAGGCTCATTGCAAGAGATATAGAGAAATATTTCCCTAGGACCTGAGTATTGTTAGATAAGACTGTAGGTTTTTTAGATTACAAGTTTCTCCATGTCAACACTGAGAACCAGATGACAAGTGACAGAGGTACCCATGTGTCCTTAAAAAATTATTTTGTGGGTATAGATGTAATATATGGGGCCACTACCAATGCAGTACTACTTTATACAAAATGATTGATATGGAATTGTTTGGATAATATGATGTCTAACTCCAGAAGGTAGAGACTTTGGTTAAGAATTTCAAGGGAGACATTTCTTTCCTTTTAATCTTTTCCACCAACATCCAAAGCCTCCACAGATATGCCTCTTCATCATTCTTACCAGGCAGGTTTTAGTTTTCCTAATTTACTCAATGAATGTGGTGTCTTTTGGAAATCTCCACTTTGTGTAAGAATTGTCAAGCTAATTAAGCCTTGTGTGCTTGGTTAGCACCCCTATCTTTATTGAAGCACTTATCACAATAGCTAAGATATGGAATCAATCTAAATGTCCACTAACAGATAATGGATAAAGAAAATGGGTTATATATACACAATGGAATACTATTCAGTCGTTAAAAAAATAAAACCATGTCATTTGTGGCAAAGAGCCTGGAGAACATTGTGTTAAGTGAAATAAGTCAGGCACAGAAAGATAAATACCACATGTTCTCCCTCAGATGTGGGAACTAAAAGAAATTAACAAAATGGGCAAAGAAATTAACACAATCTTACATCTTTTAGCAAACTGGGAATTAGAGGATATGTCTTCTGAGTGATTAAGTGCATGTGCCACAAACTTTCACTCAATACCGTGTTGAATACTTTTCCCCTAAGATCAGGGACTGGCAAACTATGTCTACATCTCTACTTTTTCTCAACATTTTACTGGAGGTTATAGCAAATATAAGGGTAAGAAATAAAAATAAAAGGCATACAGGATAAAAAGGAAGAAGCAAAATTCTCTTTATTCATAGAAAACATGACTGTGTACATAGAATATCCTAAGAAATTTACAAAGAAACTACTAAAAGTAAAGAGTGAATTTAGCAAAGTTCCAGCATACAAGGTGAATATATAAAAATCAACTGTATTTTCCAGTAGTGAATACTGAAAACTAAAATGTAAAAGATACCATTTATGATAGCATACAAAAAACTTATAAAACACATAAGGATAAATTAGTAAATACTGTACAACACTTATACACTGAAAATCACAAAAGAGGCAAATTTTTCTGTAAAGGACCAGATAGTAAATATTATAGGCTCTGCAGATTGTATATGGTCTCTGTTGCATATTTTCCTCTGTTTTTCTTCCTTTTTTCCTTTCCTCTTTTCTACAAACTTTGAAAACTCTTATCACCATTCTAAGGTTATTGGCATTACAGAAACAGACTGGAAAGAATTCAGCTCACGAACTGTAATTCGTCAACCCCAACCACAAAATAGTCTCTGAGAGAAAATTAAAGCGTTCTAAAGGCCGGGCACGTGGCTTACACCTTTGGGAAACCGAGGTAGGTGGATCACCTGAGGTCAGGAGTTCGAGACCAGCCTGACCAACATGGTGAAACCCCGTGACTACTAAAAATACAAAATTAGCTGGGCATAGTGGTGCATGCCTGTAGTGCCAGATGCTCGAGAGGCTGAGGCAGGATAATCACTTGAACCCGGGAGGTGGATGCTATAGGGAGCTGAGATTGCACTATTGCACTCCAGCCTGGGCAACAAGAGTGAAACTCTGTCAAAAAAAAAAAGAGTTCTAAATATAAGGAACTATTTACCATCCTGATAGAGTGCACTATTTGATATCAGTAAATTGCCAATTTCAGCCAGGATCCTGACAAGTAGGTCTATGGAATTGTCACAAGAGATGTTGGTGTCCTTGGAGCATAAGGCTCTTAAGACAGAGTGTATCTTGCACCTAAGTGGTCTCCTGTCCTGTACCTGGGAGAAGCTAGTTCACAGACAGCTGTGTGGTTTGTGCAAGACTCATTTAGCAGAGAAATGCCCAATATGGTTGTGCTGACAATTGGTGCTCTCTACCCTGCATCTTCTGATGCAGGCAGTGAACGCTCTCATGACTGGTGTACCATGGTGCTAAGTACCCTAAGGACTATTTAAAAATGTAAATACGTGACACACATGATGAGGCATCACCACTGTCAGGTGATCAATGGATAAACTCTGGAACCAGACAGTCTGAGTCAAATCCTGACTCTCCCTTACGCCCACATGGGTGACCTGAGGAAGGTGCAAAGTCCTAAATGCTGTTTGCAATTTGAAAAATTTGTTAAAGGAGGGAAAATCTGCTTGCCTGGAAGGGATGGTATGGGGTGCAGGACCTGGGAAGATTGGGGTGCCAAGTACCCATCTCAGAAACCATCACAGCCCAGCTGGACTCACACCTCATGCCTATGGACCCACACCTTCCTGGGTGGCCACAGAGAAGATATGCCTGTTCCAGGACTTGAGAGGCCCTAGAGGGATCCCTGGAGGAAACAGTGTGTGGTAACCCTGAGCTACCATATGGGAAGGGGACATTGTGGGGGTAAACTAGTGTCCTCTGCAGAGGTTGTCTGAAAGGAAGAGGTCAGGGCAAATCACACCCCACACTGCTTGGTCTCTCCTCCCCATCAGAGCACGCGTCTTGCAGCTGCAGCCCTGCTGGGCCACCTGGGTGCACCAGTAATGACATAAGACAGAGTTGATCCCTGCTGGCCACACCCCACCTCTCCTACCCTGACTTCCTGCAAGCCAGGGCCCCATCCTGGCAGGATCTAGGGCGCTCTGACCTCTGACCTCCAATAACCCCAGAGAAAAGGGCTAGGAGACTCACAGGCACTAGTTGCTGCCCCTAGGTTAGATGCTGAGGAGCCTGCAGACCTGGCGATCTGGGGGTGACAGTTATGTGGGGTCCTATAATACACAGTCCTGAATGCTTTTCCATGTCATCGGGCACGCCTGGTGCCAAGCACCTGCAAAGAGCATGAGCTGTCTCAAGCTCTCAAAAGTCCTGCTGGGATTCCCCTTTGCCCTTTGGTGCCTTGTCTTCCCTCTCTGCTCTAGCACACCCTTTCTCTGGTGTGTGTTCCAATGACATGTCACAAACATCCAGCATGGTTTGCCTTGGAGGAACATGCAGCTAGGAGACCTCTCCAAATTTCTTACTAGACTCTCAGTGTCAGACAGCACACAAACTGCTCTTCACGGACAACTTCCTCAGTAAGCCTCACCCTGCCTGGCCCCTGGGCCACCATCCTCCTTTTTCTCCCTGCCCTCTCCATTCCTGCTTCTGGCAGGAATCCTCCTGCTGCACCTGTGCATCTTCTGAACACAGTTCCTGGGAGCAATACGGTCACCTTTACCCCCTAGGTTTAGATCACCCCTGAGAGGCCTTATGCAACCCAGCAAGCTCAGTGTTTACATCAGAAGGGGGCCTCCCCTTGGTGTCATGCCAGGGCTCTCAGAAAGACAGCACTGTACGCTTGCACCTCAAAGAAGTGCAGCCACTTAGGAAAAGTACGGCTCCAACCTGCAGGAGGAAACTGACTTCTCTTCCTGTCACTCTCTGAGTGACATCTGCGCTCTTTCAATAGCAGGAGCGCCATATGGGCCATCTGATCACTCCCCCGATCCTTGCTTAAAAGAGACTGAGGGCCGGGCATGGTGTCTCACGCCTGTAATCCCAGCACTTTGGGAGGCTGAGGCGGGCAGATAACCTGAGGTCAGGAGTTCGAGACCAGCCTGGCCAACATGTTGAAACCCCATCTCTACTAAAAATACAAAAATTAGCTGGGCGTGGTTGCGCATACCTGTAGTCCCAGCTACTCGGGAGGCTGAGGCAGGAGAATCACTTGAATCCAGGAGACAGAGGTTTGCTTGAACCCAGGAGACAGAGGTGGAGGCAGGAGAATTGCTTGAACCTGAGAGGTGGAGGCCTGAGGCAGGAGAATGGCATGAACCCTGGAGGTGGAGCTTGCAGTGAGCCAAGATCGCGCCACTGCACTCCAGCCTGGGCGACAGAGCGAGACTCCGTCTCAAAAAAAAAAAAAAAAAAAAAAAAAAAAAGGGGGAATCAAGAGAAAGGGCCACCGCAGCAGTGCCATGCACCATCAATATCTAAGCCCCTTTGGGTAGTGGCATCTTTGCAGTCATTGTGTCTGTCCCAAACCCTGGCTCCTTGTCAGGGGGCATTGAAATGTGCAGAAGGGCTGAGAACACTCAGAACCACAACTTATTCTAGGAGGGGCTTAGACCTGAGCACCAGGTCCTGCCAGCCTATAGTATCCCTGTTGCAATGAAGGAAGATCAGCTCTACGGAGCAGAAATCTGTTCTGGGAGCCCTTTCCTTCCTGGCTACAGAGTGACTGAGGCCCACCCAGCCAAAGCATACCTATTACTATTGAAGGAGATAGCATCGCTAAGAAGGAGCATGTATCAGAATAAACTTCTGTTCCTCCTTGTGTTCGGATCACCCGGGTCCCATCCTGCTAGAGCACATCAGTTGGATGGGCGTCTCTATAACGGTGCTGGGGATAATTCTGTTGCTGTCTATAGTCAGACCACCTGGGACACACCTGGCCAGAATGCATCGGTAGCCTTGAGGGTTCCGACACCACACTTGTGCTTAGAGGCCCTCTTGTGTCCGCCTACATGCAAAGCACCTGGGCTCCACTTGTTCAGAGCACATGTGTTGCAATGGGAGGGCACATCACAACTGTGACAAAGAGTCCTCTTTCTGCACCTCGTCAGAGCATTTGGGGCCCACCTGGCTAATAAACACATGTTCCTACTTTCTATCAGGCACCCATGGGAGCACATGTGCTACTGTTGGAGGGGCTGACACCACACTTGTGGTTGGAGATGCTACTGTTTATGAATCCAGTTCAGAGCACCACAGACCTTCCAGCCCCGGGCATACATTGGTACAGTGGGAGGGGACACCACCATACCTGTGTTTGGGAACATTTCCATACCCACCATCATTCAGAGAACCTGGGACGCTTATGGCCAGAGCACATCTGTTGTAGTCAGAGGAGGGCAACATCATAAACTTAGAGGAAGACACTTTTAGTCTCCCTTTCAGTCCAAACTCCTGGAGCATAAGCCAGGGAGCCTACCCCTTTTGACTTTGTAGGAGCCAACATCACTGAGAAAATACTTGTGCTTCAGGTAGAGTAAATGTCCCTCTGTGGTGGGCACAGCAAATGGCAGCCTTGTTTTTGACCCTGCCCCCGCCCCCAAGCCCCCATCACCTGCCCAGGTCTTCACAGAAGATGGAAGTACTGGATTGCCAACCTATTCATTTTTCTCTAGTGAAAGAACCAGGAACTCAGTGCCTAAGAAGCAAAATCTTCTTGTAGAAATGGCAGTGGGTGGCCACTGTCCACCATGAAAGAACCTTACTCTGCTGGAAAGGCTCAACCCATTCTAATTATGTCAGACTCAACCTGCTCTTCCTCCTCCTCTAGCAAGCTTAAGCTGAGCACCTCGAAGGGCTTCTTTTTATGTTGAAAGGCACGGGTTTGGATGGCGGTTCATCAGAGGTCAATACCCCAGTTTGAGAAAGTCCACTGTGGGGAGGAAAGAGAGACTTGTAAGTACCAACTGTGCTCCACTCTGGTTTTGTCTGTAAGCCTGGAAGACCCAAGCTCTGGGACAGTTTCCTTCTAGTCTTGGGACTGGTAGCACCTCTGGCAACTCCCACCCCGCTGCAGGCAAGCTGTTCCTTTTCTTTCAACCTATTTGTCTCCATGGTCCTTTCACTTGCTTTTCCGGATTAAATATCTAAAGCCTCCTTCATGTTAATGAGTCTCTGCTCTGAGGTCTTCACTTTTAGGCCATTCTAGAAGGAAGGATGCCTTCTATGAATGGTGACAGGTTGAGCCAGACTTGACATTTCAAAATTTTCTGTGGCTCAGCTAATGTGATATGGAAGTAGCACACTCTAGGACTGTTTGTGCTGACTTCTGACGTCTCTGATGAGAGTGTGAGGATATCAGCCCAGGAGGAGGCGAGGTCCAGAGAAAGAGAGAACAGGACATGCCCTTGCCACCTCCCTCTGTGCTTCCCCTACACCATCTGACCTCCCTGAAGGTCAGATCCTCCCTGCTGTGTGACAGGAAACCACACTTTACTGTTTTCGTCTTTTAAAAATGTTTGAATATCTTTTCTGTGTCTTTTTTAAAAAATTAGATTGGGGCCAGGCATTCCACCATGAAATACAAATAAAGCCCTGAGGCCGGTTGAGGTGGCTCACGCTTGTAATCCCAGCACTTTGGGAGGCCGAGGTGGGGTGGATCACCTGAGGTCAGGAGTTCAAGACCAGTCTGGCCAACATGGTGAAACCCCATCTCTACAAAAATACAAAAATTAGCCAGGCGTGGTACCATGTGCCTATAATCCCAGCTGCTTGGGAGGCTGAGGCAGAATTGCTTGAACCCTGGAGGCGGAGGTTGCAGTGAGCCAAGATCGTGCCACTGCACTCCAGCCTGGGTGACAGAGCAAGACTCCATCTCAGAAAAATAAACAAACAAATAACTAATACAACCCTGAGCCCTCTGACCGACTGAACAGACCTCTCTTGGCCAAGGTGACCCCCCAAAAACTAAAAACTAAGTTTCCCGGCCATAAGGAGATGGGAAATTGCGCCTCCGTATACCCCTTCCTCACTAACTGTTACCAGGTTTTTTGTTTGTCTGTTTCCTAAATTAAACAGAAACAAGCCCTGGAAAAACAAAGAATGGAACACCCCTCCTCTGACTTCAACCAACTGCCTGCTGCTGCAGCCTGACTCCCAGTCCTTTTTGTGGTTTTAAGGTGACAAACTGACCAGGCTACAAAGTATCCAACCATGGGCTGGTTCTGGCTGGTTCACCGAGGCTGTATACAAAGTGCCTTCGTGTCCTGTGTTTCACCTTTTAACATACAGAGCCTAATTTTACTGCATTTTAATGTTAAATATCCACTCGAAGGTGAACATGAGATGTATGTAACACATATGTTTGCTTATCAAGCACACATATGACCCCCCTTCATGAACATTCATAGTTCCCCCTGTGACCTGCTGAATATGTCTGTTTAGCCAACCTGTTTGGCATAAAACTCCTATCCCACCCTATCTCCCTCAAAGTACCTGTTTGTGGTCTCAGCTGGAGGTGCCACTTCCCAGCCTGCAGTCTGCAACCCTTCTCAAGAAATAAAGTCCTCCTTTCCAAGTTTACGGGTCTCATATTTTTAGTTGACACCCCCAAGTTGGTGCTTCACATGGAGAGGATAGGTTTGGCATCCAGCCTCTTGGGCCTGCAAGAAGAATGAAAGAAAGAGTTCATGCCACGGGGTAATTACTGAAACATTTTAAGTCTAGGATAAAATATATGACTCAAAAGTTGTTATCATACTCCTTTAAAAAGTCTTACAAAAAATTATTTTCAGGCCGGGCACAGTAGCTCATGCCTGTAATCCCAGCCTTTGGGAGGCCAAGGAGGGTGGATCACCTGAGGTCAGGAGTTTGAGACCAGCCTGGCCAACATGGTGAAACCCCATCTCTACTAAAAATACAAAAAATTAGCTGGGTGTGGTGGTGGGTGACTGTAATCCCACCTACTCAGGAGTCTGAGGCAGGAGAATTGCTTGAACCCGGGAGGCAGAGGTTGCAGAGAGCCGAGATCGCACCACCGCACTACAGTCTGGGCAACAAGAGTGAAACTCCCTCTCAAAAAGGAAAAAAAAGAAAGAAAAATAAATTATTTTCAAGTAAGTACCTGGATTGGGCCTATGTGGGAAAAGACACAGTTTGTCCCTGTTTAAACCACTAAAATCTCAAGTTGCAAAAGTTGCCACTCCACCCAACCCATGGCTGATCATAGAGTCAGGCTGAGTCTAAACTAGACTTCATTGTTGAAAATTCTATAATTTCTAAGGCATTTTATAACCCAGGAAAACCACCTTCAGATGGAGGAAAGAGGGAAAACCCAAGAATTTCTGCCAGCTTCTTATGTATTATTTTATTAAACATTTACTTAGTGATGAACCTGCTCTAGACACTGTGCTAGTCACTGGTGAGATAGGGTTCAAAGACATTTCTTGACCTACAAGAACTTACAGTCTAGTAGGAGAGACAGAAGCATACCAAAAATTTAAACAGGACTTCGTGCTAGGGATCGGAGAGCAGGTAAGAAGGACATAGTATTACATACGGGAGAGAAGGAACTTTAATTGCACCTCAAGAAGCAGGAGGAAGCCTCTAGGTAGAGCGGGGCTATTTTCACATCGAGGAAATATTATGTGAAAAGTCAAGGAAGCCAGAGAGGCTGTGAGCCTGTGGGACACCAGGAAGGTAGTCAGGTGCAGCTGGAGAATGAAGTCAAGCCTGGAGTGTACGGCTGTAATGATCAGCAGGGGCCAGATAACGGACAAATTAATGTATCGTGATAGGCACTTGTCGGTCATCCTGAAAGTATGCAGAGTCACGAAAGGAGTGAAAGCAAAGAAGTGAAATGATGATATGTAGATTTTAGAAACATTCTTTTACTTCCTTGGAAGGAAGAATCCAATGGGTGCTAGAACAGAGGTAAAGGGGCTCCGGGGGTTCTTTGCATGGTCAAAGCAAAGATGAGACAATGAGCTCCCATTCTAGAGGAGCTGAGAGTGGCTGGAGAGGAAGTAGCAGAAGAGGGAAGTGAGATGAGTAACTGCCACACACAACCAGGGCGACTCTAGCCACTTGCCTTAGACAAATGGACATGCATTGTTTTGGTAGGGTGAGTTCAGCTTTCAATAGTGTTCGGTTTTTAATAGTGTGAAACCCTGTGAATGAATCAGTAGTATTCAGAAGGCAGTTGACTCATTTATTTGTCAATTTGCCATATTTATTGAGCGTCTGGGATGAGCTGGGACCTATTATAAGTAACAGCAAAAATGTAAGCAGAGCTTACATTCGAGTCGGTGGGGGGGAGAAAATAAACAACAATCGTAATCACATGTAAATGATGTGGCAATTTAGCTGGTAACACATGTTATGAAGAATAAAATTGCCTATGGAGATTTGACACTTGGAGTAAGGAGAAGCAGAAGTCTCAGTGTGCACGTGGAAGACAGGACAACCTCACTAGGAAGGTGAGTTTTGAGCAAGGTCTAGAAGGGGGCCATCAAGTGACCCACACAGACACGTGAAGGAAGAACACTGGAAATAGCAGAAGTAGCCACTGCAAAGGATCGAAGCGAGGATGCCTGGCATCCTCGTGGGGCAGTCAGTAAGCTGATGGGGCTGTGGTCAGCACGAGAGAGAGTGGGGGCGAGGAGAGCAGAGAGGGATGGGGACACACAAAATGGGGAGGACCTTGTAGGTTGTCATTATAAAGTGATGACATCCTCAGAGATGTGAATGACTGGAGGGCTTAAAGCATAGGACAGCATGATCTGCCGTAGGTTTTAAGCGGGTGATTTTGGTTGCTTGGATGAGCATGGAGGCTGAGAGACCAGTTAGGAGGCTGAGCCCCTAAGGTGGAGGGTAATGATGGCTTGGACACACAATAGCAGTGGGGCGCATGAGAAGTGGATTGTGCACATTCACTTTGGATTGTGTACATGTATCAAAGTATTGTTGTGGAATTGAATGACGGGAGTGTGTGAGAGAGAAAGGGTCCAGGAATTTGCTGTTCTGGGAGGGGGAAATTTTTTCTCATTAATGAATACTTGATCACAGGGACTATGGAAACAAATCACACAGATGGCATCCAAAAATAAGAAGAGAAGTTTGGGCACAGTGGCTCATGCCTGTAATCCCAGCACTTTGGGAGGCCAAGGCGGGTGGATTGCTTGAGCCCAGGAGTTTAAGACCAGTCTGGGAAACATGGCAAAACTCCATCTCTACAAAAAAATACAAAAATTAGCCAGGTGTGGTGGCATGCACACCTATAGTTCCAGCTACTCAGGAGGCTGAGACAGGAGCATCAGTTGAGCCCAGGAGGTGGAAGTTGTAGTGAGCCATGACTGTGCCACTGCACTCCAGCTTGGGTGATAGCAAGACCCTGTCTCGAAAAAAATAAGAAGGGAGAAAACAGAGGAATGATGGACTCCTCCTCCTCTTTCTCCTCCTCAAACATGCGGTTGAGATCTAGGACCATTGGCTGTGTGTATGCGAGAAATGCTGACATCTTCACCTCAGACAGTTATGAAAGCAAATTCCAGATGGATTCAAAAAACAAGATTTTCAAAAAATTATAAACGTCTTAGAACAAAATGTAAGAGACCCTGATTAATTCCTTGGGCTACAAAGGAGATTTTAAGAATAGAAAGATTATAAAATAAGATACTGAGAAATGAGATTGCATCAAAAGAAAATTTATTATCTGGAAACTATAAACGAGATTAACAGAAAAACCACAGACTTAAAACTTTTGCCCCAAAAGTATTTAATTCAGAAAATAAATAGGCAAGCCATAAGCTATAAACTGGGAAAATTATTGGCAAAACACATATCTAGCAAAGGACAAGTGTGCAAAATCTATAAAGAACTCCTATAGGTCAACTATAAAATACCCAGCCACATAATAAATGGGCAAAATATTTGAATAATTCTCCTATAAAGAAGCATCATAAAACAAGCACATGTAAAAGTATTCAACATCATTTGTCATTAGAGAAATGAAAATTTAAAACAACGATACACCACTACACAGCCACCGAAATGGATAACGTTTAAAAGGTATCCAACCCAGGTATCCAAATGTTGGCAGGCATATGGAGTACCTGGAACTCTTCTTCATTTCTGGAGAGAATATAAAATTGTAAAACCACTTTGGAAAAAAGTTCATACGGTTTCTTAGAAAACTACACATATATCTAGTCTGACTGAGCAATTTCATTCCTAAGTATTAACCTGAGAGAAATAAAAACACATGGACACAGAATCACTTGCACTAGAAAAGTTCACAGCAGCCTTATTCATAATATGTAAAACCTGGAAGTACCTCAGATGTCCATTTATATAGAAAGCAAAAACAAACCATGGTGCGTTCATACTCAGATATCAAAATGAATGAATTCCTGATAACAGGCAACAACATGGATGGATCACAGAAACATGATGCTGAATGAAAGACATCTTAAGGCTTGAGAACAGTACATAATGTATGCTCCCATTTATATGAAATTATAGAGCAGCCCAAACCTGTAATGAAAACAATTCCTGCAGCATTGAAGAGAGGGATGTCTTCGTTCATTTTTGTGTTGCTATAAAAGAATACCTGAGGCTGGGTAATTTATAAAGAAAAGAGGTTTCTTTGGCTCACAGTCCTGCAGGTTGTATAAGAAGGATGATGCCAGGATCTGCTTCTGGTGAGGGCTTTAGGCTGGCGAAGAGGAGCTGGCACGTGGCAAGATCACTTGGCAAGAGAAGAAATGAGAGAGGAGGGGAGGAAGGTGCCAGGCTGTTTTTAACAATCAGCTCTTGCAGGGCTTAATAGAGTGCGAACTCACTCATCACTGTGAGGAAAGCTCCAAGACATCATGGGGGCTCCAACCCCATGACCCAAACACTTCCCATCAGGCTCCACCTCTAACACTGGGGATCACATTGCAACATGAGATTTGGAGGGGTCAAGCAAACCAAACTACAGCATGGGGAAGTCTGATGTGGGGGGTCAGGGCAGCCCCTCCCATAAGTGATCTTCTCACAGGGCGAAGATCTGAGCTGTTGTCTCCCTGTGCTGACCAATCTGCTCTGGAGAAAGGGGATCTGACTGATCTGACGGGGTCAGGGTCCCAGTGTCCCACACATGGGTCCCAGGAGTTGGAGTTTCATTGCACATGAACTTCTCATCAGGGTATATTGCAACAGATGCTCTGACAAGGTCTGCATGTTATCAAGACTTCTCTGCATCTAAGCTTACTTACTGCTTTTTCTTCCTGCCTTACCCCCTGCCCAGCACCCCCACTGCTTGCCTTCCTATTATCCACCATACCCCTTCCTTAGCATTAATCTTTTCTAAATGAATTGTCTAAAATATATTACAAACTACCATAGCAGTTATGAACAAAAGTTTTGGAAATGGAGAGTGGCAATAATTGTACATCAATATAAATGTACTTATTGCCAGTGAACTGTACATTTAAAAATTGTTAAAATGGTAAATTTTATGTTGTTTATACACAATATAAAACCATTATGTTACATAAGTGAGTCCAGCCACAAAGAACCACATAGTCTATCTCTGCCCTAATTATCATCAATTTCATCTACTGCAATAGCAGTTGCCTATAAAACAATCAACGACGTTAGCATGATGTTGTGACTGCCTCTGCATCAAATGTTTTTTTTTTTCAGATGAACCTTTTGGAGGTAAAATTTACATGAAAAAATGCATCTGTTTTATGTTCGCTAAGTTTTAACAAATATGTACACTCAAGGCCCCACCATAATTCAGGTACAGACCATTTCCATCATTCTAAAAAATCTCCTTATGCTTCTTTGTTGTTAGTTCCTCCACATATCTAACCACAAACAACAATTTATCCACTTGCTGACATTTCATATTAATCTTGCTATTTCTAAAATTTGTTATACACGGAATCAGAGTATGCAGTTTTGGGTGTGGGTACTTGATAAGCATAATGGTTTTAAGATGTGTCTGTGTGGTTGGATAAATGTCAAGTTCATTCTATACTCTATTTCCCAGTAGTACCCCATGTTCATAGTGGCATCATCCACAACAGCCAAAAGCTGGAAACAACCCAGGTATCCAGCAATGTAGAAATGGGGAAACAAAACATATAATGGCATATTATTCAGCCTTAAAAGAAAGGAAATTCTAATACATGCTACAATATGGATAAAACCTGAAAAAAACTATGCCAGGTAAAATAATCTGGACATAGAAGGACAAATGTATCATTCTACTTATATGATATACCTGGAATAGGCAAATTCATAGAAACAGAATAGTGGTTACCAGAGATGTGGGGAATGTGTGCTGGGGAGTTATTGTTTAATAGGTACAGAGTTTCAATTTAGGATCATGAAAAAGTTCTGGAGGTGAATAGTGGCAATGGTTATACAACAATATAAATGTACTAAATGCCAGTGAATTGTACATAAATTGTTAAAATGGTAAATTTTGTGTTATGTATATGCCATATAAAACCATTATAATACATGAATGAATCCAGCCAGAAAGAACCACATAGTCTATGGTTTCATACAGGAAATGTCCAGAGTAGGTAAACTCAAAGAGAGAAAGTCGATTAATGCTTGCCTAGAACTGGGAGGTGTGGGGGTATTAGAAGGTGATGGCTAAGGTGTACAAAGATTCTTTTTGGGGTGATGAATATTTTACAAAATTGTGTTGATGGTTGCACATTTCTGTGAATACACTAATAGCCATTGAATTCTATACTTCAAATACATGGATTGTATTGTACATGAATTATCTCTCAAAAAAGCTATTAGAAAAGAATCAGCCGATACAATTCATCTAAATAGTTGTGAACAAACTAATTGAAAAAAGCTAACATTCCGTTCAAAAAAATCTTTCAGCAAAGTAGGAAGTGGACAGAATTTCCTTATTTCTTTTACGTGATAATGCATTCATTGAAGGAAAAAGAACTTCAGTTAACAGCATACTGAATATTTTCCCCCCAAGATCAGGAAGTAGAAAATGAAGTCCATTGACTTCTCTTGGATTCAATATTGTATCGGAGGTTGTAGCAAATGTAGAGGATAAGAAAAATTAAAATCATACAGATTTAAAAGGAAAGGGTAAATTACTCAATGCACAGAAATCCTGATTGTGTGTGCAGAAAATCCTATAATCCATCTATAAAAAATTATAAAAAGTAAGGTGTGAATTTAGCAAGGTGCCAGTATACAAGATCAATATATATAAAACAATTATTTTTCTGTAAACTACCGTATACCAATAAACGTACAAATGTGTGTGTGTGTGTGTGTGTGTGTATCAGCTGGTGGAGTGAAGAATTAATATTGGTAAGTTGTCCATTTCAGCCAGAATCCAGAAAGCTGGTCCATGGCAGCAGTCCCCAACCTTTTTGGCACCAGAAACTGGTTTCGTGGAAGAAAATTTTTCCATGGGTAGCGGGGAGATGGTTTTGGAATGAAGCTATTCTCAGGCATTAGATTCTCATAAGGAATGCCAAACCTAGATCCCTCGCATGTGCAGTTCACAATAGGGTTCGCACTCCTATGAGCATCTAATGCCGCCGCTGATCTGACAGGAGGCGGAGCTTAGGCGGTAATACCCGCTCACCTGCCACTCACCTCCTGCTGTGCGATCCAGTTCCTAACAGGCCACAGCCAGTACTGGTCTGTGGCCTGGGGGTTGGGGACCTCTGGTGTATGGAATTGCTACAAGACATATTGGCCTTATAAGACTTTTTTTTAAGACAGCATGGATCGTGCACCTACCTGATCCGCATCTCACGTCCTTGCGCTTGGGGAGAGATCACGCACAGCTAGCCGTGTGGTCGGCTGCAAGGCTAAATTAGAAGAGAAATGCCTGATGGTGTTAATGCTGACAGTTGTTGGTTTCTGCAAATGTAAAAGTAAGAAAGAGAAAGAAAAAGGCATGCAGATTAAAACAGAAGTTAAAGTAGCTTTATTCACATAAACATGATTCATAGAAAACAAAGAAGCTACCAGAAGTCACAAGTGAATTTACCAAGGTCTCAGTATACAAGTCAATATGTATTTTTAAAATGTATTTTCTGTATACCATTGATGAATGATTGAAAACTAAAATTGGAACGATACCATTTACAGTAGTGTTTACAACTCACATAAAATACATAGGAATAAATTAGCAAAAGCTGTGCAAGTTTGACTCACAGAAAACTACAAAACAGTGGTTACAAATTTTCTCTTAAAAACCCAGATAGTAAATATGGTGTTATAGGTTGCTTATGGTCTTTTCCACTTAGTCTCGTTTTTATATTTTTAGACCCTTAATTTTTTCTTTTTCTTTGAGACAGAGTTTCGCTCTTGTTGCCCAGGCTGGAGTGCAGTGGCATGATCTCAGCTCACTATAACCTCTGCCTCCCAGTTCAAGCAATTCTCCTGCCTCAGCCTCTCGAGTAGCTGGAATTACAGGCGCCTGCCCCACCACACCCAGCTAATATTTTTTATTTCTAGTAGAGATGGGCTTTCATCACGTTGGCCAGGCTGGTCTTGAACACCTGACCTCAGGTGATCCACCCGCCTCAGCCTCCCAAAGTGCTGGGATTACAGGCGTGAGGCACCGCACCCGGCCAAAAATGTTAACACTGTACTTAGTCACTGGCCTTACAAAAATAGTTCAGGGGCCAATTAGCTTGTTGACCTTGCTACAAAATATTGTTGAGAGAACATCTTAAATCTTAAAAAACCTAAATATATGGAGACATATATCATGCTCCTGTACTGGAAAAGTCAATATTGATAAATTGTCAATATTGACCAGGATCCTGAAAAGTCTTTCTAAAAAAAGAGACAGGCCCAGGTGCAGTGGCTCACGCCTGTAATCCCAGCATTTTGGGAGGCAGGGGTGGGTGGATCACCTGAGGTCAGGAGCTCAAGACCAGCCTGGACAACATGGTGAAACCCCGTCTCTACTAAAAATACAAAAATTAGCCGGGTGTGCTGGTGTGTGCCTGTAATCCCAGCTACTTGGGAGGCTGAGGCAGGACGATTGCTTGAACCCAGGAGGCAGAGGTTGCAATGATCGTAGCACTGCACTCCAGCCTGTGCGACAGAGTAAGACTCCATCTCAAAAATAAAACAAAACAAACAAGACAGGGTCTCGCTCTGTTGCCCAGGCTGTAGTGCAGTTGTGTGATCATAGATCACTATAACCTCATACTCCTGGGCTCAAGTGATCCTCCCACCTCAGCCTCCTGAGTAGCTGGGACTATAGGCATATGTCACCATGCCCAGCTAATTTTATTTTAAAATTTTTTTGTAGAGGCAGGGTCTCACTGTGTTGCTCAGGCTGGTTGCATACTCCTGGTCTCAAGCATTTCTCCTGCCTCAGCCTCCCAAAGTGTTGAGATTATAGGCAGGAGCCACTGTGCCCTGCCATAAAGCTTTTAAATCAGCATGAATCCTGTACCCACCTGATGTACCATCTCCCATCCTTGGCTTTGGGAGAAGATAGGCCACAGGGACCTTCATGGTTTGCTGCAAGCTCAATGAGAATAGAAATGCCCAATGGGGATTTGCTTGTGAACAGCAGTCCCAGGTCATCTTCAGAGGAGACCAAGGCCCCATTGTGGCCAATGGCCAAGATCTGAGTTGAACCAAAAAGGAGAGACTTCCTAGTGGGCCACGTAAGTGCTCATTATATGTGTGCCATGGACTAAGGACAATAAAAAATGGTAATACGTGATGTGTCCATAAATACAGTCAGACAGCCTGGGTCAAATCCTGGAGGGTCACTACCAGGGACTAGGACTTAAATGCTGTTTTACCAAATTTGTAAAAACAAGCGAAGAGAGCCTGCCTCCCAGGAAGAGATGAGGTTGGGTGCAGCATCCAGGCAGGTCAGGCCACAGGTTTCTCTTCTCGGAAACCTTCACAGCCCAGCAGGTCACGCCCCAGGCTCAAGTCTCTCCAGGGGGGCCACAGAGAAGGCTCCTGACACCAGGACTTGGAGAGGTGATCAGAGAGGAGCACGAAGGAGGTGGTGGCCTGAGGAGGGGAGAGGGGAAACTGATGTCTTCAGAAGCTGCCTAAAAGGAAGAGGGTCCAGCCTTCTGTACTCCATATTTGCACCCCATGATGGCGTCTCCTCCTCACCTTAGCACCTGCTGCAGCTACTTGGCCTCTTGGGTACATCATTCAGCTCGGGAACCAGCATAGCCCTCTTCCCTCCCCAGCTCCCTCTCCCACATCTGGCACTTCCAGTGAACCTGGTGCTGGGAACACCTGGGCTGCTTCTGTACTCTGGCTCTGAGCAGGCTCTGCCCTCCAGTGACCCCAGGATACACCTGGACTGCTTGCAGAAGCTACGGTCCGGGCCAGGCTTCGCGGAGCCTGCAGACCTGGCTGCTGGTGCCCAACAGCTGCAGTCCTAGCAATGCTCATATCGCGCAGGGGCCGGTCTGGGTCTAAACAGCCGCTACCCGGTGAGCGGAATCCCGAAGCTCGAGAGTCCCCTGCTGGGGCTGGGCCGTTGGACTTCGCCCTTTGCCCTCTGCTGCATTTCTTCGAGCCCTGGCCTCGCGCACCCTTTCTCTCCACTCGTTCTAACGGTGGCTCAACTGCATCGGGCTGAACAGGGTGTGCAGCGCAAAGGCTGCTCTTCACGGGCAACCTCTCCTACCAGCTTCATACGCGCCCCTCGCCCCCCGCCACTGCCCCCAGTGTTCCCCATCTGGTCTGGATCGCCTCGCGGTCCCGGCACAGAGCTCTCCTCGACCTTGCTTGCCCAGGTTTACTGCAGTCCCGCGCCTTTTCGGTTGGACATCACTGCTAGGAGGCGGTGTCTGATTCAGCAGGCTCTGGGCTCCTCTCTGCGGTTCTT
This sequence comes from Pongo pygmaeus, assembly GCF_028885625.2. Classification (NCBI taxonomy): domain Eukaryota; kingdom Metazoa; phylum Chordata; class Mammalia; order Primates; family Hominidae; genus Pongo; species Pongo pygmaeus. The sequence continues at coordinate 40,112,313 of NC_072393.2, read as the reverse complement.
ACCTTGAATGTGTGCGGAACTCTGGTGTGGAGGTCTCAGGAGCCACTGCTGTCGCCTAGCGCTGCTGGGGTGTTCAGCTGAGTATCTTGGAATGGTAGAGTCCTCCTCCAGGCTGCAAATGACTCCTTTCTGTTTGGGGTTTGAGCAGGTAGTGACCTCTACGAAGCTGGGCCATCCTGTCCTCCCCTCCATCCTTGCCTCAGAAAGACTGAGTTGAAGTCCCCAGGAAAGTGCAGGAAAGGAAAAGCTAAGGCAGAGGGAAAAAGTAGCAAAGGAAGGATGATTAGAGAAGGGCTCCCCCTTCACCCTCATAACAGCGGGAGTGTCTGGAAGATCAACGGTGTCATCTTGTGGTCACTTCCTTCCAGTGCAGTCCTGGACCCCTGAAAGGAAGCCTCTGTTCCAAACACCCAGAAGACACCTTGAGTAAGAAAGCCCAAGCATCTTCTCGGAGCCCATTTGCCAAAGGCAGTGACATCGCCAGCTTATACAGACCTCTTTGGAGGTTGCTGTGGGTTCAGCATGGCTGTCCCGTCCAGTCTTATCTGCGCTCTGCTACTGGAGAGGTAGGCGAAGGAAGATGTTGATGGAGGCCGTTCACCCAGGTCGCCAGCCTCACTAAAGTCAGATAAGACACAGGGAGAAAAAGCTTCCAGACACTCTCTGTCAATAAGGAACTTTCCAAACACATCTGACAGCTGTAAGCTCTGTAACTCCAAATTCCAGTAGTCCTGCTGCTGCCACTGCCACTATTGTTGGGTGGAGGAGAGCTACCTCTGCCCCCTACGTTTCCTGTATAGTCACTGCTGAAGACCTAGGCTTGAAGAAGAGAGATGAGCACCAGTGGAGCCCCAAGGTGTTGGAGGATAAAACCGAGGCCGCTTCAGACAGCAAGGCCACTCAGCCTGCCTGTTCTTTCTCCCTTTCTGCTGAGAAAATTTCAGACTTCATGACTGTGGCCACTTTCATCATGTGGATCCTGGCTCCTGCCTCCTTAGCAGACACTGATTTAGCTGACCTGTCTGCCAGACCCTCCAATCCTGACTGCCCCTGTACTTAACCCCTCCATGAGATATTGATCATGAAATGAGATGCCCAAATTATAATTCTCCTTTCACCATTCTTGCTGAATCTCCTTCTCCCTTTAAGATTAATAATAATTGTTAGTCCAGGCTGCACCATTTTGCAAGCCCCTGCCATTTTACAGACCCTGGTCAGAGTGAAACATTCCATGGGGCCCTGCGCTGTGAGAAACATCCTGCCTAGCCACCTGACTTCCTTATCACATCCTGCTGGGCAAAGGCCCAAGGAACATCTTTATCAACATCCTCCTGGGCAGCAAGCCATACGGCCCAGACCCCTCCTGCCCAGACCTGTAATTACCCCAGGCTGTAAGCAGCAGTGAGCTCTGGCACCAAGCTGGTCCCCTCTCTGCAAATTGTACTGGTAATAAACCTGTGTTGCTGTAGAGCCACCAACTCTCTCTCTCTCCCCTTCCCTTCAAAACCTAACAATCATAATGATAGAATAACAACAAGGCAAACCACCCAATTAAAAGAACTGGACAAAACATTTGAACAATAATCCCTTTCCAAAAGTTGATTCAGAAATGTTCAATAAGCCCACCAAAAATGTTCAATATTATTAATCATCAGAGAAGTTGCCATTGCACATCCACCAGAATGCCTGTAGGGATGTAAAGCACTTGGAACACTTCTCACTTGCAGTAATAATACAAAATGGTAAAATCACATTGAGAAAATGTCATAAAACTTATTATAAAAGTAAACATACACTTATTCTTACTCAGCACTTCCATTCTGAATTATTTCCTCGAGAGAAATGAAAAATGTGGAACACTTCTCATTGTAATGATAATATGAAATGGTACAATCACACTGAAAAAATGTCATAAAACTTATTATAAAACTAAACATATACTCATTCTTACTCAGTGCTTCCATTCTGAATTATTTCCTTGAGAGAAATGAAAACATGGAACATTTCTCATTGCAATGATAATATGAACTGGTACAACCACATTGAAAAAATGTAATAAAACTTATTATAAAACTAAACATACACTTATTCTTACTGAGTGCTTCCATTCTGAATTATTTCCTCGAGAGAAATGAAAACATATGTACACAAAAAGGCTTGCATGACACAAAAGGCCTTGCATAGTAGGCAAAATTCATAAAAGCCTTATTCATAATAAGCATAATATGGAAATATCCCTGATAACAATCCACATGAGAATAGAAAAAAAATTATGAAGTATTCATATTACTCAGCTATCAAAAAAAATAACCCCGATGACAGACAACAAAAGTAAAAAACTACAACATTCTGCTAAGTGAAAAGAATCCTTGCACAAGAATGCATACTGCGTGTCCCTATTTATATGAAAAGCTAGGACAGTCAAAACTAACCTATCCTGGGACAATCCCTGAAGAATTGGAGAGGATTGACTGAACCTAGAGGTGAAACTGGATCACAGCAGTGACCAAATCAGGGCCTTGGGTCGAAATCAAAATACAGAGATAAATCTTTAAATATAAACTGTTTTATTCAGGAAGTGAAAATTGCAATTCAGGGCATACAACTGGGCAGCCTTTTAGAAGAACAAATAGGTTAGAGATTTCATTAAAAGAGCAAAGACAATTTGTTTTGCAAAGACAACTCACTGGCACTAGTAAAGTTTTGGGGAGCTGGCAAGCTCTGATTGGTAAGTGATAGCAGTGGGTAAAAGTAATCATAGAGTCCAGCAGGTTGTTTCAGAAGCTACTACATAAAACCATTTTTGGGTTACAGCAGGCAATTTCAGCAGCTAGGCTTGCAAAGAATTACATTCTTGGCATGCCCTGAGTGTGTTTTCTCCCCCTGGCCTTCCAATTCTGTTTTAGTTGGGTATAACAAGAATGGCTCAATTTATATAATCAACTTTCACATTTGCCAGCCATAGGAAGCCAGGGCATCCTACCCATAAATGACGCTCTCTCCAAGGGCTGAACTGTTCTCTTCCTGTGCTGACAAACTGCTTCAGGGAGAGGGGATCTGGCTGATCCAACATGGGTCAAAGTCCCACAGTCCAGATATATGTGTCCCAGAAGGTGGGGGGTTCTCATGGTCCGTGGACTTTCCTTCAGAGAATGTTGGAATTGCTCTGAGAAGAGCTAGTGATTTTTACCCCTACGTTCACCATGCCTTTTCTGCACACAAGAGTGCTTGTGTCTTTGCTCTCTTCTTGCACTGCTCCTCCCGGCTGATCATCTTCCCATTCTCTGCCATGCCCCTACCTTAACATTGTTTTCTAAATGAACCTTTTTCATGTTTAAAAGCTGTTATAACAGTTATAAAGAAAATCTGGCCTTCTCTGCCATTATTATGGCCAATTTCATCTATGTAGCAAAATCTGTTCATAAAACAATGATTTTAGAATGATATTCTTTCTACCTTTGCTTCGTTTTTTTCAAATCAAGTTTTGGAGGTAAAATTCAGCAATTTCAGGGGCTGGTAAGAAAAAAATTCAGAGTGAGGACCTGCCAATGAAGAGGGCCCCCCAAAAATACTCAGGTTTTCATGTAAAACATCTGAAAGCCAATAACCCAAAAATAAGGATAACAGGAGAGAGCCAGCCTTCAAAAAGAGTGAAGCATGGCTCTGACTTACATTAATCTCAGAATAAAGTGTGCTTTCCCATCCTAGCTGCCTTCTATATCCAAAGGTAAATCCCTTCAGAGGATTTGTAGTAGCATCAGTAGAAACGAAATAAATCTACAAAAGACATACAAATCAACAGGAGAATTACAGAGCTAAATGTGAAAAGTTAAGCAATAAACCTCATAGTAGGCATCACTGAAAATTTCCATGATATTGGAAGTGATGCTGGGCAGGCAAGCCCCAAATTGGGGCTTAGCTTGGGAGGGTTCTTTGCTTCACCCAGCAAAGAATTCAAGGGTGAGCTGGTGGTGGAAGAAGACAGCTCTATTGAAGAGGCAGTGTTACAGCTCTGTGACTGCTCCTGCAGAGCAGGGTTACTCTATCAGCAGGGCGCACAGGGCAGCAGCTCAGGGCAGTTCTGCAGTCATATTTATATCTACTTTTAATTGCATGCAGATTAAGGGGTGGTTTATGCTGAAATTTCTAGGAAAAGGGTAGTAACTTCTGGGTCATTAGGTCATTGCCATGGAAAGGAGCAGTAATTCCTGCATGTTGCCATGACAAATGTAAACTGACATAGCACACTGGTGGGTGTGTCTGATGGAAAGCTGCTTCCACCCTGACACTGTTTTAGCTAGTCCTCAATTTGCTCCAGTGTCCAAGTCCCGCCTCTGGAGTCGAGTCCTGCATCCTACCTCAGAAGTAGTTGAAAACATATACATGAATGTTCACAGAAGCATTATTTCTTTTTTTTTTTTTTGAAAAAAATAGAGATGGGGGTCTCACTATGTTGGCCAGGTTGGTCTTGAACTCTTGGTCTCAAGCAATCCTCCCTCCTCAGTCTTCCAAACTGCTAGGATTACAGGCATGAGCCACTACACCCAGCCACAGCAGCATTATTATTTCTAATAGCCAAAAACTAAGTCCATTCAAACATCCATCAATAATAGAATGGATAAATTATATTTGTTCAATGGAACATCACACAGCAATATAAAAGAACTAAGTGCTGCTAAAAGCAACAACGTGGATGAATTTTACAAAGTGTTGAATGAAAAGACACAGCCACAAACAGGACACATGGTAGGGTTCCATTTATATAAAGTTTTTAAATAGGCAAAATTAATCTATAATGTTAAAAATTTGGGAGGGGGCATAGTGACTAGGAGTGAGCATGAGGTTGATTCTGAGGTGCCTGTGTTTTGCTTCTTGATCTAAATTACATAGGTTTGTTCATTCTGCAAAAATATATTGAGGAATAGACAGATGATTTGTACACTTCTGTGTATGAATGTTATATTGTAAATTTTCTTGAAGAATACCTGTTTACAAGAGATAGAGAACATGGAAGCTCTTTCTCTGAGATGAAACATCTAAAAAGACAAAAATTAGCCAGGCGTGGTGGTGAGTGCCTGTAATCCCAGCTACTTGGGAGGCTGAGGCAGGAGAATGGCTTGAACCCGGGAGACGGAGGTTCTAGGAAACCGAGATCACGCCGCTGCACTCCAGCCTGGATGACAGAGCGAGACTCTGAGACTCCGTCTCAAAAAAACAAAAAAAACAAAACAAAAAAACCCTAAGTCATATCATGCCGGTCTCAGCAGTTTGAAACCCTCCATGGTTCCCATCTCTCAGTAAAAGGCAACGTTCTTATGACATCCTTCAAGGCCCCATGTAGTCTTTTGGTCCCTCTCCATCTCTGTCCTCCTCTCCTCCACGTCTCCCACGTGCTGATTGGGTCTGGTAGGGTGACTGGGTGGCAAAGACCTCATAGAGGTGCCTTTCTGCTCAGGTGGCAAACAGGAGAGTCTATTTGCGCCCTGCAGGATGGATCCTTCCTGAGTCACTGAATATATTGGAGGTGCAGACAGCGCCAGAGAAAGGCATTGAACCTGCCAGATCAGACACCGCCTCTTAGGGTCGACGGAACACCCAGGAGCAAAGACCGGAAACTGTGGGAGAAGGGCCAGGAAGGGGGCCGGGGAGAGGCACAGAGACAGCGAGGTGACGTAGGCTTGGTGGGAGCGGGTATGGTAGCCAATGGGGGACAGAGGGGCAGGGCACAGACAAAGCTTGCTGAAGATATGAAGAGCAGTTTGTGAGCCGGCGAATCCTTGGAGTAGAGTAGAAAATTCAGGTCTCCTGTTCAGCCCGATGCAGGTGAGATGCTGTTGGAACACGTGACGGAGAAAGGGTGAGTGAGCCCAGGGCTTGTGCACGAAGCGCACAGGAGCGAAGGGGGCGAGAAGAAAAAACGACACCCAGCAAAGAGCGTGAAGACCCAGCGAAGAGCGTGAAGGCCCAACCGCCTGCCCCCAACCGGCCTCTAGCGCCTCGTGACCTTCCGCACTCCGTTGCAGGCGTTTGGCACCAGATGGCCCCACGCGCTCTGTTCGACGGTTGGGGGCCGCGGACGCTGGTTGTCAGCAGCACTGGGACAGCGGGGGAACGGGTGTGCAGTGTCCTCAGCGCCGTGGCAGACAGCACCTGTGGGTGCTCTAGCTCTTTCCCTCGGAGTCACCGGAGGCAGAGCCTCCCCTACGCGGAGTAGAGGAGCAGCTCACATGGTGCCGGGGTGGGGATCGGGCTTCCTGGAAGGCTGGAAATGGGAGTTGGGATAAGGGGTTGGCGAGGGCGGGGCGGCACTGTCTACCGGGGTGACCGGTGTGCCCTGGCAGCCAGGGAGTCTGCTGCAGGGCAGGTACTAAGATTCGGAGAGACACAGGACAAAGAACCCTCGGCCTCTTCTTTTCAGGCAGCTGCCACAGAGGACACCAGGTCATGCCAACACCCCCACAACTCCTGCCCGCCTGCAGGCAGCTCTGGGCTCAGGACACCGCCTCCAAGAACCTTTACAGCGCAGCTCTCCAAATCTTGGAGGCAAGGATATTCTATGTGGCCGCCCTGGAAAGGCCTGAACCTATAATATCTGGGCTGCGATGGTTTCTGAGGTGGACACCAGGTATTCTAAACTGCCCACAAGCTTCACCCCAAAACTTCCCTTTCTAACAGGCAGTGTATTTTCACTTCTTTTAAAAGATTTGGTAAAACAGCATTTAAGCCTTAGAAAGTTCCCCATCTCACCCCAGCCAGGGTTTGAACCCATGCCGTCTGATTCCACAGATCATGCATTTAACCACCAGACTTTGGTGTAGCCTCACCGTGTGTGCATGATGGCTTACATTTTTTTATAATACTTGGGGTGCTTAGCACCATGTCAGAGCTGTAATGAGTACTTGCACTGTTAGGAGGTCTAACATGGTTCAATTTATAAGTGGACCATTGGCCACACCAGGCCTGGCTCAGTCTCCTGGGAGGATGTAGGCAGGGACCACCAATTATCAGCATATCCCCATGATGAATTTCTCCAGACAGCGTATCACTCTGTCACACAGGCTGGAGTCACAGCTCACTGCAACCTCAAACTCCTGGGCTCAAGAGATCCTCCCACCTCAGCTTCCCAAGTAGCTGAGACTGCAGGCATGCGCCACCATGCCTGATAATTTCTCTTCTAATTGAGCTTTGCAGAAAACCACACAGCTGTCTGAGAGCTACTTTCTCCCAGGTATAATATGGGATGGGAAATGGCACCTCAGACTTCTGCAGATTCCACCCTGGCTTAAAAGCCCATGCCCTCAAGGACACCAGTCTTTCTTACAATAACATAGACCATCTTCAGGGTCCTGGCCAAGATGGACAACTTGCCAATATTAACTTTTCCAGGCCACAAGGATGGTATATATCTCCATAGATTTAGGTCTTGAGTATTTTCTCCTAGAAATATTTCATAGCAAGCATCAGCACTGCAGCTTATGGGCCAACAAATTTAGACTGTAGCCTATTTATGTAAGGCCAGTGAGTGAAGGACCATATTAATAATTTTAAAGAGTTGCAGAATACACAGAAACACAGAGTCTGTGTCACAGACAATGTGACCCACAGAGCCTATGTTATTTATTAGATTGGTGCAAAAGTAATTGTGGTTTTTGCCATTACTTTCAAACCGCAATTACTTTTGCACCAACCTCATAATATCTGGCTTTTTAAGAGAAAATTTGCAACAACTGTTTTGTAGTTGTCTGTGCATAGATCTTCCACAGCTTTTGCTAATTTATTTCTAAGTATTCTATGGGGTTTGTAAATGCTATTGTAAATGGAATCTTTTAAATTTTAATTTTTAATAGTTCATTGGTAGAATACAGGCAATACATATAATACAGTCCAGTGTCGCTTTAACAATGGGAATACCTTCTGAGAAATGCATCATTAGGTGATTTTCGTCATTGTGCAAACATCATAGACCATACCTACACAAACCTAGATGGTATAATTGACTATATTCCTAGGCCATATGGTATAGCCTGTAGCTACAAACCTGTACAGCATATACTGAATTTGAGGCAATTGTAACACAATGGTAAGTATTTGTGTATCTAAATATATCTAAACACAGAAAAGAAACAGTAACAATGTCATATTATCTTATGGGAACGCTGTCCTATATGCAGTTCATTGTTGACCAAAACATTGTTATGAGGTGCATGACTGTGTATGTACATAAATGTATATATGCGAACATATTGAGTTTGTATATTGAACCTCACTGAAATCGCTTTTGATTTCAGGTAGTTTCTTTGCAGATTCCATAGGATTTTCTACATACACAATAATGTTTCTAGGAATCAAGTTTCTGTGAATAAAGCTAGTTTTCCTTCTGTTGTAATCTACATGCCTTTTATTTCTCTTTATTTCCTTCTGTATTTGCCAGGACCAACACTTGTCAGCATGGCACAATCAGGCATTTCTCCTCTAAGAGCATGTGCAGCCAAAAACTCAGCTGTCTGTGAGCTGTCTTCTCCCAGGAACGAGGACATAAGATGTACATCAGGTAGATACAAGATCCATGCTAGCTTAAAAGCTTTATGCCCCAAGGGCACCAATATCACTTGCAATAATTCCATAGGCCAGCTGTCAGGGCCCTGGGTGAGATTGATAATTGACCAATACCAACTTCCCTAGCCCTTGAAAATGATGATGATGATGTGTGTGTGTGTGTGTGTGTGTGTGTACTCACGTACTATATACATATATTGGCATATAGTAGTATATGGACAAAACAACTGCTTTTTATATATTTACTTTTATATTGAAACCTTGGTCAATTTCTATTTACATTTTATAGTTTCTTTAGGATTTTTTTCTTTTTTTTTTAGAGAGCCTTGCTATATCCCCCTAGGCTGGAGTACAGTGGCACGATCTCAGCTCACTGCATCCTCTGCTTCCTGGTTCAAGCGATCCTCTTGCCTCAGCCTCCTGAGTAGCTGGGATTATAGGCATGTGCCACCAAGCCCAGCTAATTTTTGTATTTTTAGTAGAGACCGGGTTTCACCATGTTGGCCAGGCTGGTCTTGAACTCCTGACTTCAGGTGATCTGCCCACCTCGGCCTCCCAAAGTGCTGTGATTACAAGTGTGAGCCACTGTGCCCAGCCCTCTTTTGGATGTTCTACATAGACAAACGTTTTCTGTGCTTAAAGTCACTTTTCCTTCTTTGCTTTTAATCTCTATGCATTTTATTAATTTTTCTTATCTTCTACATTTGCTGCAACATCCAGGAAACTATCAGATACAAGTAGAGACAATGGATATTCTTTCCCAGTTCCTAATCATACATAGGTTAAGAGTATTCAGTATGGTATTAACTGAAGATTTTTTGTAGATGTGCTTTATCACAGAAATGAATTCTCTCCAATTCTTGCTTTACTTAGAATGTTTTTGGAAAGTGGTGTGAGACTCACAGCTATTGAGATCACCATAGGACATTTCTCCTTTATTCTCTTAATATGATGAATTACATTGATTGATTTTTAGATGCTAAATGAATCTTTGCCTTCCTGGGGAAAAACTTACTTAGTCACAAAAGATCATCTTTTTATATTTGGTTGGATCTGATTTCCTAAAGTGTTCCTAAAGACTTTGGTGTCTATGTTATGAGCGATATTTATCTGTAATTTTCTCTTCTTGTTAGGTTTTGATATTAGGGTAATACTGGCCTTATAGAATGAGTTAGGAAAAGTTGCCCCTTTCTCCACTTTCTGAAAGAGTTTGTGTAACACAGGTAAAATATTGTTTTTACACATTTGATAGAATTCACCTGAAAAACCATCTGGACCTGCATGTTTTTTCTTAGAGGATGTTTATGATTCCCCATTATCCTTTTAACGTCTTTCAGATCTGACTCATGCCTTTCCCTTTTTATTCCTAATATTGGGAATTTGAGTTTTCTCTTTGTTATTTCTTCTTCAATCTTGATAGAGATTTCTCCATTTTATTACACTTTATAATTTCTATATTATATATAGAAATGTCTATAAATAGAAATTAACAGAATTAATATAATGTCTCTTTATCATTTCTATTTCCGTGTCTATTTTTATTATTTCTTCTTTTCTATTCATTTTGTATTTAATTTATTCTTTGATTCTTCTACTGAGGGTAGAAACCTAAATCATTGTTTCTTAAAATGTTTCTGTTTTAAACATAAACACTTAAAGCTGCCACACTTTAGCTGTTTGTCACAAATTTTGATTTGCTGTGTTTTGCTTATTCAGTCCAAAATATTTTGTATTTTTCCTTGTTTTTTTTAATATATTGGTTATATGAAAGTGTGTCTTGCTTTCATTCTAAATATGAATGTAAGTATTTTTAAATATTTAACTATTTAAATTTAATATTTATTATAGTACTTATTTAATATTTAGTCTGTAAATTTGAGGATTTTGTAGATATCATATTGTTATTGTTTCTACTTTAATTCTATTGTGATCAGAGAAAACACATTAATCTCAATTATTAAGACTTATTTTTTGGCCCAATCTTAATGAACATTCCACGTGCTCTTGAAGAGAAACATGTGTTCAGCTGGTGTTGGGTTATATGTTTTACAAATACCAATAAAGTCAAGTTACAACTTCTGTAATCTTACTTTTTATTAAATTAACAAACTTTATTTTAGAACAGTATCAGTTTCACAGAGAAATTGAGGAGAAAGTACAGTGTGTTCTCGTGTATCTTCTCCACCCGTACATACACAGTTTATCCTGTTACTAACAACTTGGATTCATGTGGTACATTTGTTACAACTAATGATCCAATATTAATATATTAACTAAAGTCTATAGTACACATTATGGTTAACTCCCCCTGTTATACAGTTCTGTGGGTTTTGACAATTGCATAATGTCATGTACCCATATTGTAGCATCATACAGAATAGTTTCACTACCCCAAAAATCTCCTGTGCTCCATGTAATCCCTTCCTCCCCCAAACTCCTAGCAACCACGGATCTTTTTACTGTCTCTAGTTTTGCCTTTCCAAATGTCATATAGTTGGAATCATACAGTATTTAACCTATTCAGACAGGCTTCTTTCACTTTGCAGCATGAATTTAATGTTCTTCCATCTCTTTTCATAGCTCAACAGCTCATTTCTTCATATTGCTGAATAATATTCCATTGCATAGATATACCACAGTTGGTTTATCTATTCACTTTTTGAAGGACATTTTGGTTGCTTCTAATTTGGGGCAATTATGATTAAAACCGCTACAAACATTCATGTGCAAGGTGTTTTTTGTTGTTGTTGTTGTTGTTGTTATTTTTGTTTGTTTGTTTTCATTTTGGAATATTTACTATCCCTGAAAATTAATATAATGGGGGTGCTAATAAAATGCTAATTTTTAAAAATCAAGGTTAGCCCAAGTAATTCTCCTTATATATAAACTAGTACCATTCACTCATTAGGATACCTACATAACTGCGAAATAATTCAAATCACACAGCAACACCCCTTAAAGATTCATCATATACTTAGATGATATGATTCGCACCACTTTCTGGTGGAGACATTCAAATTATTCACAATAAAGAGAATGCAATCTTACAAAGTTGATGGCATAGAAACTAAGAAACTTTTTCCATAATTAATCAGTAATTCACAATGCACATATCTCTGAGGCATTTGTTGTTTCAATAGATGGGCTTGTTCCTCTCTTTAATTACAAAGAGAATGAGGCCCAAATAAAAAGTATCCTACATTTTTAACGACTGAAAATACAACTCAATACATATTCATATTCACTAGAGCTATAAAGCATAATCACTATCAGAAAATTCTATAGTAAAATTCACATTCATTTCTCCTCCTACTGATCTTACATTTATTAGCATACTAACTAAGCAGAGTGTGGTCACTCCACATTTCTGGAGCTCCTCTAAGCCAGTTTCTGGGGCTACTCTAAGATATGGTTGGATTTTTTGAGAATGAAATGTTTTACACTCTATGAGGAACCCAACCAGACAAAGAAGTTGACCAAGATCCTCTTCCCTTTTTCCAAGGGCTTTGATTTCTGATGTTTGCCTCCATATTGGTTAACTGTAGCACCATGGAAAACACAATACATGTATTCTTGTAATAACATTACAGAATTTTATCAAGAATCTCTGGAAAAGAGATAATTATGTTGTGTGTATACTGTCAAAATAACTTTAATAACGTACAAGTCAGTGATTTTATTCTTAAACAGGAAATCTGACTGGATTAAATACAGGTAAAACTTTTAGCTGCTCATATCTAATAGATAAGCCAAATAAGATATCCCAAAAATTTGTCTTAAAACTTACTAACTATAAAGGTTGGGTTCAACAATTGTTTATAAGGGACTGCAGTGGACCCTTTAAATTGAACTTCAGTGGTTTGTTCGTATGTACAAGAACATCAAAATCCAGGGTCTCATTTCATGAGAGCATGTCTAGAAACTCATCTTACTAAGAATGCAGGAGACTCTGAAAAGGTTGTCTTGTGATGCTTGAAACATATTCATAGCTGAAATATGCTGGAAAAGGGGACACTGAGGCATTGTGATCAGCAGTTAAGGGCTTCCTCTTCCAGTTAAACTGTGGTGCATTTCTCCATCACACACTGCACTTGCCAACACTTGTGGTACATCAATCTTGTTTGACAATTTTGTTCATCTCCCTTTTTCCTTTATATTAAGATGATCATCCACCTTACAGAAGCACCCATAGAATAATATTGCTTATTATGAAAACATTCCTTATGTTTAGATGACTCCTTGTAGACATGCAGTCATTTTAATGTTTCCATTGAGTTATTTCCAAATTACATTGCAAAGGAGATTTTTTTCCAACGCAGGAAATTAACTTGATATCATCAATAGTATGGAGGGTCTTGTGAGCTTTCATAAGAGATTAAGGCCCTTTATTTATCTGCCTCCTGACAGTGACCTGGGACACTTCAGCCTAGTCTTGAAGTACATATTCTTTTGGGACTCTGCAATCCTATGTTCATATTTTGAATCATCTTGTTCATAGATTCCTCTATATGTGGAACTCTGGGAGGCATTTATACCAAGGATGTTGGAAACATCGCAATGCAGTTCTATGCCTGAAGAAGTCTTTTGCCTTGAAGCGGATTTCACATTTATAGTTTTGATGTTTTCATCATGTGGTCTTAAGGACTGCAGCTCCCATGATGCTCGCTGGAGCTGCTTCTTCACGGGCGTGCGCTGGCTAGTTGGCAATTGCTCAGTGATTTCTGAAGGTGCTAGCTTCTCTGCAACCATGTCCCTTCTTCGTCCAAAAAAGAAGACCTGCTCTGGTCCATCAAGCTCTCTCTGCACATCCTCTAGCACAGTCACAGCTTCCTCTCCATTTTCTGGATGATGCCTCTGCACCCAGGGCTGCAGCTTTTCTGGGAGGATGGCTAGGAAATGTTCCAGCACCAGCAGCTCCAGGATCTGCTCCTTTGTGTGCACCTCCGGCCTCAGTCAGAGAAGGTGGAGCTCTCCTTATGGACACTCTTCCTGGTGGGGAAGGGCGAACCCAGCGCTGTCGGGGAGAAACTGGGGAAGGCTGGCTTCGCAGCTGCTTCTGGTCCTGGCGGCCGGTGGGGGCCATAGAGAAACCGTGTTGCCATTTTTTTCTTAAGACCGGGTCTTGCTCTGTCACCCAGGCTGGAGTGCAGTAGCACAATCACAGCTCACTGCACCCTTGAACTCCTGGGCTCAAGCGATCCTTCTGCCTCAGCCTGCCAAGTAGCTGGGACTACAGGCACATGCCACCATGCCCAGCCAATTTTTTAATTTTTGTAGAGATGAAGGCCTCGCTATGTTGCCGCAGGCTGGTCTTGAGCGTCTGGGCTCAAGCCATCACAGGCGTGAGCCACTGCACCCAGCCCTCTTGTACAAGTTTTTATGTGGACATAGATTTCAACTCATTTGGGTAAATACTTATGAGCACAATAGCTGAATCATATGGTAAGAGTATGATTAGTTTTGTAAGAAACCACCAAAGTGTCTTCCAAGTGGATATATCATTTCTCTACATCCTTACCAGCATTTGGTGGTGTCAGTGTTTTGGATTTTAGACATTCTAATAGGTAAGTATTAGTATCTCATTATTTTAATTTGCTCTTACCTAAGCACAGGATGTTAAGCATATTTTCATATCTTATTTGTCATCGGTATATTTTTGTTGTTGAGGTGTCTGTTCAGATTTTTGGCCACTTTTTAATTGATTGTTCGTTTTCTTACTGTTGAATTTTAAGAGGTCTTTTTATATTTCAATTACCAGTCCTTTATCAGAGATGTGTTTTACAAATAATTTTCTCCTAGTCAGTGGCTCATTTTTTCATTCTCTTAATAGTCTTTACTGAGCAGTAGTTTTTAACATTAATGAGGTCCAGTTTATCTTTTTTTTTTTTTTTTTATGGATCAAGCTTTTTGTGTTGTATCTAAAAAGTTATTGCCAAACCCTAGATCACTTAGATTTTTCTCCTATGTTATCTTCTAAAAGTTTTATAATTTTTACATCTGGGTCTATGGTAGATTTTGAGTTAATTTTTGTGAAAGGTGTAAGGTCAGTGTCCAAGTTGTTTTTTACATGTGTAAGTCCAGTTGTTCCAGCACCATTTGTCGAAAAGGCTATCATTTCTCCATTGAATTGCCTGTGCTCCTTGGTCAAATATCAGTTAACTATATTTGTATGGGTCTATTTCTGGGCTCTTTATTCTGTTCCATTAATCAATTTATCTGCTTTTTCTTCAATACCACACTGTCTTGACTACTGTAGCCTTATAGTAAGTCTTGAAGTCGGGTAGTGTCAATATGCTTTGTTCTTTAATACTGCACTGGATATTCTGGTCCTTTGGACTCTCCATATGAACTTTAGAATCAGTTTGTTAATATCCACAAAGTAACTTGCTGGTATTTCTATTGGGATTCTGTTGAAATACAGTCAATTTGAGAATAAATCAAATCTCAACAATATTGAGTCTTTCTGTCAATGAACACAGAATATCTTTCCATTTGATTAGATTTTTGATCTCTTTCATCAGAGTGTTACAATTCTCCTCATATAAATCTTGTACATATTTTGTTAGATTTATACCTACACATTTCATATTTGGAGGAGCTAATGTAAATGGTATTATTGGTATTATGTGTTTTTAACTTGAAATTCCAATTATTAATTTCTACTACATAGGAAAACACTTGTCTTTTGTGTATTAATCTTGTATCCTGCAACCTTACTGTAATCTCTTATTGGTTGTTAGAGGTCATTTGTTGTTGTTATTGATTCTTAGGGGTTTTCTATATAGACAATTATGTATCTGCCAAAAATGACAGTTCTATTTCTTCCTTACCAGTCTGTATATATTTTCTGTCCTCTGCTTATCTTACTTCATTACCATGTTGAGCAGAAGTCCTTACCTTGTTCCCAGTATTACAAGAAAAGCATCTAGTTTATCACCATTAAATATGATGTCGGTTTTTTGGTAGATGTTTTATCAAGTTGAGAATGTTCTACTCTTAATTCTTAGTTTGCTGAAAGCTTTTTATCACAAATAGGTGTTGGATTTTTCTCCAATGCTTTTTCTGCATCTATTGATATGATTATATACTTTTTTTCTTTAGCCTGTTGATATGATAGATTGCATTAATTGATTTTCAAATGTTGAATCAGACTTGCATACCTGGAATAAATTCCACTTGGCCATAATGTATAATTCTTTTTATATATTTTTGGTTTTGATTTGCTAATATTTTATTGAGGCTTTTTCCATTTATATTCATGAACGATATTGGTCTGTAGTTTTCTTTTCTGCAGTGGATTTGTCTGATTTTGGTAATAGGATAATGCTGTTCTCATAGAATGAGTTAGGAAGTCTTTCCTCTGCCTCAGTTTTCTAGAGCTGCTTGTAAAGGACTTAATCTCTTTCTCAAATATTTAGAATTCACCAGTAAAAGCACCAGGGCCTAGTGCTTTCTGTTTTGGAAGGTTATTGATTGTTGATTCAATTACTTTGATAGATATAGGCTTATTTATAGTCTCTATTTATCCTTTTGGCAGACTGTGTCTTTCAAGGAATTGGCCATTTAATCTACATTATCAAATTTGTGGCATTCTAATATTTTTATTATGCTTTTAATATCTGTGACTCAATAGTGATGCTCCTTTTTGTGTCTTGTCTACCTTTTCTTGGTTATTTTATTTAGACATTTATCAGTTTTACTGATATTTTCAAAGAGTCAATTTTGGTTTTATTGATTTTCTCTATTGTTTTCCTGTTTTCAGTTTCACCGATTTCTGCTGTAATTATTTTTCATTTCACTTTGGACTTAAATTGCTCTTCTTTTTGTAGTTTCCTAAGGTAAGGGTTAAGATTGATTTTAGATTTCATCTGTTCTAATATATGCATCCATTTCTATAAATTTCCTTCTAAGAACTACATGCTCTGTGTGCCACAAATTTTGGTAAGTTGAGTTTTCACTTTAAATTCGTTCAAAATATTTTTTAAATTTTTCTTGAGATTTCTTTGACTCATATGCTACTTCTCTTTTGAGTTTTATCAGCCTTGTTTCATATAATGTGAAACTCTAGTATTGGGTGCAAAAACATTTAGCACTGTTATGACCTATTGTTGAATTAATCCTTTTATCATTATCAAATAACTCTTTTTATTCCTTATCATATTCTTTGTCTGAAATCTACTCCATTTGATATAACTATTCCAGATTCTTTACATTGGTGTTATTCCATCCTTATCCTTTCAGTTATATTCGTTTTTATGTTTCAAGTCTTTTTGTTTGTTTGTTTTGTTTTGTTGTGTTTTTGTTTTTGTTTTGAGACGGAGTCTCACTCTCTCGCCCAGATTGGAGTGCAGTGGTGCGATCTCGGCTCACTGCAAGCTCCGCCTCCCGGGTTCACGCCATTCTCCTGCCTCAGCCTCCCAAGTAGCTGGGACTAGAGGCACCCACCACCATGCCCGGTTAACTTTTTGTATTTTTAGTAGAGATAGGGTTTCACCGTATTAGCCAGGATGGTCTCGATCTCCTGGCCTCATGATCCACCCGCCTCGGCCTCCCAAAGTGCTGGGATTACAGGCATGAGCCACAGCTCCCAGCCTCAAGTGGTTTTTTTTATACATAGCATATAGTTTTGTATTTTTAATCCAATCTAACAATCTCTGCCTTTAAAATCGTACATTTAGACCATTAAATTTAATATGGTTAGATGTCGTTGTGTTTACACTGACAATTTTGCTGTTGCTTCCTGTTTGTTCCATCTGGTCTTTGTTTCCTTTTCCTCTTTGTATACCTTCTTTTGGATTATTTTCGTGATTCCATTTTATCTCTTTTGTTTACCTACTAAATATAATTCTTAAGTGTTTTTAAAGTGATTATATTATATAGGATATACTACATACTATAGTATAAACTACATAGAGTAACATATATAGTCTACCTCCAAGTAATATTATATTGTTTCACATATAGTATAAGAACTATACAATAAGAACAGTACACTTCCATTTCTCTCCTCTTGTCATTTGTGCCATTGTGCCATACATTTTACTTTTACAGAAAGTGTTTGACATGCATACACACACACCCATACACACACATATGCATATATTTTTGTATTTACTTTTTCCATTGCTACTCATTTGCTTGTGTAGATCCAGATATCTAAGTTGCACTATTTTTCTCTTGCTCAGAGGACTTCCTTTAACTTTTTTTTTTCTGAAAGGTATGCTAGTGATAAATAAGCATTTACGTGTATAAAAAGATTGAGTTGTGTGTGTGTGTGTGTGTACCTTCACTTTTAAAAGAGTTTCACTGGGTGTAGTGTTAGCACCTGTGTCTCCACATTCTGGCAGGTTCACGGGGTATAGGTTCACAGTATTTTTTCTTTCGAGTTTTAAAAAATGCTAACTCATTGAGTTCTAGCTTGTATATTTCCAATGAGAAATGTGCCATATTCTGTTTCGGGGGAAGTTTTGATAGTAATATACTCAAATTTTGTTCATTCGTCCGTAGCTACATCTTACTCCTTCTTTTCTTTGTTGCTCGTTAGAACAATGCGTGTGTTTCGCTGGAACACATAATGTGTGCTTTTTCTTGGGATGTCTTTTGATTTTCTTCTAGAGACTAAGCAGTTTGATTATGATATACCTGGATTTAGTTTTTTTTTTTCATGTTTTTTGTTATCTGATATCTTAAATTCATCATTTGTGTGATGGTTTGAGGTAGGGGTAATTTCCATATGCACAACCAATGAACTCAATCACATGTATTTAGGAGTTTGTTATCCTCCCATGTCCTCACTCCCTATTTTCCCCTTCTAGGAATTCTCCCTCAGCCATCTTTTTTCACATGCCCAGTGACCGAATATACCTTGATGAGGCCAAAACCTTTTCTAAACTCAAATAGCAAGTCTATGGAGTCCTTCTTCCTTTTCCACACATACTCCTGCCATTCAAGCCAAGAGAAAATGCTTCAAAATATATACAAATTTTACTTCTCATCACCTGCACCACAACCACTGTGTCCAAGCCTTCATGACTATGGCCATAGCCACCTAAATGGTCTCTCATCCCCAGAAACCAGAATGATCCTATTAAGCCTCAGTCAGATCATATCATCCTTTGCTCCAAACCCTCCATGATTTCTATCTGTGAGTAAAAGGCAATGTTCTTATCACATCCTCCAAGGCCCCACTTAGTCTCTTCATCCCTCTCCATCTCTGTTCCCCCTTCTTCCCACTCTGCAAAGTGCCAACTTCATCCTGGCCCCCTGTTGAGTTGCTCACTGCTCCCTGCGGGCAAGAGACATCCTTCCTCTGAGCCTTTACAGTGGCTAGTCCCACTAATTGGAATGGCTTTCCCTCAGATAACTGTGTGGTTTGTTTAATTGTTGCCTTCTAGACTTTGCTCAGATTCCACCTTCCCAATGAGGTTTACCATTTCCAGTCTATTTAAATAGAAACTCACACTTCTCCCTAGCCCCAAACTCAATCCTACATTGGCTGCCCTTCATCTCCCTGCAGTTGTTACTGGAACCTATCAAATAATTTACTAATTTATTACATTTGTTGTTTATTTTATTTTCTCCAACTAGAATTAGGTTTCATAAGATTTTTAGCCTTGTTTTTTAAAAAATTGATGCTGTTACCTAAAGTACTCCTTAGACTACTCATTTTGTCTCATATAATAATATATATGCCCAACTGATGACTAAATGGGTCAATGAGTGGCTTTATGAATATCACCTAGGTCTTCCATAGCCATGTCAAACTATTAGAAAGTTAACTTAATGTATGTTTTCCAAAACAACTCATATCCGTTTATCTAAACCAGATGGCTAAAATAGCCCTGGTCTTGTTGGCATCGCCTGCTTCCCTTGCCTCTTCCCTTACCTCTTCAACCATCCCACTGTCAATTCCTCTAGACTGGGAGCTCAGTGGCTCATTTTTGCATTGGATCACTGCAAAAAAAATTTCCTAAGCCTATCTGCTTCTATTCTGACATCTATTTAATTCTTCCTTTCAGGGAGGCATAGAGTGTTTCTAAAATCTACATATATCATGTAACTTCTTTGCTTATCCTTTCATGATTCCTCATACTTTGTGGATAATGGACAAATGCCCCCTCATGGTATGTCTGTTTGTCCGTGATCTGCACTTGAACACAGCAGCCACATCTCCCAGCTTGGGTTTCACTCTCCAACCACATTTGACTACTTGCCTGGTGTCCCACAGGGTCATGATCTCTTTCTTCCCTGACTTTTAATTTAATTTAATTTAATTTAAAGTTCTAGGATACAGGTGCAGGTTTGTTACACAGATTAGTGTTCCCTGACTTTTAGCATGCTATTTCTTTGACCCCCAAACAGCCTTTCTCTTCCTGGACACTTCCTCCTTTTTTTTTATTATTTATTTTATTTTATTTTTTTCCATCTCTCTCACACCTAGTTTTATGTCCTTCTTATCTACTCCCGTATCGTCACCACTATCTTTCCAGGTGTAATATTTGGTTTATTTATCTGTCTCTCTCTGCTATACTGTAAATTGCTGGGATGCAAGAGATAAATCTTTGAATTCTATATCACCAAGACCTAGCACTGATTAATATAATACATTGACTCTTAAACAACACGGGTCTGAACTGCACAGATCCACTTACATGTGGATTTTCTTCCACTGCGGCCCCTCCTGAGACAGCAAGACCAACCCCTCCTTTTCATCCCCTCCTCCTCCTCAGCCTGCTCAACATGAAAATGACAAGGATGAAACCTTTATGATGATCCACTCATCCATTTACTTTTCTCTAGCTTATTATATTGTAAGTATGCTGTATATAATACATATAACAAACAGAATGTGTTAACTGTTCATGTTATCAGTGAGGCCTCCAGTCAACAGTAGGCTATTAGTGGTTAAGTTTTGGGGAAGTCACAAGTCATGCAGACATTTTGGACTGCATGGGGGAAGCAGCCCCCTTACCCCCATGCATCGTTCAAGGGACAACTGTAATCTGTAAGCAGCTGAAGGAAATGCTTGTACTTTATTTTTCTTTCCACCATCTTAAGATGTCTTCATGGGTTGTAAAATACCTTTAAAAAGATTGTATTTTCAGCACAGTACAACTCCAAGGTCAGCCAAGTCTGTGTGAAATTATAAATCTTGTGACAATATTTTTGTGGTTAGGACTCGAGATAGACCAGTTATTTTTCCAAACAGAACCTATCCTGCTATTTACCTTAAAAGATAATCATTTGTAATTTGTCAAAGCAACATGATACCAATATCTATGTAATCTATTACATCCTAACAGACTTAAATTTTTTTTAAATTACGGAGCAGTCATGCATGAGTTCTTTCTTCCTTTTTTCCTTCAGGCCCAAAAGCCTGATTGCCAAGCCAATCATCCATAGGTGAAAGTGTGAATGTTGCTGGACGTGGTGGCTCACACCTGTTATCCCAACTCTTTGGGAGGCCAAGGCGGGAGGATCACTTGAGCCAAGTTTGAGACCAGGCTGGGCAACATGATGAGACCCCCATCTCTCCCCCACAACCCCCTGCAGCCAAAAAAAAATTGTGAATGTGTGTGAATTACTGGCATACAACTAAATTAAACAAAAAAGACATTTATACTCCATGTTCTAGATCCTGGGCCCTGGGCCACAGAAACTTTGCACAGTTAAGCCTGGCTCAACAATCATGGCTTATACAAGTCAGTATTTTCTCCATCATTGAGTTAGAGCAAAAACACGCGAGCGGAGGAAACGTGGCAGACATAGACAGCAATGGGTGTCCTGACAGTTCCAAGACTGGAGGAAACCTGCCCAGAGCTTAGTTCTTCCAGGATAACACTAAAACAGAGTGTAGTGTTGCCCGGCTGATACTCACCGATCTCTCTCTTCTCTCCACAGGGGAACATCTTAGGCTAGTGTGTCGACTCCTGACTTGGCTCCTCTGAACCCAAGACCTTGGACACGTTCACAAACACTCCAGGGTGTTGGGCTTCCAGTTTGCTCTGGCAGGACAAAGGGCAGGTGAAGCTTGTTTGCCGTAACTAGAAGGAGCAGAACCTGCTCCCAGCAGAACAAGATCAAATCATGGGGAACAGTGGTCACCTGCCATTTCTAGAGGAAGGTTTACTTTTGGTCACTGAGGACCCTAAGTCTACATGAGAAGAAAACAAATAGGGTGATGCTGCATGCTTCTGACCCCAAAGAATCCCTGTGCAGGTGCCGAGGTTGCCCCAAAGATGAGGCTGTGCTTGCCGTGCCAACCACAGAAGCACATTTGACCTGATCAAAAGCAGGCGGAAAAGGTCCTGAAGCACAGATATTTTCTCAGTGATGCTGTTTTCTCCAAAATGAAAGGGGGAAGGTACCCTGGCTTAGGCCCCTGGTGTTCTGATTGAAGGTGAGAATAGAAGTATCTTCTTCAACGTGTTCTCCCATCTGACTGCAACAAGTGTGCTCCAGCCACCAATGTCCCAGTTGCTCTGAATGATGGTGAGAAGGGTACCCAAACACTTGAATGGTACTGTACCTTCCACTTGCCACCTGAATCCTCACTTGTGGACCCCAGGCACTCTGGCTGCATTTGTGAGTAAGCATAGGTGTGGGGCGGTGTCCTGCCATTGCACCATCTTTAATCTGGACTTGTGGACCTCAGGCTGTCTATTCATGGACAGAAGTTTCTGCAGGCACAGGTGGGGTGCTGTTTCCTCCCATTGTACACCTGAATTCTGGACTTGTGGACCCCAGGTGTTCTGGCTGTGTTCATGAACAGAAGTGTCCCCCTCCAAACAAACCCATATATGGTGCCATCTCCTCCCATTGCAGGCATTGCACTGCCTATACTCTGGATTTATGGCCCTCACATGCTCTCACTGTATTCATAAACAGTAGTTTCTTCAGTCACAGATATGGCACTAGCCCCTCCAACAGAAACAGATGTGCTCAAGCTGAGTGGTCCGCAGGTGTTTGACAGAAGTCATGAACAGAAGTATCTTGGGGCACATGTTTCTTCTCTGTTGTGCAGGCTTCTCCAGTAGTAACAGATTTGCTCTGGCCATATGGGCCCCAAGTGCTTTGACCAGACACAAGAAGAGAAGACTTTCAGTCACAGGTAGTGTGTTGTCCCCCGCTACTGCAACATAGGTGCTTGGAAAGGTGCAACAGGGTGCTCTGCTTGTGGTGGAAACATAAAGGCCTCCAAGCATAGATGTGCTGCTTTCTCCTTCCCTTTGAGGGATGCAGATGCGCTCTGGCCAGCTGCGTTCCAGGTGGTCTGTCGGCAAGACAGAAGTGTCCCAAGCACTGGTATGTGCGGGCTCCTCCAACCACAACAGACGTGCTTTGGCCAGATGGTTTCCAGGTGTTATGAACACAAGAAGGAACAGAGGTGCCTTCTGGAACATGTTTCTTCTCAGTGATGTTCTAAGAGGTGTGCATTGGCAGGACAAGCCCCAGCTGCTCTGACTGTAGGCAGGGAGGAAAGTGTTTCCCAGGAGTTTTTGCTTTCAGTAGTACTGCCCTCTCCAACTGTACCAGAGGTGCTGTAGGCTTGCAGGAACCCTGGTGCTCATGTGTAAGCCTCCCCACATAAACTAAGGTGCTGCATGCCCCTCTAGGCCCTGTTCTAAAGCTGAGTGCTTCAGATGTGGAGCTGGGTCTGGGGCAGACACACTGGTCCTAGAGCTGTCATTACCCAGAAAAGCCCCAGAGTCCATGAATGGAAATGGGTCGGGAGAGGGGTTAGCAAAAGGTGAACTGTGCCTGATGCTGAGCATCCAGTGATGGCTCCAGAGCTAGAAGTAGTGGCTGTGCAAATGGGAAAAGGACCCGAGGTGCCACCCAATGTTGAGTGGGTGCTAGCAGAGATATCAAAGATGGATATGGAGATACCATGTATGCAAAATCTGATGGCATTATGCTCCCATTGGGTGTCTGGGCTGCAGTAAAGGCTCAGTTTAGAGCTTGTACTGAGATTTTACGTTTCTCAAAGGGTAAATGCCATCAAATACATCAGGGGATCCTGCCAGGGAGAGGCTAGAAAGAGGACATGGTAGCCATATTGATTTCATCAGAGTTAAAGGCAGGCTTGGCTGCCCAGTTGGTCAAGGTCCTAGCTACTAGAAAACAGACAATTGCTGAAGTAGTGATAAGTATGCTGGTGCAGACAGGGATCCTAGGAAGACTGACTCTCTGCTGCTGCCCTTTAGGAGCTCCAAATGTGACTGAGAGGTGGCTTCTGGGCTAAAGGAAAGGTTCAAAGTGGGGTAGGGCTGTTTACCATAAACATAGGTGGGTTAGTGGAGACTGCCTTTTGCAGGGGGCTGTCCACTCCACACTGCAATGAGCCAGTCAAATGGGAGTTCCAAGACCAGAGGAAACGTAGCCCAGAGCTTGAGTCTTCCAGGCTAACCCTGGCTCCTGGGGGAACCAGGAGATGAGACCCAGGGAATAGTAGTGTCCATGTCGGTCATCTCAAAGTTCAAAGCACGCTGGAAGGTCAAGTCTGCAGATGGGCTGACTGGGCGGTGGAAGTGATAAGGTTGGCCAGTTAATGATGGGTTGATATATTGATCTGTTTTCACACTGCTATAAAGAACTATGTGGGGCTGGGTAATTTATAAACAAAAGAGGTTTAATTAACTCACAGTTCCGCATGGCTGGGAGGCCAGAGGAAACTTACAATCATGGCAGAAGGCAAAGGGGAAGCAAGGCACGTCTTACTTGGTGGCGAGAGAGAGTGCAGGGGAAACTGCCACTTATAAACCGTCAGATCTCATGAGAATTCCCTCACTATCATGAGAACAGCATGGGGGAAACCACACCTACAATCCAATCACCTCCTACCAAGTCCTTCCCTCCACACATGGGAATTACAATTCAGATTACAATTCAAAATGAGATTTGGGTGGGGACATAGAGCCAAACCATATCAGTTAGTCAGTGAAGACTGAGGTATCTGTAGAAGTGAGGGAGGAGCACAGTGGTCTGGATGAGCCAGTGGGGTGATAGTCAGAGGACTGGCATTCAGTGAGGCTGGGGGAGAAGCTTGCTAAAAGCATTGCCCTTGAAAAGCAGGGCATACCTATCTGATACTGAGGACATAGAATGCAGTTTGGAGATGCTTCCTAGCTACCTAATCTTCCAAGGCAAACCATGCACTCTTCAGCCTGATATTTGTGATGCCTCCCTGGGCTGCATGATAGAGGGTGCACTGCAAAGGAAGTGAAGGAAAGTCACCACAGGACAAAGGTGGAAGCCCAGGGGCCTTTCCCTAGTGAAACTTTCTGGCTGTTCCTTTGGAACTTGCACCTGCTAGTTGCAGATGTTTGCCACTGGATGGGGCCCCATGCTATGTGGGAACTGTTCAGGACTGTGGGTACTTAGTTCCAGCAGAGTTGGCTCCACCAGGGCACCAGGTCTGCAGGCTTCTCAACTCCTGGCCTGGAGAGGCAGCTTCAGCAACCAGTGCCTGGGAGTCCACTAGCCCTTTCTCTCTGAGTCACGTGAGGGCAGAATCTGCTCAAAGCAGAGGGCTGGAGCAACCTGGATTGTGCCAGAGTGAGGGCCCAGCTCACTGGAGGTCAGAGTAAGAGAGTCAAGGATGGAAAGAAGCAGGGTTTTGCTCAGTCTCTTGCAGATACTGAGGCACTCAGGAGGCCCAGGATGGCAGCAGCAGGGCATGTGCTAAGGTGGGGAAGGAGTGACCAAGTGGCATGGGTGCAACTTACCCCAGCCTCTTCCTTTTAGGCAGCCACCACAGAGGACATCTGTTTACCTCTGTACCCTACCCCACCTCCATGCTGGTAGATATAGTCTGGGGATACCTTTAAAACAAACAAACAAACAGACAAAACAGGATCTGTCTATCACCTGTCCAAATCCTGAAGCAAATGAGCCTTCTTTATGGCCACCTTGGAAAGGCCTGAGTCCCCAGCATCACCTGGGATACAAAGTGTTCTGAGGTGGGGGCAGAGTGCCCTCCTGCCCAGATGCCACACTCCACAATATCTCTTCCTGGCAGACAGGTTTCTCTTAACTTCCTTTGGCAAATTTGGTTTCACTTCCTTTTGCAACTTTAGAACCTTTCTCAGGTCTGTCATAAGGTAGTTGAGAAGCCAAGATTTGAACTCATTCTGTCTGATTCCAGAGCTCATGCATTAACCACCTGACTGTGGTGCCTCCTCATCATATGTGCATCAAGTATTATCATTTTTGTAGTTCTCAGAGTACTTAGCACCATGCACATCTGTAATAAGTACAGCCACTGCCTACTGGGAGGTCTAAAGGTTCAACTCATAAGGGACCCACAGGCCACACTGGGCTCCAGACTCCTTAAAAGATGTGGGACAATCTTTTAAGGACAATCTTAAAAGATGTGGGACAACAGATGTGGGACATCTGTTGACAATCAACAATTGTCAGCAGAACCCCATCAGGCATTTGTCTTCTCATTGAGCCTTGCAGCAAACCACACAGCTGTCTATAACCTATCTGCTCCCAGATGCAAGAACACAAGCTGCTCATCAGTTGGGTGCAGGATCCACTCTAGTACAAAAGCTGTGTGTCTCAAGGCATAATTCCTTATGATTACTTCATAGCTCTGCTTTTGCCCTGAGACAAAAGGAATTTCCTTCAATTCCTACTTTGCTGAGATATTGTTTTTTGAAAAGCAATTAAATCTTGTCAATCATTTTTCCCACCTCTTTGAGATACTTACATGGCTTTTCTCCTTTATTCTCTTAGTATGGTAAATTACATTGATTGATTTTAAATATTAAACCAGCCTTGAATTCCAGGAACAAACTCCATTTGGGCATGCTAGAACAACCTTTTATATTTGGTTAGATTTGATTTCCTGAAGTGGTGTTAAAGATTTTCATATCTATGTCTGTGAGGGATATTAATCTGTACATTTTTTTATTACTATTTTCTGGTGTTATGGTAATGCTAGTCTCATAGAATGAATTAGGAAAAGTTGCCTCCTTCTGTATTTTCTGAGAGTTTGTGTGGCACTGGTGAAATATTTTCTGTATATGTTTGACATAATTCACCAGGAAAATCATTTGTACCTACAAGTTCCCTCCTGGAAAGATGTTGATAATTACTTATTATCCTTTTATTGTCTGCCAGATCTGTAGCAGTGCTTTTTTCTCTGGTATTAGTAATTTAAAATTTCCCTTATTTCTTGATCAATTTTGGCAGACATTTATCAATTTTATTAATCTCTTTTAAAAATCTGTATTTAGCTTTGTTAATTTTCTCTATTACATACTTTTTTTTTTTACTTTTTTTTATTATTATACTTTAGGTTTTATGATACATGTGCACAATGTGCAGGTTAGTTACATATGTATACATGCCATGGAATACTATGCAGCCATAAAAAATGATGAGTTCATGTCCTTTGTAGGGACATGGATGAAATTGGAAATCATCATTCTCAGTAAACTATTACATACTTTTTATTTCTACTCTTAGGATTGCTATTTCTTTATTTCTCCTTTGGTTTTAGCCCATTTTTCTATTTGTCTAATTTTAGGATTTAAAATTCAATCATTATTTTTAGATATTTTTATTTTTAAATATAAACACCTAAAGTTGCAATATTACCTTGGGCACTGTTTTGACTGCATTCCACAAGTTTTTATTTGTCATGTTTTAATCACCATTCAGTTCAAAATACTTTCTAATGCTCCTCGTTATTTCTTCTTTGACCCATTGGTTATATAAAAGTACGTTTTGCTTTATTTCTAAATATGTGAAGACTTTCTAGATATCTCAGTTATTTATTACTATATTACTAATTTAATTTTATTGTAGCCAGAGAAAATACACTGTACGTGTTCAATCTTTTGAAATTTCTTGAGACTTATTTTTTGACCCAGTATGTTTGCCCTCATGAACATTCCATATTCACTAGAAAAAGAATGTGTGTTCAAATAATGTTGGATATAGTGTTATGCAAATGCCACTAAATCAAGATAAATCTTTTGCATTCTTGTTTTTTGCCTGCTTGTTCTAACAATAAGTGAGAAAGAAGTGTTAATATCTCCAATTGTGATTGTAATTTGACTGTTATCTTTTAGTTTGGTCAGTTTTTGCCTGTTGAAATTCTGCTATTAAAACATAAACATTTAAGATATGTATATCTTCCCAAGAGAGATGCTAAAGAAAAGTGTAAAAAAACCAAAGCCATTCTTATGTACATCGGGATATACAGACAAAAACTTTCACAGCAGCATCATTATTGCAAATAACTGAAAGCAATACAAAGGCACATCAGCAAAAGATTGGACAGATAAGTTGTTCCTTCAATGGCAATGAAAATGGATGTTACAGAGATACATGGATACATGGAATATCCTGAGTGAATCTTACATTTATTTTGCAGAAGATATCAAACCAAACAGAGCACATATTATTCCATTCATGTAAAGGTCAGTAACGGCCACATATAAACTATATTTTGGAGATTCATACGCAATAGAAAAAACTATTTACAAAGTCAGATAATACCGATTTTAAAAATCGGGATGTTGAATTCATCTGGGTGTTGAGGGAGGAGCACATTGTGACCCAGACAGAGCACTCAGGACTCTGAGCACACTAATAGTCTGTATTGCCTTCAGTGGTAGTTACATCAGTATCAACTTAAGAAAAATTTATTAAAATCTACATAAATAATAAATAATTTTCTATATGTATGCTGTATTTCCCAATGCTATGAAATGAATTGTGTCTCCCCAAAATGTATATGTTGAAGTCCTAGCCCCCAGCACCTCAGAATGTGACCACATTTGGAGATAGAATCCTTTTTTTTTTTGAGACACAGTTGCCCAGACTAGAGTGTAGTGGCGTGATCTCGGCTCACTGACCTCTGCCTCCTGGCTCAAACAATTCTCATGCCTCAGCCTCCTGAGGAACTGGGATTACAGGTGTGTGCCACCGTATATGGCTAATTTTTGTATTTTTAGTAGAGATAGTAGACACCATGCATAAATACCAATTCTCTCCAAATTGATCTATTTCTCAATCTACAAATATTCTACTGGTGATCTCATCCAAGGTTGTGGCTGCAAATACCACTACAAGCCAAAAAATTATGTGTATATCTCCATCCCAGGCTGTCTTCCAAACTCCATAGTCATATATCTAATATTGTATTTCTTCTTGTCTTCTTTGTATTTGTGTAGAATAAAAGAAAAAAAATTTAAAGTAAAAGAATATTGTATTTGTGACCTATTTTTAGATGTCTAGTAGACATCACAGACCCAACATCTTTACCTCTGTTATGATTTTTGTTATGGTTTATTTCTATTTGGTCTTGAGATCCCTCTGTTGGAATGGCTATTGGCCAAGATAGCCACTCTCTAGGAGAGCTCTGACCAGGTGGAAGTTACATTCAGATGTGTGTCAGGTGAGACACAATGAGGAAGTGAAACCAAGACGCACAAAACAGAATACCTTTATTATGCACAAGTCCCAGAAACATTAGGCTTGCCAATGGCAGGAGAGGGGGAGGCAACAGGATGTCTGGAGGCAAAAGGAGCTCAACTACCAGGTGCAGGGGGTGGGGGGTGGTGGAGGGGAGAAGGACCTGTGGGATTAGACCTTTGCCAAGGTCCATGGGCCTTAAGGTCCTGTATTAGTCCATTCTCACATTGTTTTAAAGAACTACCTGAGATTGGGTAATTTATAAAGAAAAGAGGTTTCATTGACTCACAGTTCTGTAGCTGTACAGGAAGCATGGCTAGGAGGCCTCATGAAACTTACAATCATGGCAGAAGGTGAAGGGGAAGCAGGCATGCCTTACATTGCTGGAAAAGGAGGAAGAGAGCAAAGGGGAAGGTGCCACACACTTTGAAACAACCAGGTCTCATGAGCACTCACTATCACAACAGCAAGGGGGAAGTCCCCCCAACACATGATCCAATCACCTCCCACCAGGCCCCTCCTCCAACATGGGGATTACAATTTGACATGAGATTTGGTCAGGGAGGGACACAAATCCAAACCCTATCAGGTCCATTATCCCTTACATTTTCATGTGGGGGCTGTGAATTGGCTAGTTTAAAGAAAGCACATGCAAAACAGGGAGTTATATGACTCTGGTGTTGACCATTAGGTTCTATCCACATCTGATCTGTGGTCACACCTCATAGGGAACCATGAGAGAGAAAGAAAGAGAGGAAGCGTGAGTCTGGCTGGGAATGGTGGCAAAGAGAGATACAACACTCTTGATGACTACACATGCCCAGACAACTGATGGCAGCCCACAGTGAGGGCAGGGTAGCCCAGGTAGAACCAAGGGGCCCCTATGCCCTCACCAGTGCACATCTACCCACAACACTGCAGGGATCTGGTGCTGACCCAGGCTGGACTTGAGCCTCCCACTTCCTGCCCAAAAGTCTAGTTAGTGCCTACCTTTCACTCAGGAAGTCATTCAGGATCTCAGCCCAGAGGACTAAGTCTTGATCTTTCACTCCAGAGGTTGGGTTTCCACTATTCCCTTCACAGGCTGTGTACTCTCTTGGCCAAAGAGAACCTTTGCAAGCAGCTGCCCATGAACTTGCAGGCTCACTAGTGTTATAGGACCAAGAGGTTTTCATGTGCTTGCTGTGCAGTAACAGACCCATTACCCTGAGACAGCAGCGTTTGCAGCAGAGAAAGAGTTTATCAATTACAGGGCACCAGGAAAGGAGATGGAAGGGGACTCTCAAATCCATCTCCCTAGAAGTTCTTGGCTGGGATTTTTAAGATCATGGAGGGCAAGGGGCTGGAGAATCGAGGCCATTGATTGGTTGGGGTTAGGGAGACAAAATCATCAGGATGTGGAAATTGCATTCTTTTGTGGGTCAGCTCCTGTGGCATCCTTCAGACCAGCTGAGTCAGTAGTTTCATTGGTATGCCAGACCTCAAGGAATATCTCAAAGGGAAAACCTAATGTTTCTTAATGTTCAAGTTGTTATATATGGGGTAGTTAAGGGGAATTATAATCTTGTAACAGGGTTCACAGGTGTTCGAGTCTTTGAATGCAAGGAATTGTTAGCTTATCTGCGGTGGCAGATATCACAAAAATCATGCAAGGACCTTTTTACTTTTCTTTTTTTTTGCTTATCAGCTATCATTAGTGTTAGTGTATTTTACATAATGCCCAAGACAATTCTTCTTCCAATGTGGCCCAGGGAGCCAAAAAGTTGAACCCCCATCATTTGAAGGCAATCAGCACAAAACAACTATAAAAAAGCAGGTCAGAGAGCAAGCTGATGGAATGGTTAATGTTGAATGTGCTGCAACCTTGGCTTGTTTTCGTTTCTCCCTTCTTCCCTGATACATTTTTAAAGGTTTATAGGAGTGGTTTCACTAGCCTTGGAAGTTTCCACCCATGGCTTCTCCAGCAGGTTCTCACCCTAAAGGTTGGAGAGCAGAAGATCTCGCTGGGCAACTCCAGAGAAAACCAGAAAATTTTAGTGCCACCCTTGTCCACTTGATTCTGGGCAGCCCAACATCACTCTTCTGTCTTTCCTATCGTGGCCCTATCTGGAGGCTTTTTTCTCTTCTCCCTGAAGGAGCATACAGAAATTCACAGAACTGACTCTAACTGTTCAGGCCACAGTCAGTTGAAGATCAATAAGGTAGTTAGTTTCCAGCTATGCATGGCCATACTTTGGGTGTCAGTAACACGACGGAATGATCATTCCATTTGGATTTGTAATCTCTGAGAACATCAGAAATATGGCCCATGGGAACATGCTGAGCTTCATAGAGTCTGAAATAATGTCTCAAAACACGTCCAGAGATGTAGCTACTTCCCCACCTCAGAGCCTGAGAATGAGGGTTATTCAAGACAGCGTGGCTGCAAGGGAAAGCTCTTCACCACGTGGAGGTGTGAGAGCTATGTCACCCTTACCCAGAATTCTCTGCTGAGTGGCAGCAGTGCTTATCCAATGAAAGCACAGAAAGATGGGAGATTCCAGGTTTAGGAGTGAAGATGGTCAGGACTTCCTGTCTCGCTTTGTGGCGGTCATTTTGGCTGCCTTGCAGCTGTTTTACCTGTTCAGAAACTATGGAGGGCTGGGTCAGGTCTGAGGAAAAAGGAGGCGAAGGCAACAGGAAGCCTTGTCCCTACTGCACAGAGGTAAGACTGAGGCTCTGAAGCTAGGCTAGGGTGCCACCCATTGTGATCTCGTGTCAGTGCTGGGCTGGAGGCTGCCATGTGGCTGTCCCCATCCTGGTCACCGCAGTTTCTGGAGCCATTCACCCACGGGCTTGCATCACGATGTCTTCAAGTTGGTGGTGCATCCCTTGGGCCCTCACCCATCGGACTCCCACTTTCAAATCTTAAGCCCCACATTGTGGAAACCTGTTCAGGTCACTTCAGTCTAGGCCCTGGTGTTTAGGCTGGGGGAAGCGGGAGAGCTCATGGGTAGTGAAGCCATTTCTGAAAGCCAGTGTGGTGAGTCACAGAAGATTGTTACAGACTGAGGGATCAGCATGTGCAAAGGCTTGGAGGGGCAACTGGGATGGCCTGGGGGCTGTATGTACACAGAGTAGAGTGTGAAGAGAAGTCCCACCTGCAGTGACAAGGTGTTGTACCTTCATTTGTCACAGAACCAAACTGGGCCCATTTGCCCATATACAAAGGAAAGTCAAACACCAGAAACCCAAACACCAAAGCATTGGGTTTTTGCGGCTCTAAAGGTTTACTAAGAGTCAAGGAGACAGGAGGCCAGTCTGTCTCCTTGTACTAGCTTGGCCGCCATAGATTTGAGGGAGAGATTTTGACGGTGGGGTTTTGGGCTGGACAGTGATTGGCTCGAAGAAAAAGCGGTTTGGAGAGTCCCTTGGGCAAGGACTGTTGCCCCTACATGCTGCTTTATGGGTCATATGTTCAGGAAATGGTGTTAGCATGATCTGGAGGTATTTTCAGCCCTCTAACATCAAAAGGTCACTCATCTAATGAGTAAGTCTATTCTGTGCAGACTCCAGTCAGCCATATTGGTCCCAAGCATGCTCAGCTCATCAGCCAACTTTGTTGCAAACAGAGGGGACTGTAACAAACTATTTACTTCTCTACTGTTCTGCAAAACAAGCTCAGGAAATTTTGCTAGTTAACAAATTCTCTACCCCTGGGGCACGGTTTCACTTTCTGATGGTGCTTAGAGCCATGCAGGGTTGTGAACAGAGGAGGAACACAGTCTGAGTTAAGGGTTTTAAAGTTTCCCAAAAGCTGCTTGGAGGAAGAAGACTGGATGAGGCACAAGTTGGACAGTGAGGTACAGGGAGATTGAGAACTTGTTCAAAGTTACAAAGCAGATAAAAGGCATTATTGAGGACTGAAATATAGAGATTGTACGGTCAGTCCAAGGTCACCTGTTTCCACCACTGGGCAGATGTTCAAGAGAGGCCTAAGCCCATGGAGTCCTCCCATAGTTGCCTGCTTCTCAAGGTCTACCTCTTCCCACAGGTTCCTGTGGCCACAAAAGTGCTTATGGATCATACACAGGTGAGTGAGCCCTCAATGGTCCCAACCTTCCATCCACGCGTCTATAGGATTGTGGTGCCTTGGGACTCAGCCTGTGTGCGACTCTTCTAGCCCTTGAGACTGGGGATGCTTGAGAAACCCCAAGCCCAGGGTCCTGGGCCAGAGGGAGTATATATAATAGTTCCTATGTATATCTAGCAGCCAACAGAATGAGGTGTGGAAGGTTATCCTAAGCACAGGTACCACCATCTCCAAATGCTTGAAGGTAAGGCTTAGAAGGGAGTGTTCAGAGAATCACAGATCTCCTCTCTTTCTTGCTAGCAGGAGAGTAGGGGTCAGATCTGGAATGGCAGTCTGAGAAGTTGGGTGGTTTCT
This sequence comes from Pongo pygmaeus, assembly GCF_028885625.2. NCBI lineage: Eukaryota > Metazoa > Chordata > Mammalia > Primates > Hominidae > Pongo > Pongo pygmaeus. Next base: position 40,078,898 of record NC_072393.2, on the reverse strand, counting down.
GGAGATGATGGGAGCAATGGCATGGGAGCAATGAGGTGACATGACTCAGGTCTTAATAGGCTCCCTCTGGCTGCAGACTGAACAAATTTTGAGAGTGAGGGAGGAGGCAGGAAGATCATGGATGGGGTTACTGTAATAGTCTAGGTAAGTGTTGGTGGTATCTGGAAATGGAAAAAGTGGCTGGATTCCAGACCTTTTTTAAAAATAGGGCTGAATGCTGGATTTTCTAATGTTGAGGGTGAGAGAAAAAAAGGTAGCAGCTGGGCGTGGTGGCTCATGCCTGTAGTCCTAGAACTTTGGGAGGCCGAGGCGGGTGGATCACAAGGTCAAGAGATTGAGACCATCCTGGCCAACATGGTGAAACTTCGTCTCTACTAAACATACAAAAATTAGCTGGGCGTGGTGGTACGTGCCTGTAATCCCAGCTACTCGGGAGGCTGAGGCAGGAGAATTGCTTGAACCCGGGAGGCAGAGGTTGCAGCAGGCCGAGATTGTGCCACTGCACTCCAGCCTGGCAACAGAGCGAGACTCCGTCTCAAAAAAATAAAAATAAAAAATAAAAAAAGGTAGCACTTAGGGATTACTCCAAAGTTTTGGAAGGAAGTGTCATAGGTGAGCAGTGACTGTCTGGGCCAATGGTGTGGGAGTGAAAGAACTTACCAAGACAATTGTAGGTAAATAAAGGCAGATTTATTAGAGAAAGTAGGAAGATATGTTGCCCATAGGCAGGATCAGCAGAAGAGAAGCTGACTGCCAAGAAACAAAGGCTTGTTTGAGATTTTATAGGATAGTGTTTATGCTGTGTGCCGAAGAGGGTTTTGTGCAATACTGATAACGCTATGGTTGCAGTGAGCTAGCATGCAGGTGTCTGGTGATAGTTGGGCACAGGAAGATTGTGAGTTATTTGTGCAGGAGGGCTGTGTGTCCTGGACCATGAAGAAAGGCAGACTTGGAGCTTATCTGCTTTTTCTTTTTGATTTCTCCTCGTCCTGCCAGCCTGACTCCTTTTGCCTAATTAGGACTCCACAGAAATAAAGGAGAAGTTAGTAGTAAAAGTAATTTTCAGTGGGTATATGGGAGTTTTGTTTTGGCCATGTGAAGAGTGAGATATTTCAGAGAACACTGAGTGAAGACATCAAGTGGACTGGTAGACACAAAGGTCTGGAACTCTAGGGAGTCATTCAGAATAGAGACATCCAGAAGGTGGTGGCCACTTTGTAGACTTGAGGTGAAGCTGTGCATCACATTTAGAAAAAGAAATCTTCAGGTCATGATCTTCAGCTTTCAGCTGGCCAAGAAGGGGAGAGTGAGGGCCGAGGACTGGATCTCTTGCTTGGGCACCTGGTTGGGTGTGCTGGGCATCACAGGCACATCTGAAGGGAGAGAACTGAGCCTGAAGGGCGGCTTTGGGGAAAGGAGGGTCTGGCAGGAGGCCAGGGCTTCTAAGGGGAGAATAGACATTCATGTGGATACAGAAGCATAGGAGTAATTGACGAAAGATGATACTGAGGGCAGGGCCTTTACTTCACAGCTCTACGGACTCACCAGGCTAGTGGATCAGCACAGGGGCAAATGTGGTTGTCTGCTAGAGGCATTAGGAGGGCAGCGGTTTGTGGGGAGGTATCTAAAACCTGCATGTTGTTCTGGATGGCTGAGATTGACTAATGAAACAGAGCCAGAAGGTGAGGCTTTCTTAGCAGGATTAAGGGTTGCCCTTGGCAGTGAAAGCCATTGGAGGTCTTGGGGAAGTACTAGATTCTGTTTGAATTGCCAGGCATGTTCTTGATGCCATGTGGTGGGTAGCAAGTGAGGAGGCTAGGGAGGGATCTATAGTTTGGGATAGGAAGATAGCAATATCTATGACATCTGGAGATATGAGAGAGGTATAGCCTGAAGAATGATGTGCACGTGGAGAGGGAGTATGTCCTAGGGCTCTGGTATTTGGGACTTAAGGATGAAGAGTGAGCCCAAGTTTGGTTGTGTTTGGAAGTTACCATCTAGGGGACTTCCTGGTAATTTCTTGGCAAGAAGGGGTGGGGCCCTGCGTGGCAGGCCTGGAACTTAAATGGTGTCTGTCTTCCCACCTGCTTCTTATTGTTGAGCACAGACACAGCAATTAATGGGTGATAGGAGGGAGTAGGCACAAATGACGCCAAGGTCTGATACATCCTCTGGGTTGTGGATCTTGGGAAGAGTATGAATGTGGGGTGGATTTATAGAAAGATGTACTGGAGGTCCTCAAGAGAGAGGCTGTTCATGGTTTCATCTGTCCCTATCATAACAGCAGTGTGACTTTTGAGGAAGTGGCCATGCCCTTCTCCTGGAGGGAATGGAGTCTCCTTGATGATGTTCAGAAACTCCTATACTGCAATGTGATGCTGGAGAACTTTTCACTGATGGTCTCAATAGGTGAGACCCTCACACCCACCCAGATGTTTTAGACTAGACTCTGCCTTTCCTTTTCCCCGAGAACAGATCCATCCTTCTCACATTAGGACAATGGACTCTACTTCCTTCCTCAGTTTCCTGGGTAGGTTCACCTGTTGGTGGGGCTGTGCCATTGCACTGTCCTATCCTCTTCCCAAGCAGCCTCAATACCTGCTGCCCCAAAGCCTTACTTGGAAGGGGATCAGGAGTCTCGCCATCAGCCTTTATAAGCCCACTTTTCCCTTTCCCTGGCCAGGTGACCTCTCCGCCCCAGGTTCTGCCCCCTTCCTCTAGCTAATATATCCCCATGTCTTCCTATACCAGGAATTGCAGTTACCGACATGGTCACTATTTATGTCCTCCTCTGAGGTTGTTTTTGTGACATTTGGTTTTCTTACTTGTAGTCTGTTGCTCCAAGTTGCCCTGGGCCAGTGCTGGCTCCTCCCTTCTTCAGTCTTTCCTTTAGTTCTTGCATTATCCAGGTACTATTCTCACCTGGGAGCAGGGGGAAGCGCTATGGGTGCTTCTTAGTGTGGACATACGGCTCAGAGGGGTCCTGACCCCATTAAGTGGCAGGTGAGAGGGCATGACATCAGGGCTGTGTTCAAATCATACCATGAACCAGTCCTGTTCCCACTACTATTTTGGTGCCAATGCCAGTGGTCACACCTCATTTCTACCTTTCTTTTCCCGTTCTTGACACGAGCAGCTTGCCATTTCTAGTCAGACTTTTGTCCCAGGGCTAATCCCCAACTCTCTGTATTGCACATCTTACCCACTCCTGTCCACTGCTCCCTCTCACAGTGTTCTCCAGCACTGGCCCACACATACTGTGTTGTGAGATGCACACATATTCTTAAGTAGTCTTTGAATTCGAGCCACTCTTTTGCCATTGGATTTTCTTGGGCCTGGACATACCTTTCTGCACACCTCTCATGTCATCAGCAAAGACAAGTACCAAAAACCATTGGCAGAGGAGGGAGTTGTAGACCCCACCTCTCCTCTTTGTGCTGCACCTCATCCCTGTGTCCTTTGCTGGGTGAGTCTTCCCCCATGTTGTGACCTTTTGAAAACTATGAGTTCACAACAGCTGCTTCCTCAATCTGACCCAAACTCTCTCCTCCTGAAAACAGTCCTGTGAACTCACATAGACTCATGCATTGGTGTGCAGATACACATTTGTGACGTCGGTGCCCCTTTTCACCAAAGCCCACGTGCACTTCACTGGCATGTCTTTGCTTTCAGGTTACTGGCATGAAGTGAAAGATAAGGAAGCACCTTCTCAGCCTAGATTTTCTGTAAAAGAACTGTCACAGGTCAGAGCCCCCCGAGGCCCTTTCCTCAGAAAGCCCACCCCTGTGATATGTATGTCTTAATCTTGAAAGATATTTTGCCTTTTGCTGAGGACAGGGGAAAATATCCCAGGAAGAAACCGTATACTTAGGGGCATGTGGAAAATGATCCTTTCAGTAAAGAGAAACCCTTCAGAAGGGATGTAGATAGGAGCTTGTTCGTGAAGGGCTGCAGATTTCTTGTGCCAAATAAGTCCTTTACCTTTGAGAAGGTTGGAAGTTACTTCCTGGTTGACTCAGGACTTCTCCAGCACCAGGCCACTTACAACAGTAAAAGACACACAGCACCACTGAGTGTGGGGCAGCCATTCACACTGAAAAAGCAAAGAGAAGTGCAGTGAATTCAGGAAAGCCATAAACTGCAAACACACACTTGTTCAGCACCAAAGAGTCCACAGTGGAGAAGGGTTTTATGAGTGTATCACATATGTGAAAGCTACCAAATACAAACCCTTACTTGTCAAACACCAAACAGTCCACATTGGGGAAAGGACTTATGAGTTCTGTGAATGTGGGAAAACCTTCAACTGCAAATATGGACTTGTTCCTCACCAGTGAATTTACACTGGAGAAAGACCTTATTAGTGCAGGGAACATGGGAAATTCTTTAGCCAAAGTTCCAGTTTTACTGAACAACAAAGAATTCACACTGGAAAACGGTCTTATGAATGCAGCAAAAATGGAAAATTCTTTGTCCATGTACACAGAAATATCTTCAGGGATGGATTAAGTGAATTTAGGAGCAACAGATATTAGAAATGCTTCACATCCTTGTTACTGTGATAGTGGAAGAGTATGAGGTTTATCCATATAAACCATGGACCAGAGAGACCTGCATTCAAATCCTGCCCCTGCTCATTAGACTGAGATACTCTGGACAACTTCCTCAGATCACTGACTGTGATATAGAGAAGGTGCTCATGTTTACCACACAGATGGGGAAGGACTGATAAAAGTAGTAAAAACACATTGGGTCAAAATAACTGATTAATATACGACAAGGACTCTATTGGAAAAACGTAAACAACATTTAAGAACAGATGGGTAATATAAGTAGAACTGCTAAGAGAAGATCAAAAGGAAATGCTAGAAGTCAGGTGCATGGTGTCTCACGCCTGTAATCCCAGCACTTTGGGAGGCTCAGGCAGGGAGATCACTTGAGGTCAGGAGTGCAAGACCAGCCTGGCCAACATGGTGAAACCCCGTCTCTACTAAAAGCACAAAATTAGTAGGGCGTAGTGGTGCACGCCTGTAATCCCAGCCTCTCTGGAGGCTGAGGCAAGAGAGTTGATTGGACCCAGGGGGCAGAGGTTGCAGTGAGCCGAGATCGTGCCACTGCACTGCAGCCTGGGTGACAGAGCGACACTCCGTCTCAAAAAAAGAAAAAAGAAAAAAAAAAAGGAAATGCTAGAGATGAAAAACATTGTTAACACAAATGAATGCCTTTGAAGGGCTCATCAGTAGACTGGACATAGTGGAAAAAAGAATCAATGAGCTTGAAGATATGTCAGTAGAAACTTAATACAAATTAAACATCTGAAATGTCAGACTGAATAAAAAATAAGACCCAACAATCTTCAAGAAATTCACTTTAAATATAAAGATACTGGTAGGTTAAAAGTTAAGGGGTGGAGAAAGATATGCCATGCTAACATTCATCAAAATAAAGCAGGAGTAACTATATTAATATCCGACTTCAGAGCAAGGAAAGTTTCAGGGGTAAAGAGGGGCAGTACATAATGATAAAGAGGTCAATTCTCCAAGACGATATAATAATCCTTAATGTGTATGTACATAACAAAGCATCAAAACATGTAAGGTGAACAACTTAAAACTCAACAGTGAGAACACAAAATGACCCAACTGAAAAATGGTCAAAAGACCTGAACAATACCTTACCAGAGAAGATATACAGAGGGCAAATAAATATGTAAAGATGCACATCATATGTCATTCGGGAATATAATGAAGACATTAACAAGACATTAGCCTACACATCTATTAAAGTGGCTAAAATCTTAAAAACTGACAATGCCAAATGCTGACAAGTATGTAGAGTGAAAGAACTCTATAAATGATGCTGGGAATGCAAAGTGGTATAGCCATTGTTACCAACTGAATTGTGTCTCCCCCAGCTCAGTAGATAACAGCAGCTCTGTTCTCTTGGCCCTCTATCCTCTTTTTCTGGCTTGCAGATATAGTTGCCTTCTTGCCGTGACTTCACATGGTTCTGTGGGGTAGACAGGGAAGAGAAAGGAAAAGGGGAGGCCTCAATCTCTGGTGTCTCTTCCTTTTTTTATATGGACATGAGTCCTAGCAGGTTAGAGCACCACACTTATTATTTAATTTAACCTTAATTAGGTCCTTACAGGCCCTTTCTCCAAATATAGTCACATTGGGGTTAGGGCTTCATATTTTGAACTTAAGTTCACACAAAAACTTTCATATGGATGATTATTGCAATTTTTTTCATAATTTCCCCAAACTGAAAGCAACCAGAATGTCATTCTGTATGTGAATGGATGAAAAGGAAACAAAAACCGGTTGTACATCCACACAAAGGAATATTATTCAGTGATAAAACAAAATGGGCTATCAAGGCACCAAAAGACAGAGAATTCTTACACACATATTGCTAAGTGAAAGAAGTCAGTCTGAAAATGCTATGTATAGTATGAGGCTGGGCATGGTGGTTCATGCCAGTAAACTCAGCACTTTGGGAGGCTGAAGCGAGAGGATCACTTGAGCTATGGAGTTCCAGACCAGCCTGGGCAACACGGCAAAACCCCGTCTCTACAAAAAATACAAAAATGAGGAGGATGGAGTGGTGCATGCCTGTGGTCCCTGCTACTCAGGAGGTTGAGGTCAGAGGATCACTTGAGCCCAGGAGGTGGAGGTTGCAGTGAGCTGAGATCATGCCACTGCAACTCCAGCCTGGGTGACAGAGACCCTGTCTCAAAAAAAAAATGGTATGTATAGTACGATTCCAATTATGTGACATTCTGGGAAAGACAAACTACAGATACAGTAAGAAGATCAATAGTTGCCAGGAGATTGGGGGAGGGTTGAATGGGTGAAATTCAAGGGATTTTTGTGGCCATGAGGCTACTCACTATGATACTGTTTGCATTTGTCAAAACTCATAGACCTGTCCAACACAGAGTGAACCTTAATGTATGCAAATTAATGTAATAAATTCAGAGGTTGAGGGATCCCAGAAAATAATTTAGGCTGTAACATGCAAATCTATCTGTATTACAAATGTATGAAGCAACTTCATAGAGGGAGTAGAGGGAAAGGTGCTGACCTAAGTAACTTTAGAAATGAATGGAGTCTGTAAGACTAAAGGCAAAATGAACTACAAATATGCAGTGTACACTAGTTGATAAAGTTTTCACATGAGGGTACAGATTAACAATTCTGATACTGCTATACATGTATACTGGAATTGAACTATTAAATGGATACTGGACAGTGGGAGCCAGGTTTTCACTGTTGGAGTAGGAATTTATAGATTAGCAAGGGGAGGATGCTAGAATGATCTATGTGGTACCAGATTTGAGTTGGAATCATCAGTAAGAATACATGTTTAAGTTAATATAGATACAGATGGCATATACATGGTTAGTATATACACATACATTTCCTTGCTCTGTTGCTGAGAAGACCTCAAAGAAATTGTACCCCAGTAACAATGAGCACATCTGATGCCTAAATCTTGATTGTAATGTATTTATCTAATAAAATTGTAGGGAGACCCCCTGAAACTATTGCTATGGAATAAAAGATGAAATGCTCCTGATTATTGTAAATACAAAATTGCATGCAGGATTGTGTAAAGACAATGCAAGGTTGGGCTGCCAGAATGAGCCAACAGCACGTGATGTGCTTCCCCCTGCAGAGAGCCTATAAATGGACGTGGAGTCAGGGAGGTTTCACATCACCAAGATTCCTATCCCAGAAAAGCAGATGTTCATAGCTCTGGGAATGAAATGTGACCCTTGTGGAGAGCCTATAAATGGATGCATGAGGGGTGCCTGTTCATATGGATAAGATAGGGCTATAAACGCCCTTATCTTGCCACGGCTCTTCTAGGTCTCTTTAGGATTAAGACATACTCCCTTCTGAGAATCTGTGGTCTAACAGGTTGTCTAGTTTCACGTCCTGCTTCTATTGATTGTTTGCAACCAGCTTTTGCTGCAATTATTACTACTGATTAGTATCTTACTAAACATAGGTTATGGATAGACTGTGTTTCTGTTTCAAGGCTCTGTTACAAATTGCTGATGCACACACTATATTGTAAATTCTTATCTCTGTATACTGTACTTCTGCATACCGATGTTATGTTAAAGAATAACTTCATCCCCATGTGACCATCTCACCTCATAATCAAACGACCCTAAATCCCTCACTAACCTACCCCCACCCTCACTAAACTTAATTATAAATGCTGGTATATCCAGTGCACTGGTGGCATCACAGGACCAGAAGGCAGTGACCCCCCGGACCTAACTTTCACTATCTTGTGTGTGTCTTTTATTTCTCAACCTGCAGATCTGCCTGGGAACAAAGAAAGAGCCCCGCTGCATTGCAAGCTGCTGGCCAGATCCCACAATATAAAATGAACCAGGGTCCCTTGGAGAAATGGCTGATTCTAGGACTGGGAAAGAAAATATACAACATGAGCTTAGAGCAACTTGTAATGCCAGAAAATAAGGAAGTGCTGCAAATAAATAAAGAAAGTCATAGTGATAGGGGCATGTCAAAGGGACACAGGAGCCAACTGAAAGGGCTCCCAATGGCCAAAAACAGAGTCATTTGAGAAAAATAAATGTGTGTTTGTGTGTATAGTATAATGTATACATACATAAGTATGTATATATACATTGTATTAGTCCTTTTTCACACTGCTATAAAGAACTACCTGAGACTGGTAATTTATAAAGACAAGAGGTTTAATTGACTCATAGTTCCACATGGTTGGGGAGGCCTCAGGTAACTTAAAATCATGGTGGAAAGGCAAAAGGGAAGCAAGGCATGGCTTACAAGTTGGCAGGAGAGAGAGCGCATAGAGGGAAGAGCCACACACTTTCAAACAACCAGATTTCATCAGAACTCACTCACTGTCACGAAAATAGCAAGAGGGAATTTTGTCCCATGATTCAATTACCTCCCACCAGGCCCCTCCCTGCAACACATGGGGATTACAATTTGAGATGAGATTTGGGTGGGGACACAGAGCCAAACCATATTAACATATGTATTGCCTTATAATCCAAAGTATAAAATATAAAAGTATATGAGCACATAATGATAAAAATAAATGATCAAATAAGTTAATCAGTGCGGAAGAAGAGACAAGTCTTCTGTGCTGAAGAATTCCAAGTAAATTAGGTAGATAGGAGTATACCTCACACTCCTTAAGTGTGGACTGTGCATAGTAACTTCCTTTCCAAGAGCACAATATGAATAATTCGGGAAAAGACTAACTTTACGGTGGAGAAGTCTGACAAACACTGCTTCAACTAGGTGATCATTCAACATCAGTAGTCATTAATCATGTTGATGGTATGTACCCTTAATATCATGTAATGAAAATGGTACTCTATTCTTCTTCTTTCATCTACCTCTCCTGAATCCATAACCCCATGAGAAAAACCTATAATCATGAGGAAAAATAGTTAACAAGTTCCAGTAGAAGGGCATCCTACAATATGCCTTATCAATACTCTTCAAAACTGTCAAGATCATCAAAAACAAACAAACACCACATATCCCCATGTCCACCCTTCGCCCTTGGTAACCACTGTTTCATTCTCTATCTTTGTTTTATTCTCTATTTGACTTACCTCTTTTAGAGTCCACATTTAAGTGATATCATGGAGTACTTTTCTTTCTGTGTCTGGCTTATTTCACTTAGCATAATGTCCTTCAGGTTCATCCATGCTGTGGCAAATGGAAGGATTTCCTTTTTAAGGTTGAGTAATATTTCTCTCTCTCTCTCTCTCTCTCTCGTATGTGTGTGTGTGTGTGTGAGTGTAAACCACAGTTTATTTATTTGTCCATCAACAGACAATTTAGTTGTTTGCATATGAATATAGGAGTGCAGAGATCTTTACAAGGTGGTGGTTTCATTTCTTTGGATAGATACCTAGAAAGGAATTGCTGGGTCATATGGTAGTTCTATTTTTAATTTCTTCCAAACTGTTTTCCACAGTAGCTGCCCCAGTCTACACTGAATTCAGTAAAGGAGAAAATGGGGAGATGTAAGTCAAAGAATATAAAGTAGTAGATATGTAGGATGAAGAACTCTAGAGATCTAATGTACAACATGAGGACTGTAGTTAATACTGTATTGTATTAACTACATCCATATCTAAAATCCATATCTAAAAGTATGGATTTTAGGTACTCTTGCCACACACAATAAAAGGGCAACTATGTGAGACGATGGATATTTTAATTTGCTTAACCATAGTAAGCAAAAGAAAAAGTTGCAAAAGAATAGATAACATTTCACTTCCTGTATGTATCAATATATCAAAACATCATGTTGTACAACTTAAGTATATATAATAAATCTTTTAAAAAATAAGCTAAGTCTGGGAAATCATCACAGCTAAGAGCATCCTGTGGGGACATAATTAATTCACTGTGATATCCTGGATGGGATCATGAAATAGAAAAATTGCATAAGATAAATACAAAGAAAATCTGAATAAACTATAGACTTTAATTGTTAATAATGTATCAGTATTGGCTCATTAATTGTAACAAATGTACCATACTAATGTAAGCTACTAATAATGGGTGAAACTGTATGTGTGGGAGGGTGCTAATATGGTAACTCTGTATTTGCTGAATTTCTCTGTAAATCTGAAACTGTTCTAAAAAATGTCTTCTGATTACAAATAAGAGAAACACACACTGCACAACACCACACACCCCCAACACACACACATATACACACACAGTCCTTACATAAGCCAGTCACTCCAGTGTTTGCTTTTGAAACATTTTAATTCTCACAACAACCTGGTGAAGTAGGAACTATTATTGTATCAGTGGGGAAGCTGATGCTAAAAGAAATGAAGTGACCTACCCAAGATTATGCACCCTGCAGGTCTTAGTTTCTAGAAGCTGGACTGAAGCCTGGAGGTTTGGATCCAGAGCTAGGACTTTCAAACCCTTAACCACAAACTGTGAAGCCCTCAGCAAGGTGCCAACACATAATGAGGGCCAGTTAGGCTGAGATGCTACTGCTGCTATAATTGTTGGAATTTTAATCATTATTTCCCCATTCTCTGGCATACTAGAGCGCTGACTGTCTACACCTTGCAGTGCCTATGGGCTTGTTCTAACCGTATGTCATTCTCCAGTGTCTTCCCCATTGAAGGCTTTTCTCTTTGGATCAATTGTACTAGTTCTAAAGGCAACGTCTGCCTCTATAATGAGCACAGCACAGAACTCAACTTACTAGATGTGCTCAGTGATTCAGGCCTTGGGTATCTCTGCATCTTTACCAGTGACCAGGCAGCAGGCTCTAATCTCATCCAACAACCACAAGGCTAATATGTCCATCTCTGTTTGATTTTCCAGGTGGTGATGATCCTCAAGTACTTGGCCATGATTGCAACCTGGGAGGAAAGCGAGCAACTGGATGAGGCCCAGAAGACCCTGTATTGGGAGATATTTGTGGAGACCTGTGGGCTCCTGGTCTCACTGAGTAAGGCTCACCTCCTCTCATGTGGGGAGAGCCTTCTTTTACCCTCTCACTCCGGGTCTCACTGATAGAGAAGGCCTCTGGAGACCACCCCACCTTCTACCCGTAATTCCTACTGTGTTTCTGTCTCACTTCCTCTTTCCTGGTCTCCATGTGTCCAGCCAGGCACCATGAGGGTCCAAATACAGGAAATGAAATCAAGAACTAAGCCAAGAACTAAACCAAGCCCCACTCTCATTTTCATACCTAGCACGGGCTGGCTTCAATGTCAGTTCCTTATTCCCAGATCTCACCAGAGAGAACCTTAATGGTTAAGCTTTGATGAGTTAGGTGTCCCTACAACCCGGTTAGCAGGGGCTGTAAATGATAGGCCATTCTCTAAAAAATCCATGAGTCAGGCAGGCCCTCTGGCAACTTTCTATACTACCCAATCTCCATTAAAAGGCTTCTTTTTTCCATGATACCTACACATCATCCCTTGCTTCATAAAGCCAGGTCACAATCCCCTGTGGTACAGGAGATTATATTGAATGGATACCCTGAGAAAGCAATTCCTTTTTTCCTTCCCTTTCCTGCTTTCTGCTTGTTGTCAGGAGAAAGTCTTGGTTTGCTGAGTCTTTGATGCCTCTCTTAACTTTTTTTTTTTTTTTTTGAGACGGAGTCTCGCTCTGTTGCCCAGGCTGGAGTGCAGTGGCGCGATCTCGGCTCACTGTAAGCTCCGCCTCCCAGGTTCACACCATGCTCCTGCCTCAGCCTCCCGAGTAGCTGGGACTACAGGCGCCCGCCACCACGCCCAGCTAATTTTTTGTATTTTTAGTAGGGACGGGGTTTCACCGTGTTAGCCAGGATGGTCTCAATCTCCTGACCTCATGACCCGCCTGCCTCAGCCTCCCAAAGTGCTGGGATTACAGGCAACCTCTCCTAACTTTTTAAAATTTCCCTTTTAAGCAGAGCGAGTAGTCCCCAACTCATAGTAAGATAGGAGATCAGCAGGACTTGTTCTCCAAGCACTGGACCCTGCTGATCAAAACAGGATCTGATCAAAACAGAATGCAGAAAAAAAAAACAAAAAAAAACTAGAACCAAGACCGTGACGAAAATGACCTCTGGTTGCCTTCATTGCTCATTATACATTAATTATAATGCATTAGCATGCCAAAGGAAACTCCTGCCAGTGCCATGACACTTTACAAATGCCATGGCAACTCCTGGAAGTTACCTTATATGGTTTAAAATGGGGAGAAACCCTCATTTCCAGGAACTCCCCACCCCTTTTTCAGAAAACTCATTAATAACCTGCCCTTTATTTAGCATATAATCCAGAAACAGCCATAAATATAGCAAGCCAAAAATCTATGAGAGTTGCTGCTACTACGCTGCTACGAAGCAACCATTTTCCTGCCCTCTGTGGCGCTAATAAACTTGCTTTCGCTTTGCTCCATCAGCTTGCTCTTGAATTCTTTCCAGTGTGAAGCCAAGAACCTTACTGGACTGAGCCCCAGTTCTGGGGTTCACCTGCATCATCTTGCCTGGTGATCACGAAGGGACTAACAAGCTGAGGGGACCTGAGGGAGGCTTTCACCCAGATCCCAAATTAAAGACCAACGGGCACCATTTGGCCTCCTTAGATGGGTGAATGTCCCCTTTGTTTCCCCTCAATATCATGCTGGTTCCTTTAACTGATTTACTTTCCCTTTCACTCTCTTCTCTCACCCTTTACCTTTCAGAGTGGACCAGGAAGTGGTAACGGGATCTCTGATGACAGCAGGCCCGGCCAGCTATGTCTTTTGTAACCTGCCTTCTCGCCCTTTCTCTCAGACCTTTCCTCTTTAGTTTCTAAGGACTGGCCATTTTACTTTTCCTCTTTTAGTGCCAAAATGCATGCTGACATTTATTTTGTGGTTGCATTTGTAGTTTTTGCTTTGGCTATTTATTTGGGCAATTGTTTCTATTCTGTGTACAGCAGGACACTTTCCTTGTTTGTTATGAATTCTTTCTTTTTTTGTTATTTTGAGAGGTTCTCCCATTGTGCTGACTCTGGGACACCAGAGTCACAGTGTTCTGTGGTCCTAATTGTGTTCGGTCTTGTGCCTTTGGAGTTCACTGTTGGCCACCCTCTAGATGCTCTGGGGGTTTTTGGCATTTGGTTTGGAGGCATTCTCATTGACCAATACCCAGATGCTCTGGGTTTTTGGCTTTGGCACCTTGTTAGCCTTTGTCATACCGCCTATTTTTGGTAACCTCTTCTAATCCTTCTTTTGTCCAAAACCAAGATGCTTTCTTAACTTTTTGTGGAATTCAGACTACTAGAATTCTGTCACCCTGTTTTCACTTCTCCCTTCTCCTTCTATACTTCTTGCCTATGAAAACACCTATTTTGTCACATCCCATTTACTAGTGGATACAGTCATCACTCTGCTGCCCACCCATATCTCATAATTTAGCTTTGTGGCACCCTGCTAACTGTAATCATGCCCTCTTTGCAGGGACTGGTGGCAATTGCCCTTTCTTGAGGAAAAAGGGAGAAGAGAATTTAAAAGAAAAAAATAATTGAGCTCTCGCTAGACTTAGAAAAACTTCTGCATCTAGTAATAGATCCTTGTCAGAGGACTCCCAGAAGACTTGATGCCAGGGTGCTTTTTAGGCAATTGGAGCAAATTCAAATTAGACAGCTTAAAGAAAAAGAAATTCATTTTATTTTGCAACACCATTTGGGACCAATACAAATTGGGAGACCAAGAAAATTTGTCTCCCTCAAAATTTCTAGGTCTAGAGAGACCATTTTAATCTCTCTAAAAATGGTTCTTTGCACTATAATACTATGTTACAACTGTATTTATTCTGTAAAAGGGAAGGAAAATGGGAGAAATCCCCTATGTACAGGCTTTCATGGCCCTCTATGAGGATCCTGACTTAAGGGATAGTTATAGAATGTGCCTGGGTCATGTTACTTTAAGGCACCAAGAAGCCACCCCAGACATCCTAGATGACCCCTCCTAGCTAATCGCCCTAGGAGGCCTACTTCTCTACCCCAGAGCTTCCTCAGTCCCCCAGCTCTGATCTGGGAGGGACTCCCACCAGTTCTCCAGTGTGAAATCCCTCCTCATGGTCATCAGACATCCCTCCCCATTATCCACCTATACCCCTACTGCCTGAGGAAGTAAGCCTTATCAGTACTGCCAGGATTGGGACCCCATATCAGCTCCTAAATTCAAACCTATGTCCATTAGGCAGCAGACAGAGATGGGGGACAATCAGAGTACATGTGCCTCTTTCTATGTCAGATTTGGCTTTATGTAAATATGAGTTTGGCCAGTTTTCAGAGGAGCCAGGAAAGTTCATAGAGGAATTTGTTAAGTTGATCATGTCTTTCAACTTAACTTGGCATGACTTGCAAATATTATTATCTACCTGCTGTACCACGGAGGAGAAAGAAACGTTTCTGGGTACGTCCTGTATATTCAAATGGAATGGCCACTCATAACCAGGGCCATGCCATTTATCGTGTTGGGGAGATGCAGTTCCAGATCTGGACCCTCAATGGGATTACCAGAGGGGTTCCTAAAACCTCAGGTGCAGAAATCATGTTGTAACTTGTTTAATAGAAGGTATGAAAAAGTGTGTGTTTAAGCCAGTTAATTATGACAAGGCTAGAGAAGTAACTCAGGGGAAAGAAGAAAATCCCAGTCTGTTTCAGGGCTGCTTAGTTGAAGCTCTCAGGAAATACACTAATGAAGACTCTCTGAAGGGGTGAGCTCTCCTGGGTATGCATTTTATTATTCAATCTGCCCCTGACATTAGGAGGAAGCTACAAAAGGCAGAAATGGGAGCTCAAATTCCAATGAGCCAACTCTTAAACATGGCCTCAAGAGTTTACAGCAAAAGGGATAGGGCAGCTAATGAGGCAGTGGCTCCAGTCCACCCAATAGTTGCTAATCTTTACACAACTGACCCAAGTTCCTGAAGATGTTAATTAGTTCACAGTATTAGACTTATAGGTTGTTTTCTTTTGTATATCTTTGCACCTGGACTCCCAATATATTTTTGCATTTGGATAGACTGATCCACACATTCATGCTACATCTCAGTTTACTTGTACTGTCCTCCCCTAAGGTTTTAGGGACAGTCCCCATCTCTTTGGGAATGCACTGGCAGAAGAATTAAGGAAACTACAATTAAATATTTAATTCCTCCTACAATATATGGATGACCTATTGATATCCAGCCCTACTAGAGAAGACTCTGATAGAAATACACTTCAGGCCCTTCTTGGAAAACGAGACTATCAGGTATTCCCCCAAAAGGCCCAGATTTCTGTTCAAAAGTTTAAATTATTTTATGTATGTGCTCACTCCTGGGACAAGGACCTTAGCCCAGGAAAGAAAAGAGACCATCTTGGCACTCCAACCCCCTCAAACTATGAAACAGTTAAGAACTGTTTTGGGAATGGCTGGATTCTGCCAAATTTGGATTCCCAGGTTTGGGCTCATAGCAAAACCACTCTATGAAGCTCTAAAAGGGAATTATCATGAGTCTTTAAATTGGGATGGAACCTGTCAACAGGCATTGCCAACCTTAAAAGAAAAACTGTGAATGGCCTCTGCTTTTGGACTCCCAAACTTAGAAAAACCTTTCACTCCCTGTATAGCTGAAAAACAAGGGACAGCATTAGATGTTCTAACTCAACAGCTTGGAAGTGATCCTAGGCCAGTAGCTTACTTCCCTAAACAGTGGGATCAGGTGGCTGCCAGATGGCCAGGATGCTTGCAAGCTGTGGCCACCACCACTCTATTGGTAGAAGAAGCCGGTAAGTTTACCTTGGGACAATTAGAAGTCGTGACTCCCCATCGAGTACAGCAGGGTCCTAAAGGCAAAAGGATATCAATGACTTACAGGGGGGCAGTTACTTAAATATCAGGCCCTTCTTCTTGACACCTCAGATGTTACACTTAAAGAATGTCAGGTTTTAAATCTGCTACCCTGTTGCAAGACCCCACATTCCGAAAAACAGATCCCCTACCCATCCACTTCTGTGTGTAAACTATGGAACAGACTTACTCTAGCAGGCCTCACCTTAAAAAGAAACCCCTGCCTAACCCTAATGTTGAATGGTTTACACACAGGAGTAGCTTTATTCAGAGAGGGAATAAAGAAAGGCAGATTATGCTGTAGTTAGCCAATGAGTAGCTATTGAGACCAAAGCTTTACCCACCCCAGACTTCTGCTCCAAAAGAATTGATCATCCTAATTAGGACTGTTCAAGTAGGAAAAGATGTAAGAATCAATGTATTTACTGATTCTAAATATTGGTTCCTGGTGCCATGCTCATGCTGCTATATGGAGGGAAAGAGGACTACTTACCAGCTAAGGGATACCTCCTAAAACATCACTCTGAAATCTTGGAACTTTTAGATGCTGTCCAACTCCCAAAAGAAATAGTGGTTATTCATTGCAGGGGATACCAAAAGGGAGACTCCTCCATTATTAAGGGAAATTCCCTGGCAGACAGAGCAGCCAAGGCTACAGCTAAAGGAAAATGGATACTACAGGCCACTGCACTATTATCTAATGTTCCACCCATGTCAGTGGTCCCGTACTATACAGCTAAGGAAATTATAATAAATGGGCTGAACAAAAAAGACTTGAAAAAGAACCCCTCAGGGCGGTTATTAGGAAACAACAAACTTTCTCCCCAAGACTGAGCAATGGAAAATAACCCGGCATTTCCATGACTTCTCACATTTGGGCGAGAGTCTGTATTCCAATTGGTTTCCCAAATATTCTTAAGGAAGGGGCTATTCCAGACTGTAAAAGGGTCACCAGGGCCTGTGAACTCTGTGCCCAAAATGATCCAGGGAGCAACCCTGTAACCCCCTCCTACTCAAACCTGTACAACACTAAGGAACATACCCTGGGGAAGACTAGCAAACAGACCTCACCCAGATGCCATTTTAGAGGGGACTCAAATATTTGCCAGTACTTATAGGAACTTTCACCAGGTAGATAGGAGCTCTCCCCACAAGAACAGAAAGCATTAGAAGTGTCCAGATTCTTTTTATTATTTTGAGACAGGGTCTCGCTCTGTTGGCCAGGCTGGAGGGCAGTGATGCAATCATGGCTTGCTGCAGCCTCAACCTTCTGGGCTCAGGTGATCCTCCTGCCTCAGCCTGCCAAGTCAGATTCTTACTTAAAGAAATCATCCCAAGGTTTGGATTACAAAAAAGTTTGCAAAGTGATAATGGACTTTTCTTCACAGCTGAGGGAACTCAGTAGGTTTCCTCAGCCTTAGGCATTAGCTATCACCTTCCCTCCTCCTAGAGGCCTCAATCTTCCGGCAATGTAGGAAAAGCCAACCATGTTTTTAAAAGGACATTAGCAAAACTTTGTCCAGAGACCCTGGGGGCCTTTCCTATCCATAGCCGTTTTGTGCATAAAGATAGTTCCAAAGGGAACCTTAAATCTTAGCCCATTTGAAATGACCTATGGGAGGACCTTTTTAACCTCAGACCTCCTGTTTGATGAGGAGACATAAAATGCTCACTCATACTATCAACTTGGGCCAGGTTCAAAAAGCTCTCCAAGAATACAGAAATAAAGCATTGCCCTTTCCAACAAAGGAAAAGAATGGCTCCCCTGTTCACCCAGGATATTTAGCCCTCTTAAAAACTTGGAAAGGCCGGGCACGGTGGCTCACACCTGTAATTTCAGTACTCTGGGAGGCTGAAGCAGGCAGATCACTTGAGATCAGGAGTTTGAGGCTAGCCTGGCCAACATGGTGAAACCCTGTCTCTACTAAAAATATAAAAATTAGCTGGGCATGGTGGCAGGCGCCTGTAATCCCAGCTTCTCAGAAGACTGAGGTAGGAGGACCACTTGAACCCAGGAGGCGGAGGTTGCAGTGAGCCAAGATTGCGCCTCTGCACTCCATCTTGGGCAATAGAGAGACTCCATCTCAAAAAAAAAAAAAAAAAAAAAAAAATGGGAGGGCTCCTATCAGGCATTGTTGAAGACCCCCACTGCTATTAAACTTCATGGAATCACTAGTTCGGTATACCTGTCCAGGATTAAATAAACCTGTTTCTTATGAGTCCCCTCAGGCACAAGAGGAGGACACCAAGAGCTACACTGTGAAACCCTAGAAGACTTAAAGCTATTGTTTTGAAAATTCACAGATTGCCAGGTGTGGTGGCTCATGCCTGTAAAACCAGCACTTTGGGAGGCTGAGGTGGGCGGATCGCCTGAGGTTGGGAGTTCGAGACCAGCTTGACCAACATGGAGAAACCCCATCTCTAATAAAAATACAAAATTAGCTGGGCGTGGTGGCACATGCTTGTAATCCCAGCTACTTGGGAGGTTGAGACAGGAGAATCGCTTGAACCTGGGAGGTGGAGGTTGCGGTGAGCTGAGATTGTGCCATTGCACTCCAGCCTGGGCAACAAGAGCAAAGCTCCGTCTCAAAAAAAAAAAAAAAAAAAAAAAAAGAAAAAGAAAAGAAAATGCACAGATAAGTACACAAACCCTTGAAACACAGGCAGCGAGCATAGGAAAAGCCATAAGTGGACTCCAGGCCTCCCTGTACTCCCTAGCCAATGCTGCCTTAGATAGCAGATTGGCTCTAGACTATCTTCTGGCTGAACAATGAGGAGTATGTGCAGTAGTAAGTCACACCTGTTGTTCTTATGTTAACAATTCAGGGATAATTGAACTGCAAGTTCAAAATATCTGCTAAGGCCAAGCACAGTGGCTTACACCTGTAATCCCAGCACTTTGGGAGGCCAAGGTAGGAGGATCACCTGAGCCCAGGAGTTTGTGACCAGCCTGAGCAATATAGTGAGACTGTGTCTCCATGAAAAATAAATTTAAAAAAAAATAGCTGGGCATGGTAGTGTGCACCCGTGGTCCCAGCTACTTGGAAGGCTGAGGTGGGAGGGTTGTTTGAGACTGAGAGATCGAGGCAGCAGTGAGCATGATCATGCCACTGCACTCCAGCTTGGGTCACAGAGTGAGACCTTGTCTCAAAAAAGAAAAAAAAAAGATTTACTAGCAGGCCACCTGGCTACATAATTTTACTAACCCCACCAGTCAAACCATCTGAGACTCCATCAAAGGATACCTACCAAGTATGACATGGTTTTTACTCTTACTATGGCCTTTAATAGCTCTCTTACCACTGATCTTTGGCCCTTGCTTGTTTAACCTCTTAGTAAAGTTTGTGTCTTCTAGATTACATAAATTCCATGCGAAGATGTCACAAGGCTTCCAACCCATCCCATCTTCTGACCCAGAAAATAAAGATATCCTGCTTTGGGCCCCTTATATCAGGCATTCAGAGATTTTTACTCCTCCAAAGCTAGGCAGGACCTATGCGCATAAGATCAACAAGAAGCAGTTGCAGAAGATGGACCTCTAACCTTCTACAACCCCTTAAGATTAAGAAGGAGGGCCAGGCATGGTGACTGACCCTTGTAATCCTAGCACTTTGGGAGGTTGAGGCCAGTGGCTCACTTAAGGTCAGGAATTCGAGACCAACCTGGTCAACATGGTGAAACCCTGACTCTACTAAAAACAGAAAAATTAGCCAAGCATGGTGATGCATGCTTGTAATCCTAGCTAGTTGGAAGGCTGAGGTGGGAGGATTGCTTTCAACCTGGGAGGTGGAGGTGGCAGTGAGCCAAGATTGCACCACTGCACTCCAGCCTGGGTGACAGAGCAAGACCCTGTCTCAAAAAAAAAAAAGATTAAGGAGGAGTATATAATCTCTGAGAGGGGAATGAGGTCGAAGATCAGTGGGACTTGTTTTCTGAGCACCAGTCACAAGGCCCCACTGATCAAAACAGGATCTGAGCAAAACAGGATGCAGCAAAGAAACTGGCCAAAACCAGCTAAAGCCAAAATGTTGCCCTCATTCCTCATTACACATTAATTATAACTCATTAACATGCTAAAAGAAACTCCCACCAGTGCCGTGACAGTTTACAAATGCCATGCAACTCCCAGAAGCCACCTTATACGGTGATATGGTTTGGCTCTGTGTCCCCACCCAAATCTCATCTTGTAGCTCCTATAATTCCCACATGCTGTGGGAGGGACCAGTAAGAGATGATTGAATCATGGGGCGGCAGGGAGGGGTCTTTCCCATGCTGCCCTTGTGATAGTGAATGGGTCTCACGAGATCTGATGGTTTTAAAAACAGGAGTTTCTCAGCACAAGCTCTCTTTTTGCCTGCTGCCATCCACATAAGATGTGACTTTCCCCTCCTTGCCTTCTGCCATGATTGTGAGGCCTCCCTAGCCATGTGGAACTGTAAGTCCAATAAGCCTCTTTCTTTTGTAAATTGCCCAGTCTTGGAGATGTCTTTATCTGCAGCGTGAAAACTGACTAATACTACGATTTTAAAAAGGGAGGAACCCTCAGTTACTGGAACCTCCACCCCTTTTTCAGAAAACTCATGAATAACCCACCTCTCATTTAGCATATAATGCAGGAATAGCCATAAATATAGCTTAGCCAGCAATCCACGAGGGCTCCTGCTACTAATCTGCTACGGAGCAGCCATTTTCCTGCCCTCTGTGGCTCTAATAAACTTGCTTTCACTTGCTCTGTCAGCTTGCTCTTGAATTCTTTCCAGCGCAAAACCAAGAACCCTCCTGGGCTGAGCCCCAATTCTGGGGTTCACCTACATCAGAAGCACAAGGTAGGCCACATAAGCTTACCAGAACTTACAGCATTATTTTTATTTCATTGTTGTATTTTGATGGAAACTGATTTGTGAAAAGTGAAACTAGTTTTCCCGTTTATAAGCAATACAAGATTCCCTTTATGAAGAAACCAATTTAAGTAAACAAAATGTGTGTCAACTTAAAAAATAGCGGTTTATACTAATATTCACAGCCAACATCCCCTGAGCACTGACCCTATGCCAGGTCCTGTTCCAGGCATTCTCCCTGCTCCACTGATTAGCCCTCACAACATCCCTGGTGAAGTGTGGGCTTTTCCCCAAAGCTGCTGACTCTGGACCCAATTGGTTTCCCTCTAGGAAGCTGCTGCCCAAAGAGAACAATAACATTTTTGAGCATGACTTATTGTTTTAATATGCTTGTTAATTTGAGGTATACCATAAGGCATACCTTCGCAAAATGTTCAGTCCTAAGTGTTCACTTCAATTCATATTTAATCTGTGTCCCCACTTACAGTAACTTCCACTAGATCGAGCTATCAGGCATTCTGAATCCCCAGCAGGCTCCCCCTGCATCTCCCAGTCAGTTAACCCCAAAAGGCATCACTGTGCTGACTTCCATCCTCATACATTGGATTGGCTTCTTCTTGAAGGTTATATGTATGGATTCACATGGTGTGCATGGCTTTTTGTCCAGGGTCTTTCTCTTGGTATCCTGTTTGTGAGATTCATAGCAAGAGGATGAATTTCTTTTCTTTTTTTTTTTTTTTCCGAGACAGAGTCTTGCTCTGTCGCCCAGGCTGGAGTGCAGTGGTGTGATCTCCGCTCACTGTAAGCTCCACCTCCTGGGTTCATGCCATTCTCCTGCCTCAGCCTCCCGAGTAGCTGGGACTACAGGCGCCCGCCACCACGCCCAGCTAATTTTTTGTATTTTTAGTACAGATGTGTTTTCACCGTGTTAGCCAGGATGGTCTCGATCTCTTGACCTCGTGATCCACCCACTTTGGCCTCCCAAAGTGCTGGGATTACAGGCGTGAGCCACCATGTCCGGCCTCTCACAAGGATTAATTTCTGTCTTGAGATTGTTGATGCAGTTGTTCCTTGATTTGTACAGATTCCCTTTACCTCGCTTGCACCCTCAAAAATCACAGCTCCAAAATAGCAGAACACCCAACATTTTCCAAAAACACAGAAACAGAGCAGAAAGTCAGGCATCAGTCAATTTAGACTCACACTTTTCAATTCTCCCTGAGCACCTGGAGAACTTTTAAAGCGCTCATGTCCATGCTTCATCCCGGGATTTTGTTCCATTTGGCCCATAGTCAAGGCATCCCCAGGTGGTTCTTTTGTTCAGGGAGGTTGAGACCCACTGACTTAAGTTAATTAGAAAATAATTTCTGGTATGAAATGTCACTTTCCCAGGGTCCCATGGCTGTATTTAAAGGGGGAAGGGCTTGCCCATGAACAGTGTTGGATTGTGTAGGATGGAGATTGAGGGGGATGAATGTTACATCGATGGTGATCACGACCCTCTATAGACTCTTGGCCCAAGGATGGTTTTTGTGCTCTTGGTTTCCAGGTTACAGGTCAACATTTTCTTCGCATGGAAGGGAGCAGCCTCATTCTGGGCTCCTGCTCTTGTCTTGAACACCATACTGAATATAGAGCGTCATTTTTGTCCTTACCCAAATATTGCTGTTCTATTTCTCCATGATCAGGGTATCTTCTTCCCAAATCAGAACTGAGCTACCTGATGGAAAATGAGCAAGATTATTGTGTGGTGAAGAGAGACCTCTCCTAAAGTTCCTGTCCAGGTAGGTGACCAAGAGCTGGGCAGGTGGGGGTCCCTGAACTCCACAGATCAGTTGGGAACCTCTTTTTGGGAAGAGGGAAGCCTCTTGCTGTGACCTCCCTGGGGACTTGGGATCCATACAGTCTTTGACCATCCTCTTACCCCCTTATACGCTTCCCTGCTACTGGGGGAGGAGTAGGTTATATTAGGTTAAAATCAAGCTCTAAGCTCCATGTATTTGGGCTTCATACTTGACATTGCCCCTCTCCAGCCTTGTGAGATGTTGCATGATTTCATCAGTGTAAAAGCTGGCTAAGTTAATGCTGGCTATTGTAACACAGAAACACTTTACAATATCAGCAGCCCAGCACAAGGAGAGTTTTTGGCTTTTGGCTTTTTCTTTTCCTCATTCAAGATCCACACAGGTCCACACAGGTTAGCAAGGAGTTCTGCACCGCACAGTTATTCAGGGAACAAGAAACATTCTATTGTCAACATGTGGCCCAATTTAAAGCTTTCTTGGCATTATCTGTCAGCAGAGGAAAAATGAGAAAGAGAAGGCATGCCCACTTGCACCCATACATTGCTGTTGCCACTCTGTTGACAAAAACCGGGCATTTGGCTGCACCTGGATTCTCAGAGCCAGGAAGTGGTTTAGCTGTGTACCCAAAGGGGAGAGAAAATGGGTTTGGTCAACATCTATCTCATTCTGTACACTTAGCCTACATTTAGCAAATGGTGGTAATAAGACTTTTCAATACTTTTCATCTCATTGGATTGTCTGAGGGTATAGTTAGATAATATATGGAACTGTATAAGGTAATGCCTGAAACACAGTGGCTCTAAAAGACTTAGCTATTTGTATTGGTATTGTGCATGTAATAACATTAACTGCAATGAATAATAATAACACATTTCTTTTTTATCTCCAATTTCTTTACTTTTAATTGACAAATAATATGAATTTATGGGGTACAGCATGATATTTTGATACATATTTACAATGTGGATAGATTACATCAAGCTAATTAAATCTATCACCTCATATATAATATAAATTTTTGTAGTAAATTTAAAATCTACTATTTTGGCAATTTTAAGATATACAGCACATTGTTTGTTATAGTCACAGTTCTGTGCAATAGATTACTAAAATGTATTCCTCCTGTCTAACTGAAATTTTGCACCCTTGATCAACATCTTTCCCTAATCTTCCTCTCCTCCTCCCCCCAGGCCTTCTGCTCTCTACTTCTATGAGTTCAACTTCTTTTGATTCCACATATAAATGAGGTCACACAGTGTTTGTCTTTCTGTGCTTGACTTATTTCAATTGGTGTAATATTCTCCAGGGTAATCTGTGTTGTTTCAAATGACAGACTTTCCCTCTTTTTTTTAAAGGCTGATTAATATTTCATTGTCTTTCTGTATTCATTTCACTTTGTATTCATTTTTTCCTGTATTAATTCATCCTTTGTACTTTCTGTATTCATTCATCCATTGACAGACACTTAGGTTGATGCTTGTGAATAATGCTACAATGATCATGACAGTGCAGGTACATCATAGGATACTGGAGGAAAGTCCTTTGAATGTAAAGCATGTCGGAAAGCCTTTTGTGACAAGCTATCGTTAATTGAATACAGAGCTCAGAGATAAACTCCACACATTTAGAGCCAATTGATTTTTAATGAAGGCACTGAGAACACACCATGGGAAAAAGACAGTCTCTTCAATAAACGGTGTTGGAAAACATGGCTATCCACATGCAGAGGGATGAACTTAGACCCTGATCTCACACCATATACAAAAATAAACTTAAAATGAACTAAAGACTTAAATATAAGATCCAAAAACTGTGAAACTACTAGAAGAAAATGCAGAGGAAATGCTCCGTGACTTTGATCTGAGCCACGACTTTTTGGATATGACCCCCAAAGTACAAGCAACAAAAGCAAAAATAGTCAAATGGGACCACATCAAACTAAAAAGGTTTTGCACAGCATAGGAAACAGTCAACAGAGTGAAGAGACAACCTACAGATCGAGAGAGAATATTTTCAAGCTATGCATTTGATAAGGAGTTAATATCCAAAATATATAATGAACTGAAACAATAGCAAGAAAACAAATAACTCAATTAAAAATGTGGGAAGGACCTGAATAGACATTTAGCATCTAAAGAAGACATACAAATGACCAACAATTATATGAAAAAATGCTCAACACCACTAATAATTAGGGAAATGCCGACAAAAATTACAATGAGACATCACCTCACCTCTGTTAGAATGGCTGTTATCAAAAAGAGAAAAGAGCATGTTTTGGCAAGGAGGTGGAAAAGAGGGAACACTTCTATACTGTTGGTGGTAATGTAAATTAGTAAGGCCGTTATGGAAAACAGTATGGAAGTTTCTCAAAAAAGTAAACATAGAATTACCATGTGATCCAGTAGTCCCTCTTCTGGACATAGACACAAAGGAAATTAAATTAACCCATTAGACATAGCTGCAGTCTGATGTTCATTGCAACATTATTCATGAAAGCTAAGCTATGGAAACAACCTAACTGTTCATCGAGAGATGATTGGGTAAAGAAAATGTGGCACATATTGATGAGCCTAGAGGACACTGCGTTAAGTGAAATAAGCCAGGCACAGAAAGATAAATTTTACCTGATCTCATATACGGAATCTAAAAAAGTCATAGGAGTAAAGGGTAGAATGGTCACTAGGGAATGGGAGCTTTGGGGAAAAGTTGGTCAAAGGATACAAAATTTCAGTTAGCAGGAATACTTTCAAAGAAATCTATTGTACAACATGGTGAATATAGTTAATAACATATAGTCTTCTTAAAAAATGCTAAGAGGGTGGGTGTAAAGTGTTCTCACTACAAAATGATAACTGTGTGAGGTAGGAATATATTAATTAGCTAGATGAGTCATTCTAATGTCTATACATGTTAAAACATCATGTTAAAAAGAGTCTTAGAATATTAATCATTTTATCCCATCTCAGTATATGTGTTATCAAGGCTATACATGATAATTCCATCTTTTTAACTTCACAGTGGAATATTTGTCACGTTTTCTACAGATAATGAGTATTTTTTTAATCCACAGATGCGCCTTCTCTCTGGATCCACATTTCTTCTCTCATCACAGATCTTTCACCTGGTATCACTTTTCATCATCCTTAAATAGAATTTTCTTTAAGAATTTCATTTTATGTGGGTTAATTTTCCATTGAATTTCTTATTTTTGCTCTGAAGTCATTTTATTTTATGCTGTTTCTTCAAAAACACTTTTGCTATGTTTAGAAATTTTGGTTAGCAGTTACTTCTTCAGCAGTTTGAATTGGTCCCTTTCACTGTGTCCCTGAGTCACAATTATATTTTGGGAGTGAGTGGTGACAAATAACTTACCATTTTGTTCATAGCCTTCAGATCTTAGGTTAGGATATGAACCGAAATTCTAACATTGAGATGGAGACAGTGACTGGATGGGATTGTCACATAAAAGAGGAGGTGAGAGTATTGAGTGTGGAGGAGAAATCATACACGGTCGCCCTTTGGGATCCATGGGACATTGGTTCCAGGATCCTGCACAGATACTGCATCCACAGATGCTCAAGTGCCTAATATAAAATGCCATAGAATTTGCATATAGCCTACACATAGACTCCTCCCATATATTTTAACTCATCTCTAGATTACTTACAATACTCAATACAATGTTAAGTGCTGTGTAAATAGTTGTGATGCTGTATTGTTCAGGGAATAATAAGAAAAAAAGGCATATACTTATTCAGTACAAAGGCAACCATTTTTTCCAAGTATGTTTAATCCACAGTTGGTCGAATCCATGGATGCGGAACCTGTGGATACGGAGGGCCGACTGTAATGAGTATGTATCTGGTTACCAAATTATTGGGTTGTGCTAGAAACTGGGTAGGTGCTTAGGAATCCCCCTTCTCTTCCTGGATACGTGGCTTTCCTAAGACTTAATTAATTTGGTACTCACTTGAGGACTGCAGGTTCAAGTAATGGGCTGATGAAGTCTTGATGAGGGCAGTACCTGATAATTCTGTCAGTAAACATCAGGCTGTGCCATTTCATGGCCAAATATTTGCACCTAGAGGCTGGAGAGAGGTGAATTCCCTGAGTATTAGAGATTAACAATGACTTGTCATCTGCCATCACATACTTGAAATTGTGTCAACTCCACTCTCCACTTTGGCCTGAGGGCAGTTAGCTGTGATGTTCTCAAGTGTTGAATCATGTGGCCTACAAGAATTCATCCTACAGTTTATGAAACCCTCCTGCATGATCTATTTTTAAAAATAAATTCTTTTAAAGGAGCCAAATAGTGTTATTCAAAGGTGTACTATCATGTAAAACTTTCAATGATTAACTCTGAGGCTGCTTGATACATTTGAGTGATATTTTATATTTCAACAGATATCCCAAATGACCCAGCAAGAGGGACATTTCACTTGCCGCCTCACAGCCATTGTATGTGAGTGTCTTGTGATGATGATGATGATGATGATGATGATGATGATAAAAATAGCCGTAATGCATTTCATGAGTACTGACTTTGTGCCAGGTCCTGTGCAAAGCTCTATTACTTCCCATGAGGTATGTGGTGTTATTTTACCTATTTTATTCACTGGATTTTAATGAGCATTCCCTTTCTCAAACTGCAGCCAGGATCAAAATTCCCTGGAGGGCTTATGGAAGCATAGATCTCTGGGCCCCAGCCCCACAGTTTCTGATTCACTAGGTTTTGGTGGGGCCAGGGAGCATGCATTTTTAACAAATTATTGGGTGGTCCTATTGTTAAAGGTTTGGGAACTACTGGATTAGAACAGTCTTTAATGTTAGTACACAAAGACCCTAAAAGCATGGTATTTTCTTCATTTTTCATTTTGAATGTAGATTCTTGAGTGTCTAGAACTGAAGAGATTCACCTAGGGCCTCAGAGGCAGGAAGGTCAAGGAATGAGTCTCCTATTAGCAACCTCTGAGGGTGGAGCATTAGCTTGGGTGGCCACAGAAATCTGGATATGGCTCTTTAAGGAGGGAGAAGAGCCCTGCCTTGTCAGTTAAACATTGGAACAATATTTCCTAGGCCAACTGGAATGCTGTTTGGCCATTGTCATGGAAAAACAGATACAGGTCACAACTATATTACCCAGACAGGCTCTGTGCCTCCACCCAGGAAAGGGGCATTTCCTGTACCCAACATAGGCGCAGTGGGCTTTGTGAGACACCATTGTGAATGTTTAGCTGGTGGTGCTGGGTCACTCCACAGGGGCCAAGTCAACTCCCATGTGTTAAAAAATCATGACACTTGTTAAAGAATAGTAAGGCAGACTTGATTCAGCGGGACTCTTGTGAGAGACATAGGGACCACTGCAGTGGGGTGTTCCATGGTGGGAGAGAAATTGGGCTCAACTCCAACAGCAAGAACAAGTGGGGATTCATACCCAAGGAATGGGGTGAAGGGGTCAATGAATGGAAAAGCACTAAGAGGAAATGTCAGAGGTAAGGGGGGATTCTGGTAAGCTGACTTAGCAGGATTCTTGCCAAAAATGGACAATGTAGAGACAATATGGAAATCCAAATCAAGGCCTAGGTGAGGAGAGAGTTCAAAGGAGCCTGACTAGAGTTTGATTGAAAAGATCTTTGTCAGCACTAAGCAGGAAAGGACTGTGCAGAGGTTAGGACCTACCTCCACCCCTTTGCATTAGCTATGATCCCCCTAAAATGGGGGTTCTGCCAGGATCCTCCAGAGCCACTGCACCCTTGCTCCATCCCATGATATCTCGGGCCTTATGTGTATTTTATACTGGTGGAGTCTGAGGCTTGGAGCACCCAAGTTGTAGCACCCAACTATAACTGGGTAATATAGTTGTGACCTGTATCTGTTTCTCCATGACAAAGGCCAAACAGCATTCCAGTTGGCCCTGGGAAATATTGTTCCAATGTTTTACTGACAAGGGCACACCCCCCACAGCACGGACCAAAATGAAGAGCAGGTTGAGCCCATGAGACCTGTCCCAGTCTCCCACTTCTCATGTTCCCACCCTGTTCATGTTGCTCACTGGATATGGTGGCATTGATGGACCCAGCACAGGTAAGTGGAAGGGCATTTAGGTCCTCAGCTGCTCAGACCTCCACTCTCAAGTTCTTGGCACTGAGATACAAAGGATAATATTTCCCTGGGACTTTTCCCCTTTCCATCGTCACTGGGGAGTCACTGATGTTACCAGAGAGCAGGGGACAGAAGGCAGTCCTGGAATGCCTGAGTGAGGAGTGGGTCTCTATTCTGATTGTTCTGGGAGCCCTGAAGGTTGGGTACAGAGCAGAGAGGTGATCTTACTGAGATCCTAACAGGGTCCCTCTGGCTGCAGAGAGGAGAGCAGGCTGTAGGGGCATATGGTGGAAGCAGAGTGATGAAGTAATAGGCTACTGCAATAGTCCAGGTAAGTGGTGTTTGCTAGACCAAAATGGATATGGAAGCAGTGATTGGATTCTGGATCCATTTTTTAAGTCAAGCTGACCAGATTTTCTAACATGAAGGGTAAGAAAGACAAGGAGGTTAGGTGACCTCAGGTTTTTGGCTTAGCAGCCAGAAAGGATAGATGTGAGATGGAATAGTTGGTTGTAGGGGAGATTTTAAGTGGCAGTATCAGAAGTATCAGAAGTTAGGTTTTGGCCACGTTGAGTCTGAGGGTCCAGAGGCCCCTGAGTGGAGATTCTGAGCAGGCAACTAGACACCCAGTTGTGGTGTGCTGGGGAAGGATTCGGGTTATGAGAATCCAAATTGTGGCATCTAGTTTGTAGATAGCTATGGAGTTGTGCGGAGATTTAGGAGAGGGGATTTTCTGGTCATGGTGCAATGCCAATATGTTGAAAGAAAGGAAAGAGTGGAGCCTGAGGACTGGTTATCTTGCTTCGGCAAATCACTGGCCATGAGGATTGCATATGGGGAAGATCAGGATCTGGTAAGTGGCCACATTTTCCAAGGGGGTATCGATTTGAGATGGATGCTGAGGCTTAGCCACAATGGAGGTGGAATTACAGTAAGATCTGGGATGGAGTTTATTCACCTGTCTCTGGACACACTAGGCTTTTGTGGTGACCCACGGTGATGAAGGAACAGAATGTGCAACACAGAAGAGAAAGAGGATCTATTAATAAGTGTCAAACAACTGTGTGTGGTTAATGACTGAGGTTGAAGCCAGGATCACCACCATGTTGGGAGGCCTTCAAATCAGAACTGGGTGCTGCCCTTGCCAGTGGGAGCCATCAAAGGTATTTTGAGTTGTATTCCCCCCAAAATATATGTTGATGTCTTAATGCTCAGTACCTTAAAATGCGATCTGATTTGGAAATAGAGTCTTTATAGAGGTAATCGTGTTAAAATGAGATCCCGAGGGTGCGTCTTAATCCAACATGACTGGTATACTTATAAAAAGGGGAACTGTGGACCCTGAGACAGACACACACAGGGAGAAGACGACATAAAGACACCCAGGGAGAAGACGGCCATGTGACTGGAGGGGTGTATCCACAAGCCAAGGAATGCCAGAGATTGCCAGCAACCACCAGAAGCTGGAAGAAGCAAGGCAGGATTCTCCCCTGGAACTACTGAAGACAGCATGGCCCTGCCAATGTCTAGCTCCAGACTGGCAGACAATCAATTTCTTTTGTTTGAAACCACCCAGTTCAGCAACCCTGGGAGATGAATACAGAGGGTCTTGGGCAGGATGAGCTCCTGGTTGCATTTGCCAAGCACTCTTTGCATGCCATGTACAGAGTGAATTGCGGGAAGCCCATGAACATGGCCATGGTGTGGGCCAGGGGTTGGGTAGCAGCAGCAATTGGGGCTTCACAGGTGGGGCCTAGAGTTACGAGGCAGGTGTAGTCTGAAGAGTGCTACCCCTGTGGGAAGGAAGTTAATGATTGGCCCATGGTACTGGGGGGTTAAGGAAGAAGATTGAGCTCACTTTTGTTTGTATCTGATAAGTATGATCTTGCTGACACTAGGAGATGGGGTTGGACCCCCTGTATTGATCACATTTTTTAAAAAAATATTTTCTGTATTTTCTGATGCTTTGACATATTAGGGACTTGCTCATCCTGGTGAGACCACTCCTCCCAGGGCCAGCTAATTCCTAGAAAATAAACAGCTTGCCTGTGGGTAACTCATTCATATATAAACAACCAGCCGGAGTTCCTACTCCTACCTGCCTGCTTTTGTCAGGTTCCTACAGCCCAGGACACTGTCCCCCTGCCCTAAATCACTCCAGGGCCCAGGTACTGGACAACTAAGGAGCACCCATATAACCCAGAGCTTATTAAAATTATTCAGATTACTCAATCCTTAGCCTGCTTAGTTTGCCTATCCTGCCTTGCCTCTTCCTTTCGGTGAAACCACAGTAAAGCCTCCTGCCCCTGCTTCCCCCTTTGCTCTTCATGCATCCTCTCTGACCCTGGTCCTTCCCTGTGTAGCCCTGCATGGCGTGGCGTGGCCCCTCTTCTTGGGATCTTGGGAACTGTACGTTAAGAAGGTCTTCTTTCAATGGCAGTTGTCTGTACATCATCTCACTACACCTAATTAAAACAAATCCCAGGTGCACTTTAAAAGACCCTGCATGCCAGGCCAGAGTTCAGTTGGTGTCTATCTGCCTGCCTGCCTGTTGTCAATGTGGGCTGACACAGTGATCAACAGGGTACAAAGTGGGAGTGAACACCAGTGTCACCAGTGCCTGGTATCTCCTCTGAATTGGGAAGTTGGGGAGGAGAGTGGGTTTGGGATGTATGTATGGGAAGATGGACTGAGGTCCTGAGGAGAGAAGACAGTCATGGAGTCAATAGCCTCCATCATGGCAGGGCTGTGTGACCTTTGAGGACATGGCCATTGAGTTTTCCCTGAGGCAGGTGGGGGCTGTTTGATGAGGCTCAGAGACTCCTGTACCATCATGTGATGCTGGACAGCTTTGCATTTATAGCCTTGCTGGGTAAGGTCTTCACATCTACCCTAGTGACCTGAGCTGGTTTCTTCCTGTCCCCTTGCCCCAGAGGCAGCTCTGTCCTCACAGCTGGAGCATGAGCCCTTCTCACTTCTCTGCTGTCCTGGCACATGTGCTGTGGGTGCTGAACCTCTGTGCACTTCTCTGAGCAGTACCCTCCCCAAGGAGCCCCAACAACTGCCACCCCAAGGCCTTGCAGGGAAGTTTTGAGGCCAGCCCAGTGGATCCCATCCAGCTCAGTCACTTCTTTCCCAAATGATCGCCCAGTTCCAGGGCAATTCTGGGTGCAGATTCTGTCCCCTTCTATGGCTGGCATTTCCTGGGGCCTGGCTGTACCAGGAATTACAGGCACTAAGAAGATCACTATTTGGCTGGGACTGCCGGCTTGTTTCTGCAAGACATTCCTCGTAGGCTTTTTGTTTCATTTTGTTTTCTGTTTTCTTTCCTGTAGTCTGTGGTGGAGTGGTTCCTCTGAACAAATGCTGGCCACTCACCTGCCAAGGTGCTTCCCTTAGTGCTTAGCAACCATTTAGTTGCCCAACTGGAGATGGAGGAATAGGCCTGGGTGCCTGAACAGAGCAGACACCATGACAACCATGACAAGAGGTGGTTAGAGGGGCCCTGGCCTTGGGAAGTAGGAAGAGGAGAGTGTGACATCAGGACTAGGTTCACATATCAGTAACCTGTCCCTGTTCACCATTGTTTGGGTTCCAAAGCTAATGGCCATACCTCATTTGTATCACTCCTTCCCCATTCTTGAAACTTTATCCACTTGTCATTTCTATTCTGACACTGGGCCCCAGGCTGCCCCCCACATCCTGGTCTCCATGTCTCACCCTCTCCACTGCTCACTCTGGAGTGCTCTCCAACATTGGCCTACAATTCATGGGTTGTGAGATGTGCATTTCCATTAATAGTCCCTGAACACCAGCAACTCAGGTGCAATTGCATTTTTCTTGGGCTTGGACACACCCTTAGGGCTCATGTTTTACCAGCAGCCAAAGCCCTGCTGGAGGATGTTTACGGAGAAGTGAGCTGGAGACCCTGCCTCTATCATTTCTGCACCACATCGTGGTATTCTTGACTCTGGCAAGATCGTGGCACTGTTAAAGCCTCCTATATTCTGTCACCTTGAGAGTCTTACTACTGCACAGCAGTTGCTTCCTCCCACTTCCTCAGCACGTTTGTCTTACGAACAATTCCGCAGGCTCATTCCTGGGTCAGACATTTGTGATGGGGCTGTTCTCTCCCACTAAAGCTAACAAGAATTTTACCAGCATTTCATTGCTTTCAGTTTTTTGGCATGGATTGGAAGGTAAGGGAGGGCTCTCTCTCTGAATGTAATGTTGAGAAAGTGTCATGTGTCAGGAATCCCAGGCAGGTCCTTCCACCCAGAACCTACACCTGCCATGTGTGTGGGTTTTTTTTTCTTTTTCTTCTTTCTTTTTCTTTCTTTCTTCTTTCTTTCTGTGTTTCTTTCTCTTTCTTTCTTTTCTTTCATTTCCTTCCTGCCTTTCTCTCTCCTTCCTTCTCTTTCTTCTTTCTCTCTTTCTTTTTTCTTTCTTTCTCTCCCTTCCCTCTTTCCCCTTCCTTCCTTTTCTTTCTTTTTCTTTCCTTCTCTTTCTTGCTTTCTCTCTTTCTTCCTTCCTCCCCCTTCTTTCCCTCCCTCCCCCCTCTCTTTCTTTCTTTCCTTTCCTTTCCTTTCCTTCTCTTCCTTCCTACCTTCCCCTTCCTTCCTCCATCCTCCCTCTCTCTTTCTTTCTCTCTTTGTCTCTCTACTTCCTTCCTTCTTTCCTTCCTTCCTTCCTTAATTTCTTCTCTTCTCTTTCTTGTACAGGGTGTCACTCTGTCACCAAGGCTGGAGTGCAGTGGTACAGCTGCAGCCTCAACCTCTTCGGCTCAAGCAATCCTCCCACCTCAGCCTCCCAAGTAGCTGGGACTACAGGTGCACACCACCAGACCCAGCTTATTTTTTAAATTTTTTGTAGAGACAGGGTCTCAACATGTTGCCCAGACTAGTCTCAAACTCCTGGCCTGAAGTAATTCTCCCACCTCAGCCTCCCAAAGTGCTGGGATTACAGGCATGAGCCACTGCACCTGGCCATGTGGTCTACTCTTGAAAGACACTTTTCACCTGGCTGGATACCAAGAAACACACCCAGGGCAGAAATCATCATACACATGCGGTATGTGGAGAAGATTCTGAGTGAGTGTAAACCTTCCCCAGCAACAGGTACAGAGAA
Organism: Pongo pygmaeus; assembly: GCF_028885625.2. NCBI lineage: Eukaryota > Metazoa > Chordata > Mammalia > Primates > Hominidae > Pongo > Pongo pygmaeus. Next base: position 40,044,647 of record NC_072393.2, on the reverse strand, counting down.
TATAGAGAATTCCATCAGAAAGGAGTAGGGGAGGACCTTGCTTGTGAAGACTTGAAGCAACCACACGTCAGAAGAGCCTTTCGAATGCATGGAGGATGGGGACTTTCTAGCCACAGCAGGCTTTCTGCAGCATCAGGTCACTCCTAGCATGAGGAAGCCACACAAGAGCATACCACGTGCAGTGGCCTTTCTCACTGTGCAAAGGCATTACCAATGCAGTCAACTTGGAAATGCCTTCAGCCACAATTTCACAGTTGTTTAGCACCAGAGAGTCCACACTGGGGAAAGGCGTTATGGGTGTAGGGAATTTAGGGAATTCTTTAGACAGGCTTCTACTCTCAATATGCATCCGAGTTCACACTAAAGAAAAGTCTGTGCAGCAAATTAAACCCTTTCAACAACAAGTGAGATTTACTCAGCATCAGCAAATCCACATTGGAGAAAGGCCTTATGAGTGTATCTCCTAAGAGATGTGAGTTGGAGACCCTGCCTTTCCATCTGGAGCAGTGGTTAAATTTGACAGCTACTACTCTGATCTCTTTCAACACCAAAGAGTTCACACCAGACAAAAACCTTATGAGTACAGCAAATGTGAGAAATTATCCAAAGCCCCAGCCTCAGTAAACATCAGAGAGTTCACACTGAAGAAGTTTTCATGAGTGTAGCGAATATGGAAAAAGGTCTGGGCTGGGCATGGTGGCTCACACCTGTAATCCCAGCAGTTAGGGAGGCCAAGACAGGAGGATTGCTTGAGGCTGGAAGTTCGAGACCAGCCTGGACAGCACAATGAGATCCTCACCTCTTCAAAAACTTAAAAAAAAAAAAATAGCTGGGCATGGACTACACCTGTAGTCCCAGCTAGCTACTCAGGAGGCTGAGGCGGGAAGATTGCTTGAGTTCAGGAGTTTGAGTATAGGATTATGCCACTGCACTCCAACCTGGGTGACAGAGTAAGACCACTGAAAAAAATGTAAGTGGTTGTGACATTTTTTGTTCCCACCAGCAGTGTTGGTGAGTTCCAGTTTCTCCACATCCTCACCAACAATTGGTGTTGTCAGTGTTTTTAATTTTTGCCCTTCCAATATGAGGTGCCAAGTAGTATCTTACATTTCTGTAATGACTAATGATTTGGGACATTATTTCGTATGTTTATTTGCCACCCATATATCTACTTTCATGAGATATCCATTCATATTTTTTGCCTTTTTAAAACAAATGTTGGTTAGGTAGATATTTCTGTTTTCACTAACAAGAGTACAATGAAACAACAAAGAAATCTGTTAGTACTTCAGTCATTCATGAATGGTGTTAGTGACTTGTTTGCTAAGTTGAGAAATATTTTTGAATACTAGAAGAATATTTTTTCAAATTTTGTGCTGTTCACAATGTAAAGCTATAGACACAACATACTTTTAAATTTAATCTGCATTATTAACATATTCTCCATTACCTTCTTCAGGCTGTACAGTCAACAAAATTCTGATTTGTAGTGTTTGCCAATTTCCCTGGTGTAAATATTCCCACTATGGCAATGTCATGCAACAAAATGTCTCTAAACCTAGAGACATCTATTTCTTGATAAAACTTTGCTAGAGGTTTATCAGTTTAATTGATCTCAAGCTTCTAGTTTCATTGATTTTCTCTAAGTTTTTTTTCTGCTTATTTCATTGATTTCCATTTTGATCTTTAGTATATCCTTTTTCTGAATCATTTTGTTTCTTTTCTTTTTCTGATTTCTTAATGTGGAAACTAAGACCCATGATTTGAGACCCTTAATTTTTTTCTCTTAGGTTTTTAATGTTACAGATTTCCCTTCAAATAGTCTTTCAGCTGTGCCCCAGAGATTTTTTAACAGCTCTATTGAGGTGTCACTAATATAAAAAAAACCTGCACATATTTAGTGTATACAACTTGGTTGGTTAGAACATATGTGTATACCTGTGAAACCATCACTATAATCAAGGTAATAAACACATCCATCATCTCCAAAGGTTTCCTCCTACCTCTCCCCTCCCCCGCTTTTTTTGGAGTAAGAATGCTTAACTTGACATCTGCTCTCTTGACAAATTTGTAAGTATGCAATATTGATAACTACAGGCACTGTGTTGTTCAGCAGCTCTCTAGAACATATTCACTTTGCATACTGAAACTTTGTACCTGTTCAATATCTCCCCACTTATCCTCCTCCCAGACCTGGTGCCCACCATTTTGCTCTCTGCCTCTATAAGTTTGACTTTTTTTGATACCTCATATAAGTGGGATCACACAATATTTGTTCTTCTGTGACTGGCTCATTTAACTTAGCATAATGCTTTCTGGGTTCATCCATATTGTTGCACATGGCAGGATTTCCTCATTTTTTAAAGGCTGAATAATATTTCATTTTATATATATCCAGTATTTATATCATATATATATAATATATATCCATTTTATATATATCCAGAGCAAATATTTTTAAAATTGATCATGTTTTGTCCCCTTTGTGTCCCTTTTGGTATCATATCTAAGAATCCTTCACCTCATCCTTGGGCCTGACAATTTCCTCATAATGCTTTTATCGTTTTAAGACAGGAGGCAAGACTCAATTCCAGAGGCATGGTCAGACATTGGACCAAATTGAGGACTACCTAAAACAGGGATGAGGTGGAAGCAACTTTCCATAAGACACACCCACTAGTGTGCCATGTCAGTTTACCACTGCCATGGCAACACCTGGGTGTTACTACCCCTTTCCATGGCAGTGACCCCACGACCCAAAAGTTACTACCCCTTCCATAGAAATTTCTGCATAAACCGCCCCTTAATCTGCATGTAATTAAAAGTGGGTATAAATATGACTGCAAAACTGCCCTGAGCTGCTACTCTCTGCCTGTGGGGTAGCCCTGCTCTGCAGAGGCAGTCACAGAGCTGTAACACTGCTTCTTCAATAAAGCTGTTTTCTTCTACCACCAGCTTGCCCTTGAATCCTTTCCTGGGTGAAGCCAAGAACCCTCACAGGCTGAGCCCCACTTTGGGGCTCACCTGCCCTGCATCAGTTTTATATTTCATACTTCGGTCTGTGATCCACTTTGAGTTAACTTTTGTAAAAGATATTAGGTCTAGGTGGGGGTTGTTTTGTTTGGTAGAATAGGACGAATGTGTAAATATGATAATTACAAACAGCTATAAATTATCCTACTAATAATCTGAGGAATTCGGTTAGTTGTAATTTCCTGTTTTTTCAATCATTTATTAGAATCACAGGAATAGCAGTGAATTGTTCAATAGAAACAGCCTCTGCCTTGCTAATTAGATTATAAAACTCCAGAACATTTTTGTTTGATTCAAGAGCTGAAGGATATCAAGCTCATGTTTAAAATTCTGGGAATATCCCTGAGGTGTATATATATATAGGGTTGTTATTTAATGTGGGAAAATAATAATCAAACCCGTTAACTTAAATTTAGCCCTAGTCTTGTGTGAAGTGAATATGTGTAAATAAAATATATGAATTCTGTATGAACTATGAGTTAGGATTGCATGATTGCCTAAAGCCCATCTCACACAACTTGTCTGCCCAAATATTTTAAGAGTCACAATTTATATAAAAACAATTTACATTAAAGTTACATTTACATTTTGTACATTGTACAAAGAGGTTTTGAAATAAATCAAAGTAGTAGCAATAGAGCACTTACCTATTTTGTTGATTGAAAGTAAATGCAACAAAGAAATTCTATTACTTAGAATACAAAATGATAAATTTATTCTACTTTGGACGTTTACCTTTCAAATATATATTTAATCCAATTTCATTTGATATAAGTATTCTGTAATCACTGAGAAGGAATGTATAACATATTAACTCAATATTTAGCAACTACTAATTTCCTTGATATGTTTCATAACTTCCCTTGACTCTAAATAAGATTATTTTTAAAGAAATTTTCCTATTTCCAGGTTTTGTATTTTCTCAGTAATAGGTCTAATATTTTCTTCCTATAAATTTACTAATCTGTTTTGTTGACACACCTCAGCAATGAAGTGAGTATCCTCATAAATAAAGCTTAGATTTTAGACTATAAAATTTAACCAATATTACATAGCAGGATTTGACACAAACTTTGGTTTGGTCTAAGTTACAGCAGTGTTGTTTTGTTTAAAAACCCTTCATGAGATATAATTCACTTACCATATAAATCACACATTTAAAATATACAATTCAATGGTTTTAACATATTTAAATATATGTGCAACCATTCCCCTACAGTTATTTTTAAAACATTTCATCACTTCACAAAGAAACTCCATATCCTTAGATATCAATCTGCTGTCCCACCACTACCCACCATCCCTAAGCAACCACTAATCTACCTTCAACCTCTATAGAGTTGCCTATCCTGCACACTTCATATACATGGAATTATATACTATGTGGTTTTTTTTGTAGCTGATTTTTTCACTTAACATGTTTTCAGTGTTCCTCCATGCTGTATCATATATCAGCACTGCAGTCCTTTCTTATGGCTGAATAATTTGTTATAAGGATATATCACATTTTGTTTATCCGTTCATAAGTTGGTAAATGTGTTAGATTGTTCTTGCTTTGCTGTAAAGGAAAACCTGAGACTGGGTAATTTATGAGGGAATACCTGAGACTGGGTAATTTACAAAGAAAAGAGGTTTACTTGGCTCACAGTTCTGCAGGCTGTACAGGAAGCATAGCGCTAGCATCTGCTCAATTTCTGGTGAGGCCTCAGGAAGCTTCCAATCATGGTGCAAGGCAAAGGGGGAGCCAGTGTATCACATGGTGAGAGCAGGAGCAAGAGAGAGTGAGGGGAAGATGCCACACACTTTTAAACAGTCAGATCTTGAGAAAACTCATTATCTCAAAAACAGCACCAAGGGGATGGCACCAAATTATTCATGAGAAATCTACCCTCATGATCCAGTCACCTCCCAGCAGGCCCCATAATATGATATGGTTTGGCTGTGTCCCCACCCAAAATCTGGACTAGATGCATAACATATCACCCTGAGATCTTAACATTTAGATGAGGTCAGAGACTGGATGGAGATTTTGGCTTCTCGCATTAAGAAGCATGTGAGAGTGTAGAATGTATAGGATAAATAATAGAATGGAAATCTCATGACTAAATTAATGGATTTTACTAGAAAATGGCCAAGGGCTTATCAGTCCCATTGTCTCTTTCTGGATGCTCTGGAGGACAGCACATCTTGGCTTCTCTTACATGTGGAGCTATTTGAGTGGGTTGTAGGCCATGGAATATGGGCAGAAGTGATTGCAAAATTGTGTCTTCATTATGTTTTTCTCATTTCTGCTCCATCCTGGGGATGCCTCTTTGGACGTAATGCTTTCACTTTTCACAGTGTCCAGGATTATTGCCCTCTTCATGTGGGCTACAGGTTTGGGTGGTGGGCTGAAAGTGTCTTGATGAGACAAGATCTGGTGACCCTGAGTTGCAGGGCATAAGCTGGGCTGTCTGGTTTGTGCCTGGTTCTGGCTTCCCTGGGGGCTGGAGGGGCAGAAGGGGAGGGGTCAGATCCTAGTTGCTGTGAATTAGAATCTTCTGATCCGTAGTCACACGCGTTATCCATTGCGCCACTGGCCCGTGCCTGTTGCTGTGAATTAGAGATGAACAGTGACACGCCCTCTTATATCACAAACTAGAAACCATGTCAACTCCACTCTTCCCTTAGGGCTGCAGGTAGTTAGTCTCAGTGATCCTAAGTTTTGAATCACGTAAGAAAGTATCCCTTGGGCAATAGGTCTACCTGTATATTAGGAAACCCTCCTGCGTATACCGTTTTAAAAAGACGCATATGCCAAATGCTGCAAAGTATTATGTAAAAATTTAAACAGTATTCATGAGGATCCTGTTGAATCAGTCAACGTATTATATGTTTTGACAAATATTAGAGTCTGCAAAGAAGTATCTCAGACCCTCCCCTAGCAGTGTATTGTGATGATGTTGCCAATAATACAGAATATTAATAATGACAGCAATAGCTCTTATGTTCTTATCGGTATGTTCCAAGCCCAGTGCTAAGCAATTCTTAGTTACTTCCCACCAAACAGGTGGCTTTGTCTCACTTATTTACTGGAATTTAAAGAGTCTGGTTCTCAAATGTTTTGGAGCATCCACTTTTCCTGGACAAGTTAAGCAGAGGGCTGGGTCCCACCCCCCAGAATACCTGATTCAGTGGGTGGGAACTGAGAACTTGCATTTGTAACAAATTCCCAGGTAATGCTGATGTCATCTGAAAATTACTGATGGGGACATTTTAATATTATCATATCAAATAATTATCTTCATTTTCCTTAGGAATCTCCATCTCAAGGCTCAGAGAGATGAAGTGCTGGCGCAGGGATACACAGGGAGGAAAGTCAAGGCGTGAGTCACCTGGTAGAAATTCAAGGCGTGAGTCACCTGGTGGAGACATTTGAGAGTAGGTCATTGCCTCAGATAATTTCCAAGGAAATCTGTGTGCCTCTCCTTTGAGAAGAGGTGAAGCCAATCCCTTTCTTGGGAACCTTGAGAAGCCGCGTCACCGAGAACAGAAAGTGCGCTCCAGGTACCTCCCGGATTCCGTCAAACTACATTACCCAGAAGGCAGTGCTATAAGGGACGGAAGCCGGCCCCAAGCCATAGACGGAAGGCGCAGAGGGGCGTTCCCCATAACGGCGTGGGCGGGACTTCCGGCGTCCAGTCTTCGGCCGCCGTTAGGTTGCGGCTGCTGTAGTTGCCGAAGCAACACTGGCTAGAACGCCAGACAGGGGCCACTTTTCGAGACCGAGTAGAGACGGACAGTGAGGAGGATAGGACCCACTTACACGCTTTTATGTCAGCCGCGATCCCACCCCCACAAGCGTCTGCAAAACGCTTCCTCGGGCGTTGGCGACAGCCCTGTGTCCCCACGGCGCGCAGAAGCGGCGCCGCGAACCTTGTGCGCATTTCACACGACGGCGGGGACTGAAGTCCCTCGCAGCCCAGAGCCGGAGCCCGGGGTCTGCCAAGCCCGCAGGACCGGCTTCCTCGCCGACTCTCACGGCCTCACCCCGCCCCTTGGGCCCATGGCGGCGCCGGCGTTGGTGAGTGGAGGGTTCCGCAGCCTGCGCGAGCTCGGGTCACCGCCCGCACGCACCCATCCGCTGTAATACGGGGGATGCCGGGACTCTGCGCTTCTCCCTTTTGATGCCCTAGGATATGGAGATCCCGGGAGAGGGTGAGGTGAGAGGGCAGGGCTAATCACTTGCTACCCAGGGTCCTGCATCCAGGACAGGAGTTGTAAGGAGAGGTCCCTGTTTCTGGCTCTAACCTTGAGCTGTCGCCTCGCTGCCCTCGGCCTCCATTCCCTCGGGTCTAAAATGCGAGTCTCAATAATTTTATCTGTGGAGGGAACTGGAGCGGGTACGCTTGTGACGTGGGTACTATCTTTCAGTGCTCGGAGAGCATTAGGTGCCGTCTTTGAAGAAGGACTCCCCAGGTCCTGCTATTGTTTTAGGGGGTCATTCCAGCCGAAGTCTGGCCCTACCAAAAGCTAGGAGAGGGAATGAGAGCCTCGAGGGCAAGAGGTGAGGCGGGAGCAGCATTTTTGGCAGGAGGCTAGAAGACAAGAAGCTCATTGGATTTATCTTTGCAGATGCCGTGTGTTTATTACAAGTGAATCTGGCTTGCCGCCTAACAGCAGTGAATCCGTGCTCCTGTTTAACACATGCTCTTGTATTTGGAAAGCAAATCCAGTATAATATTCATTAATGACAGTGTACATGAATGTATGTCTCTTGGAATGTGAGCACATAAGGCCCCAAGTTACTCTCCAGCATGTCACACTGTTTACTCCTCGTAGCTCTGATCACCTTCAGGAGTTGTCTATTCATTTTCCCTCACCCTGGCCTGTTCTCTAACTTCAATCTAACCGTGTTCCAGGGTCTTTTCAGATAGGGCTTCCCTGGTTGCATCATGTAAAGTCTCTCCCAGTCTTTGTGGTCTTCTCACTCTTGTGTTGTTTTCTAGAGTCTTCTGACTTTATCTTGATTGTTTATTGCTGAGGATCTGTCCCCCAATTCCAGAATGTCAGCTTCTGTTCTGTTTTTCATCCCCAGGCCCAAAACTATTCTGTTCTGGGCCTGTACCACTTAGTCGATAAGTGAGTAATGAATGAGATTCTACCCTCAGGGGCTCCCATCCTACTTAGATTTAATCTAACCCAACCCCACCCCATACCACACCATGGCTGCAAAGTCACTACCCGATCCACCAGGACACTCCCCCTCCCATTTTTCTCTCCTGCACATGCCAAGCTCATTGGACGATTTTTCTCTGTCACATTGTCACCAGATCTCTGCAAGGCTGCTCCTAGATGTGTGCTGCATTGAGCTCTTCTAGGGTGCTACAGGAGCAAATAGGAAAAATACTAACAGCAACAAATAGTAGCTGGTCTTCACTGAGCACATTGATAATGTGCTGAGAGGCAGTTTCTGTGTATTACCTTATTTAATGCCCTTCTTCTCAGAGTAAAATTCTTTCATTTTCCTTTCTTTACAGAAGAGGAACCGGAGACTCAGATTAACTACCCAAGGTTGCATAGCTCATAAGTAACAGAAACAATCCAGTATGTCGAGCATAAAAGCCTACATTTTTTATTTATTTTTTTTTTTGAAAGAGGGTCTAGCTCTGTTGCTCACGCTGGAGTGCAGTGGCCCCATCGCAGCTCACTAGCAATCCTCCCCACTGAGCCTCCCGAGTAGCTAGGATTATCGGTGTGTGCCACCACACCCAGCTAATTTTTTTTGTTTTTTGTGGAGACAGGGGCTCACTGTGTTGCCCAGGCTGGCCTCGAACTCCTGAACTCAAACAGTCCTCCCACTTTGGCCTCTCAAAGTACTTACTGGCATGAGCCAATGTGCCCAGCCAAAAGCTTACATTTTTAACCAATACTTCACCCACAGTGGATTGGAGATCCCTGGGGGCAACAGCTAAAGTACACTTTGCAATGGGAAGGTGCAGGCCTCTCTCTAGCAGGTGGACGTTGGAATGAAGGGGTCTTTGGGGAACCTTCCCGGCAAAGGGAACTGCATGGACAAAGGCAGAGGCATGAGGAGACGTAGAGTGACACCAAGGCTTGTCACCTGCTGACATGTGTCTTGTGCAATCATCTGATGATCATCATGCCAACATCCCGTTCTCACCCAGGACAGACGTGGTGCTTAAGGCAGCTGCCAGGTTCTTAGAGCCACAGCCTGCATTGCCCTTGGCCACTTGTGTTACCTGGTACCTAAGGGAAATGTGCTAACCGTGGCTCAGGAAGAAAAAGAACAGGTTGGCGCTCATTGTGGGATATTCCAAGGAGTCTGCAAGTCCCAGCTGCCTGAGGGCAGGGAAACCTTGTTTGAGCTCTCCCAAGCCCTAGGCAGTTGGCACCTCTTCAGGTGCCTCTTCTATGAGGCAAAGGAAGGCTCTGCTCTTCCTTCTATACCTATGGAAATATTTTCGGGAGTGGCTGAAATTGTTTTAGCTGTAAAAATTATAGGAAGTATTTTTAGTCCTTGTCACTGTGGATTCACTGTGGTGACGGAGGAGTACAGGGGTTACACCCATAGATCCTGGACCCAAGGGATGTGGGTTCAAATCCTGCTTCTGCTCATTAGACATACAACTCTGAGTGACTTGACTCTGAGCCTCAATTTGCTGATTGTGAAATGGAGATGATGATGACATTTACATCATGGGCTATAGGATGATTATTGAAATTCGCAAACACACATTGTAACACATGCTGAGCACTGCAGTGTTTGCTTTATGAACATTTTCTCATCAATTTTCACAACAGTCTGGTGAAGTGGGAACTATTAATGTATTGATGTGGAAATTGGGGCTCCAAGAAATTAAGAGACTTCTCCAAGGTCACACATCTGGCATGGGTTGGCTCAAGAGGCTGGATTTAAACTTTAGGAGCCTGATTCCAGACCTGGAGAATTTTAGTTGCTTGAATACAGCATGTAAAGCCCTCAGGTGCAGGCAAACAGTGCAGACCAGTGAGGCTCAGCTGCTGCTGCTGTGATTATTGTTTGAATTCTTATTTTTCCCCATTCTTCTAATGTCCTACGACATTACTATCTGCTCCTCACAGTCATATGGGATTATCATTGTCTTGTATCATTTTCCAATGGTTTACAACATAGGAGGCTTTTCTGTCCTACATCTTTGTATTCTGTCAGCGGCACCATCTGCCTCCACAGAGCCCAGTGGTTCTCAGGAGTTGCTCAGTGATTCAGGGTCTCTGGACTCTTTGCCAGTAACCAAGAAATGGGCTGTAATTTCACCTAATAGCTCCACAGCCACCTGTCACCTCTGTTTGACTTCCCAGGCATTAGTATCATTTGAAGACGTGGTTGTGACCTTCACTGGAGAGGAATGGGGGCACCTGGACCTGGCCCAGAGGACCCTGTACCAGGAGGTGATGCTGGAGACCTGCAGGCTCTTGGTCTCACTGGGTAAGACCTCATTACCCTCCCACGTAGGGAACCCACAGCCTCTTTGAATCCACCCTTTCTAGGCATGGCTGGTCCAGGAGCCTCAGGACCCAACCTTCCCTGATCCCTGCAGCCTCAGCACGTTGTGGTCTGACCTCCTGTTGCCGGGTTTCCCTGTGTCTCCATCAAAGATTGTTGTAAAGGAACATAGTCCTCCTCAACACTTTTATCCCAGTGTCTAGCATAGCTGGCCTCAGTCTGACATCCTTATCCCAGACTGCCACAAGAGGTAATTGGCCCAGCTTGGTTGAGTCAAATGTCCTCACAGCCCAGTTAGCAGGACCTGTGGATGATGGGAGGTTCTGCAAGCAGCGGGTGATTGACGCAGACATTAAGAAGGTGTTTGTTATCAGTGCTGCTGGTATCTTTCTCAGCAACACAGTCTCAGCTGAAAGGTCTCTTTGGCCCCTGGCACCTGCACAGTTAACCCTTATTTCCTAAGGCCTGTGCCTTGCTCCTCTGCTGCTACAGGAGATGATGATGATTATGGAAAGGGAGCATAGACACATTCTCAAATGGCGTGGATGTATGAGAAAGCTGTTCTTTTTTTCTTTTCTCTTTCCTGTCTCTTGAATGTTGAGTGTTGGCTTAGGGCTGAATCTTTAACACTCCCGTAGCTGTTGGTGAATTTCCTCCTCAGTAGAAAGAGTAGCCTCAAACTCCTAGCCTCAAGCAGGCAGCAGGAACTTGCTGGGACCTGTTATCATTTTGATGTTGCCATTTTTATAGTAACCTGTCACAGCAAGGTAACTAATATCCATAAAGTGCTTAGAATAGAGCTGGAAACATAGCAAGTGTTCTGCATGTGTTTGTTACATTTAACAAATTAATAAATACCAAATGCTCTCCCACCTAAACCTTTAATGGACAGTTTGCCCAGAAGTTCGTCTGAGTAGATATGAATGGAGGCCCAAAGTCTCACTTCTTCCAGATGTTCAAATGGTTACCATTGACAGGGCTCTCCTAGTCCTGCGTCCCCACAAGGGATGAGTCATTAATGAAGTAAACGTGGTGTTATTTTATGACAGCTGTGATTAGGTGTCAAAAGGATATGTATGGGGAACAGCATTCCAGGAGGAGGGACTGACATGAGCAGCATCCGCGTGGGAGCAGGGTGCTTGGTTCCTTAACACAGATGAAGGCAGGCCTGATTCCCCTTTAACGCTGCTCATCGCCCAGCTCATTGCCAGGCGTATGGCAGAACATTTGCTGACTGTGCATGTGGCGTGTAAGTGTGCGCAATCCTATGGTGAACATTTGCTAAGTGACAGCTGGATGCATGCCAGGACAAGATTTTCCAGTTGATGCTTCTGGGTCCTGGTGCCTCAGTCATTGACTTCTCTCCAGAGTCTTCTGTCTTTTAGCCTTCACAGTTGGCAAAATGTGTGTGGCTGCATGTGGAAGACGACCACCTCCTGCCAGTTTCACCCTGAAAATAATTTATTACTTCACCTAATGAGAAGCCCTGAGGTGCTGCTGGCTCCTGGCTTGGTCGATGCCAATCCGTGCTAACCCAGTTCTCTGTCTGCTTTCTCTCCTTGGTCTAGGGCCCTGGCCAGTACCCTTGCGGGGCAGTAGGCCTCCATGTTCAGCTTCAGTCACTGGCCTGCCTCACACAACTGACTATCAATAGATGCCATTCATCAGGCAATTTAGTCCTGTGTTTTTCAACCATCGTGGGCACCAAAATCACCTGGGGAGCTTTAAAAACTACCAGTGCTCAGTCCTTCTGCTCAGAGATTTGGTTTAATTTGTTGTTTTTGGAACTGGGTGTTGCTAGGTAGTTTTGATGCACAGTAGGTTGAATCTTACTGACTTAGGTTAATTAGGGAATACTTTTGGTGAGGCAGGGGAGGGCCCTTTCTGGGGTTTCATTGCAGTATGTTAAATGTATATACTCCTTTACACCTCAGACTTTTCTTTTCGTCTTTACCTATATACCATACTCCCATTTGTTTCTCCATGCACAGGGCATCCTGTTCCCAAACCAGAGCTGATCTATCTACTGGAACATGGACAGGAACTGTGGACAGTGAAGAGAGGCCTCTCCCAAAGCACCTGTGCAGGTTGGTGACTGAGAGTCTGGCAGCGGGTATCAGGGCAGCCTGCAGACCACCCCAGGCATCACTGTGTCTGAAATGCCATGGGCAGCTATTTTGTGGTCTTGAGCAGTCATGGAGCCCTTGACCCCATGGTCCCCCATCTTCCCACTCCTGTCACACACTCTTTGCCTTTATTCAGGTTGGAATATGTTAGGTAGGAGACAGATTCTAGGCTTTAATGATTTGCCACTCACTAGCCTCATGACTCTGGAGAAGTTATGTGATGTCACTGTGCCTTTGGTATATAAGTTAGGCTGAGTTAATTACCTTCTCTGAAAAATAAACTCCAAAATCATGGTGACTCAACAGATTAAGTTTTGTTTTGCTTTGTTTTTTTTATCCATGCCATAGCCCATTGTGGGTCAGCAGGAAAGCTGTGTACCCTGTATTTATTTATGGATCACATGCATTCTGTTGTCAACATGCAGCTTTAAGGTTGCCCCGGCCAAAAGGAATGGGAGAGAAGGGCAGTAGTTACTTCCACCTGCACACACACATCACTTCCATTCACATTTCATTCACAAGAACTGGGTATTAGGCTACATGTTGTATCAGGCGGGGAAATGTGGTTTAGCTTTTTTATGCCCAAGGAGAAGAGCCTATGGGTACAGTGAACATATACTTATCTGTTAAACTTAGCCTATGTTTGAAAGATAGTGATGATAGTTTCTGCATGACTGGGTTGTTTGGGAATGTGATCGCATAACAGGAAACTGCCTAGCACACTGCCTGACCAAGAGTGGCTCAACAGAAGTTACCTGTTAGTAATATTCATGTAGTGTTAGTCATAAGGAATAGTGATAGCTCAGACGTTCTTCTGCATTCAGAAGACAGTCCTTTCTTTTCCTGCAGATTACTATTTCAAACTACACTCTGCATCCCACCATTTTTCACCTTCTCCAGCCCATCATTTATTGATCCATCTATCCATCCTTTCATTTATGTATCAGATACACAGAAGCACTCCCTAGCCCTGTTATTTTCTGGCCCTCCTGTCTTCTAAAACCTCAAGGTGACGATTGCCTTTGTCAGTCCCACATCTGGGCTGCCAGAGGAAGCTGGAGCTATCAAGCAGGTGGATTTGTGACACTGCAGATTCACCATCTCACCCCTCTAGTGTCCTTCTTGCCTGCTCAGCCAGCCTTCACCCCTCTCCCCCATTCCACACCTTCACCTGAATGTCTCAGAGGCACCTCACACTCATCATGCCTCAAAAGGACCTCATGGTCACCCCATTTTCAGCTAGTGCCCCTTTCAGTGAGTGGAGAAGGCTAAAAACAAACGTGGACAACCCCTCAACACCTCCATCTCCCTCATACCCAATATCCAGCCATCCCCAAATCTTGACCATTTTACATCACTCATGTCCCCTGAATCCTCACCTTCACCAGTTTCCATCAGCTCCAGCATTAGTACTCTAGGCCAAGTGACTTTCTCTTGCCTGCGTAATGCTACCAGATTCCTCGCTGTTTTCCCCACATGTGCTCTGTGCGTCTGGTCAGCCCTGTGTGTTATATCTGCATCCACTCACATGTTCCATGTATCACCGCCTCCCTTGCCACTGATGTCAGAGCATCTGACCTACTTTATGAATAAAGCCTACACACTTGATTTTCTTGCTTTTTGACACTTACTGATTCATGTTCATCTGACTTATCCTGCAGCTTCCTTCTCACTTCTGTGGAAGAGTTATCATCCTGGCCATGGCTAATTTCTCCAGCAGAATCTAGATTACACTTTCTGCCTTCTCAGGTGTATTAGCCATCTACTATTAATATGTAACAATGTTACCACAAACCCTGCAGCTGAAAACATCACTCATTTATTATCTCCCACCTATGGATTAGGAGTCCAGTCACCGCTTAGCTGGGTCCTCTCAGGCCTGTCATAGGCAGCTTATGGCTCATCATCACCATCAGCTCACTTCTTCAAATCAAGCCACTGTGTGAGACTCCAGCAAGACGGATGTTCCAGTCTTATAAAATTACATATATTTTATCATGTACATTCCATCATCTTTGCCATATTCTATACTTTAGAAGCAAATCGAGGTCCTGCCAACATTTTAACAGGGGGACTACAAAAGGGTGTGAACACTATGACTTGGGGATCATGAGAAGCCATACATGAATCTCTCTGCTGCGTCAGGGAGCATGCTTCTTCACTTATTTCCTACCTCTTCTATATTTTCATCCCCTCTCTGCTCAACATTAAAAAAAATGATGATGTTTCTGATACCTGGGGGAAACTTTTTTTTTTTTTAGTGCTCTTACGTCTCCAGCAGCATCTAAATATTGTTGACTCTATTTCACCTGAACAGCCAAGCTTGTTGGAGAAGTCTTCTCATTCTTTGAAGAGACATCTACACAAGACCTTCCTTTATTTATTTTTTCCCTTATTTTTGTACTGAGGTGCAATTTATACATAATAAGTGTACAAATCATAAAGTTTCATTTCTATAAAATTTTATATATGTACAAGTCAGAGAAACCACCTCACAGTTCAAGAAATACAGTGTTTTCAGCACCTAACAGGCTCCTTGTGCTCATTTTTTGTCAGTATCCCATTCTGTAAAAGTAGCCAATGTTTACACTTTATATCACCATACATTAGTTTTGAAGGCATATAAATAGAACCCCCCAGTACGTACTCTGTCCTGACTTCTTTTGATAATCTTCATGACTCAGATTCATTCATGTGGTTGCATATAGTTGGAGTTAGTTCATTACCATCATTGAATGAATAGACTACATATACCCATTTTCCTATTGATGGACATTTGACTTGGTCTCCATTTTGGAAATATTATGAAGACTACTCTTATGAATATTCTTGATTGTATTTTTTGTTGGATATAAACCCATATTTCTGTTGGGAATATACATACAAGTGGACTGGCCAGATCAAGTGTGGGCATATGATTAGCTTTAATCAAAACCACCAGTTTCAGAGTAACTGCACCATTTCACATTTCCACCAGCCACGTATGAGAGTCTTCATTGTTCCACGTACGCCCGAGCAGTTGGTGTCTTTCCCTTTACTCTTTGACGCCTGGTAGTGGTGTAAGTGTTCTTGCCCAGGTCACTGTTGCCATCCTGATTGCTAAATTCAACTATAATGATAATAGACAGTGGTCTACAGTTTACCGAACATTTACCCTTTGTCACACAAATGAACTTTTGTTTGGTTTTTGGGTTTTTTTTGAGACAGGATCTCACTCTGTCACCTAGGCTAGTGTGCAGTGGCACAATCTCGGCTCACTGCAGCCTCTGCCTCCTGGGTTCAAGTGATTCTCGTGCCTCAGCCTCCTGAGTAACTGGGATTACAGGCATGCACCACCACAACTGGCTGATTTTTTTGTATTTTTAGTAGAGATAGGGTTTTGCTGTGTTGGCCAGGCTGGTAACTCCTGGCTTCAAGTGATCTTCCTGCCTCAGCCTCCCAAAGTGCTGGGATTACAGGTGTGAACCCCCACACCCAGCCACAAATCAACATTTTATATGCTTTTTATCTTAACAACGTGTAGGCAGGAACTGAGAGTATCCCAGTTTTTCAGATGAGGAAAGTGAATCTTTGAAAAGTGTGTTAGCCTGCTCTGGCTGCTGTAAAAAAATACTATAGACTGCGTGGCTTATATAGCAGAAATGTATTTTCTCTTATGTCTAGAGGCCGCAAGTCTAAGGGCAGGGTACCAGCATTGTTGGGTTCTGATAAGGGCTGTCTTCTCAGCTTGCAGACGGCTGCCTTCTCACTTTGTGCTCACATGGCCTTCCGTCAGTGCCTTCACTTCTTACAAGAGGTTTCCCATGTTGGCCAGGCTGGTCTTGAACTCCCGACCTTCAGTGATCCGCCTGTCTTGGCCTTCCAAAGTGCTGGGATTACAGGCATGAGCCACCACGCCTGGCCCCCCTCTGACTTTCATAATTGTCCCTAGGTGTGCAGAATTAGAAAAATTATAAATAATGATTTATGACACATTGTCATCATTAGTCAATGCATGTCCTGGTTTTTTGTTTTATTTTCTTTCATTGCATTTTATTAATATATTTATTCATCCTCCTTTAAAAAGATTGTAATGAACACCTACAAACCTTTCGCCAAGTACAAGAACATTACCTGCTTCCTGCATCTGTTGATGTGTTTCTTTCCTTTCCCATTCCTATGCTGCCTCCCTTGCATACATGGCCACTTTAAGATCTGTTATTCCATTGCTTATTCTGTAGGAAGATTCAGGTTTTTTTCGTAAATATAGGCTATTCAGATACTCTGTTTTTGCTGGTCTCTTTTGGTAATACGAGTAATTTAAAATATTTGCCCACTTTATCGTTGTCTTCCCATTACTTTTTAAGATTGTTTCATCTCAAAATGGTAAATTTTATATTTTATCACAATTAAAAAGTCAGAAAAGTAAATTTAACATATCTACATATCTTTTTATAATGCCATTTAAAACTGATAAACGTTCTCAAAAAAATAAAAGGTTGTTACATTGTATTCTTGTGTGTGTGTATTTTGCTTTTTTTGAACATTTTAAAAAGTGTATTGTGGTTTATATTGTCTTATGGCATTTTCACTCTATTCAACAGTAAGTTATTAACATTCATGATGCATATAGCTGTAGTTCACTCATTTTTTTTTCCTGCTATAGTCAATTGCATGAATATAACACATGTATTTATCCATTTTCAGGGAGAGCTTGAAAATGTTTGCTTATTGTTTTTTGTTATCACAAACAATGCTGCCATAATTCATATATATGTGTCCTCAGGCACATCTATAGGAGTTTCTCTTAGTAAAATTCCTTGGACTGGCATTTCTGGATTATAAGATAAGCAAAAGGAGAATTTTACTAGATAATGCTCTGTTGTTTCCTAAAATGGTTATACCCATTTCACTTCCCTTGCGTTATCTGAATGATTTCATAGAACAACATCCTCTTCAATAGTTGATGTTGTCCGGTCCTTTAGTTTTTTCAACCTAGTGAGTATAAAATGGGGCATCTCATTGTGGTCCTAATTTGTTTTTCCCCTATTACCAAGAAAGGTGAACACTTCTTATGTTGATTGGTCAATGTATGTCTTCTGTGAAATATCAGTGCATAATATGTTCATTTTTCATTTTGGAGTAGAGTGAAGTTCCCAACCATAATTGTGAGTTTATTTCTCCTTTCAACTCAGTTTTTGGTTCATGTATTTTGAGGCTCTGGTGTTTGGCGCATACAGATTTAAGATGATTTTGTCTTCCTGGTGCCATGGTCTTCTCTTCGTCTTGTGAAGCCCCTCTTTGTCTCATTTTCTTAGGTCTATAGTTTGCTATCTGATTGTTTGCTTTTTTGTTTATTATATTTAGTCAAATTGACTATTCTTTTCATTTATAATTAATGCTTTTATATCTTGTTCTGGAAATCTTTCTCAAAAGATACTCATTTTTATTATATATGAAATGTGTTTAATATTTAGCTTCTGACAGTTGAATCTTAATCACTCTGGAGGTAATTCTGTATGTGGTATGAGGTAGGAATATTATTTCATTTTTCTTCATGTGGCAAATAATTTTTCTAGATCCATTTATTGAATGGTTCCTCCTTTTCGCAATGGCCTTCTCTGCTGCTTCTATCATATATCAAAGTTACGTATATACATTTCTGAGTTCTCTATTTCATTTTTCGCTTTCACCGTTTGTCTTATATCTATGCCTGATCACACTGCCTGAATGTATATAGTTTCATCATAATACTAATTCCTCATAGGGTAAGGTCCCTGCTTTATTCTTCAGAGTTATCCTGGTCTCTATATCAGCTGACTGGTCTCTATCCACAATCAGCTTGTCAATATCTATGAAAAACCCTGTTGAGATTTTATCTGATGTTGTATTGAATTTAGAAGTGAATTTAGGGAGAACTGACAACTTTATATTGATTAATCTCTTTTCATATAGATCTTCTTTAGTGTGTTTTTATAATTTTCTTCATGTAGATCTTACCTGTTTTGTGTATGTTCACTTAGTCTTTATTCAGACATTGTGGACTCATTGTGTTCATCTAGCTGCTTCTCACCCTCCTCACTTTTACACAGGCGAGAATCCTGAGACTCTGTTTCTTCTCTGTCTCTGCCTGCCTTTCCATCCTCATCTCCATCATCTCATCCCATTTACATTACTCAGCAATCAGCATTCTCTCAAGACTTTCAACCCTTGTACATTCTGTTTTCATCTGCTGAAGTTTCTCTCCTAATTCCTCTGTCTGGGAACTCTTACTCTCCCTTTTAAAGAAAGCCCACGTAGCTCACCTTTTCTTGGTGCTGTGATCCAAGACATCCTCGGATCCCTCTCTGTCTCTCATCTGGGCCATGTTAAGTGTACCTTCCCTACATTGTCATAGTGCCTTGAGACTGCCTCTGTCAGAGCACATTCATCACACACATTGTAATTATTAGTCTGCCCACTCTCCCTCATTTGGGAGAGTGAGGAGCAGTCTCCATTCCAGATTCTCTGTCCCCTGCCCTTCCTTTTCCTTCTGGGTTTCCTTTTAAAGATCTCAAGAGTCCAAGAATTAGGAAAGAAATTGCAAGCCTGGTTTTGAGAGATGTAAAAATGCAGTAGGCATCAAAGACACTGTTTTAACCTTCATTCTTCTGCGACAGTGGTGATTTTGTTTGTTCTGTTGACATCACTAATGTTCAGTGTTTTTTATATTGGATTTCCTTCAGGTGAAAAAGCAAAACCCAAGACTACAGAGCCTACTGCTTCTCAGCTGGCCTTCTCTGAGGAATCCTCTTTTAAGGAACTTCTGGCACAGAGATCCTCAAGAGATTACAGGTTGGGGCAAGCTAGAGATGAGGAAAAGCTAATAGAAATTCAGGAAGGGGACTTGAGGCCAGGAATAAACCCCCACAAAGAGATATGCCCTGGGAAGTTGAGCTATAAACATGATGATTTGGAGCCAGATGATAGTCTGGGCTTAAGGGTTTTACAGGAACGAGTCACTCCACAAGATGCTCTCCATGAATGTGACTCTCAAGGACCAGGAAAAGACCCCATGACTGATGCAAGGAATAACCCTTACACATGCACGGAATGTGGGAAAGGGTTTAGCAAGAAGTGGGCCCTTGTTCGACATCAACAGATTCATGCTGGAGTGAAGCCCTATGAGTGCAATGAGTGTGGGAAAGCCTGTCGTTATATGGCTGATGTCATTCGACATATGCGGCTTCATACTGGGGAAAAACCATATAAGTGTATTGAGTGTGGGAAAGCCTTCAAACGCAGGTTTCACCTCACGGAGCACCAGCGTATTCACACCGGAGATAAGCCCTATGAGTGCAAAGAATGTGGCAAAGCATTCACCCACCGCTCTTCTTTTATCCAGCATAATATGACTCACACTCGAGAAAAACCCTTTTTATGCAAAGAATGTGGGAAAGCTTTTTACTACAGCTCTTCATTTGCTCAACACATGAGGATTCATACTGGAAAGAAACTCTATGAGTGCGGTGAATGTGGAAAGGCCTTCACACACCGCTCCACATTTATCCAGCACAATATGACCCACACGGGAGAAAAGCCATTTTTATGTAAACAATGTGGAAAAGCCTTTTGCCTCAACTCATCCTTCACTCAGCACATGAGGATTCACACTGGAGAGAAACCCTATGAGTGCGGTGAATGTGGAAAGGCCTTTACTCATCGCTCCACTTTCATCCGACATAAGAGGACCCATACTGGAGAGAAGCCCTTTGAGTGCAAAGAATGTGGGAAGGCCTTTTGTGACAGCTCTTCCTTAATTCAACACATGAGGATTCACACTGGTGAGAAGCCTTATGAGTGCAGTGAATGTGGAAAGGCCTTTACACACCACTCTGTTTTTATTCGACATAATAGGACCCACAGTGGACAAAAACCCTTGGAGTGCAAAGAATGTGCAAAAGCCTTTTACTATAGCTCTTCCTTCACTCGACACATGAGGATTCACACTGGAGAGAAGCCCTATGTTTGTAGAGAATGTGGAAAGGCTTTTACCCAACCTGCAAATTTTGTTCGGCATAATAGGATCCACACTGGAGAAAAACCCTTTGAATGCAAAGAATGTGAGAAAGCCTTCTGTGACAACTTTGCTTTAACTCAGCACTTGAGAACTCACACTGGAGAGAAACCCTTTGAATGCAATGAATGTGGAAAGACCTTCAGCCACAGTTCATCGTTCACTCACCATCGAAAGATTCATACCAGCGTTTAAAAGATACAGGAAGGCCTTTTACAAGTGTGTTTGTCTTTAGTGAACTCATAGTGGTGACATACCTTTCCTTTTGAATATAACTATTGAGGGAAATATTTTGGCCAGAGAGATGTCTTAGTATCTGATAATTTATACTAACTAGAAACATAATTGTCCCTGTGAAATCTTTTTATGGCAGATAATCAGTTGTCATCCAAAGAATTATATTAAAGATTGACCCAGTTTAGAGCTTTACACTGTACCTGAGAATAATCGAGGGGAGAGACCTGGTGGTTAACATGCATTTAGGTAAAATGTCAGGAACAACTTTCCTCTTATTAATACTATAAATCCATCTCAAGCATATTTTAAAATAATGACAGATGGAGGAAACAATCTAGAAGATAAAAGAAAAAGATGTGCATAACTTGTTTTCAGTTTCCCTGTTTATGACAGTTTGTCATTTGGCAGGTTGGGGGATGGAGCAGGGAATAAGACATTGAAAAAGTCTCATCCCCTTTGTGTGTTTTACATATATATATCTCTAAGTCCAGAGCCAGGAAAGTTGGACCATTGAGGGCAGCTCTGCCAACATTTATTAGAAGTATTCATTGTTCCAAAACTGTCGTCTCTACCCTTGAGGGACTGTGTCTTTGTGAGAAATATAAAGGCTTGAGTCATGAAATACTTAACACATGTGCACATGTACACATGTACATTTATATATATGCAGTGAACTGTTACTCGTGGTAGTTAGGTTCTGTGAATTTTCTGTGCACACTGAATTAGTGAATGCTGAATGATTGTTGCTAGGGGAAATACAGGGTTAGCTTCTGTGAGCCTCTGATCCAAACATTTTTATCAACCAGTCAACATATAACCTTCTTCTATGGGTATTTGTTTGTTTGTTTAAAGATACCTTATCAGTGTTTCTTGAATAATTATAATTATTCTTTATAATAAAAATATTTTAATTATAGCATGTTTGTGTAATGTACTCAGTATATTATTGTACTGCTTTAACTCTTATGTACACATAGTACACATATACAGTATTCATGTACAATAAACAGTAAACTGCACAGTACTCATACAGTAAATGGTACTGTGAATGCCTATACTATACAGTACAGTCATGCCAATAAAGATAGTCCTGGGGGAAAAACATTAAAGATTAAAAAAAGATTAAAATTGTACTTTTGATGGAGCTGCAAGATGTGTGATGGGACAGCACACTGTATGGTTAAACTGCTTGACTTTGACTTACCCCCAAAAAACTAGGGAAGAGGTTGATGCAACTTACTCTGCAGAAAAGGAAGGCATTTCTGAAGGTGCCATATCAACATCTGGCAGTTTTACTTCAGGAGTTTGACTTTCGCCACTTGTTGACAGCATCAGCAGTTTTCCCTCCTGAACTGGCATGAAAAATTGCATCAGCCTTGTCTGGCTTTTTGCCTAAAGTGTTTTTATCTTTTTTGAGACAGGGTCTTACTCTGTTGCCCAGGCTAGAGCGCAGTGGAGTGATCACGGCTGACTGCAGCCTTGCCTCCTGGGCTGAAGCAATCCTCCCACCTGAGCCTCCTGAGTAGCTGGGATCACAGGTATGTGCCATAATGCCCAGCTAATTTGTTTTTTGTAGAGATGGGGGTCTCACTATATTGCTCAGGTGGTCTCAAACTCCTGGACTCAAGTGATCCTCCTTCCTTGGCCTCCAAAGTGTTGGGATTACAGGCGTGAGCCACTGTGCCTGGCCCCACCTCAGTGTCCCAGCATAAAGGAGTGCAGTGGAGGTTAGGGGCTTAAATTTGAGGCTACATTCGAGCATAGGGTCACATTCTTCCGTGTAATTGAAAATGTTTCCAAGGCAGGATTTCAGTTTGATATTTTTGCTGCTGTGAGGACAATTCTTGGAATCTTAGGCTGACCTTCGTCACCATCTTTATCATCACTGACTTTGATGCCTCAATAACATTGCATACAGTGACTGGCTTCCAGTAGTCCAAAATCATGGTTTCTTTGTTGGTGTTGAGAGCCTCACAAGCCTTGCTATAAAGGTCGTTCATGTTGTGCACCCTGAAAGCTTTTAAGTATGCCCTGATTGAAGGGTTGTATGACAGATGTGTTTGTGGCCATAAAAAGAATGTCTAGTTGCAGTGGGAATTTTCAAGTTCTTTACGGCAATGAACTGGAGCATTATTTAAAATTAATTAAACTTTGAAGGCAAAGTTTTTGCCTTGGAGATAGCATTCAACTTCTTGGATGAAGCAGTTGTAAAACCAATCCAAGAATATTTCTGAAGTCATCCATGCTTTTCTGTTCCACTTACAGTGGACTGGCATATGGCTCAGGTTTTTCTCTTTAAGTTCCTATGGATTTGGGGTTCTGTACACCATTAGTGGTTTGCACTTATAGTCACCATTGGTACTGATGCACAGTAGCAAGGTTGCAGGATCTTTGAATGATTTAAAGTAAGGGACTTTGGCGGCCATTTGTGCTATATAGATTCATTTTCTTCTAAAACAAGCCATTCTCATCAGTGTTGAAACCTGCTTTTTCACATAACCCTTTTCCTGTATAACATTTAGTGGATATTATTTAAATTCTTCCACAGCTCTCAGAAGAATTTGCCTGCAAGTTTAATACCTTTTATGTTGTAGTGCCTTTTGAAATGTGTGAGTAGCCAGTACTAGCTGAGCAGGGTTAGCATTTTCCTTACTTAGGTATCGTGACCATAAATTTCTTTGGCTTTAAGCCTCACAATAATGCTGTCCTCTATTCTTTTCTATTGATCATCATCTGATTCTCCCATAAATTTAGCCTTTTTTCATGTTTTCTATAACTTCATCATGTATTATAGATATTCCTTTTTATACTTTTAAGAGCTGCCTCATGTACAGACAGGTGAATTTCCTCCTTCTATTTCTCGTTGTATTGTGTTGTTGATTTGTAAACATTGAACTCTAAGACAACAGCAGTATAACTCATGACTGAATGAATCTTTTTTTTCTTTTTTTTTTTTTGAGACAGAGTTTCACTCTTCTTGCCCAGGCTGGAGTGCAATGGTGCGATCTTGGCTCACTGCAACCTCTGTCTCCCGGGTTCAAGCGATTCTCCTGTCTCAGCCTCCCAAGTAGCTGGGATTACAGATGCCCGTGACCACACCTGGCTAATTTTTGTATTTTTAGTAGACACGGGGTTTCACCACGTTGGCCAGGCTGGTCTCGAACTCCTGACCTCAAGTGATCCACCCACCTCAGCCTCCCAAATTGCTGGGATTACAGGCATGAGCCATTGTGCACTAAATGACTGAAAATGAAACGACATTATGAATGCCGAAACAAGAAAGTAAGCATCACCTTTGACCTCAGCTGGTGACATGCAGGCTTGATGAATCATTTTTTTCCATCACTCTGCACATGTCTGCAAATGACTGCAAAAATGCAAAAACCTCAAAGTATTGATTTCGGAGTTATAACAAAATTTTAGTAGGTGAATTCTCAAACGTAGAATTCACAATCATATATAGAGACAGCAGTTTAGTTTTCTACTCATTGGGAAGAGCTGAAGACCCCATCCTCCCTCACAGTGACCACCTCTGCTGTAGCTGTGTCTGTACCTATCTTGAGCCTAGTGGCTAAGAGCCTAGATGATAGATTGGGATTTCAGATCATTTAGTGTTTTCATGACCCATTGGGTGACCTTGGCCATGCTCTTCTCCATGGAGCTGTGTTACTCTCTGTAAGAGTAGGAAGGTGGACATTAAACACATGGTAAAATGAACCTACAGTATGTCAGGTGATACGCAGACCCAGGAAGCATGCAGGAGTCTCGAAGAGAGAACCACATATCCAAGACCTCACGGGTGACAAGAGCTTGGTCTGTTGGAGGATACAGCTCAATGTAGTGTGGCTTGACAGGGAGAATAGAAATTAATGATGGAGTGGAGTAGCAGGCCATATGCACAGATAGGGTACCATGAAATTTGGATTTAATTCTAATTGCTATGTGAAGTCATGGGATGATTTTAGCAGATACACAAAATATTTTTTTTCCTTTTTTCTAAAAATTTAAGAGTTGTATGTTTTACACTTGGGTCAGAATTTCTCAGCCTTCTAAAGCTGAGGTCATTAATTTGAGACCTTTCATTCTTTTTCTAATATAGGCCTTTAATGCTATAAATTTCACTCCAGATACTGGTTTAGTAGCATTCCATAAATTCTGACATAATTTTCAATCAGTTCTAATAATTTTTAATTTCCCTTTTGATTTCTTCTTTGATCTATGAAGTTTGATTATGGTCTGAGAACATACTTTGCATGACTTGAACCCTTTTCTATTTATTGAGGTTTGTTTTATGATCTGGAATGTGGTCTATCTTGGAAGAATGTTTACACATTATTACTGAAAATAATGTGCATTCTGATCTTGTTGGGTGTTCTATAAATGTTAAGTAAGTCAATATGGTTGAGAGTGTTGCTCATGTCTTCTGAGTCCTGATTTTCTACTTGTTCTGTCACTTATGTAGAGAATGGTGTTTTCTTTTTTTAAAAAACTACTGTAATTATGGATTTGTCTGTTTCTCTTTGCATATCTATCATTTTTAAGTTCTTTCATTAGGTATATAAATATTTAGGTAATAGTCTCTGTTCTGAAGTTAACTTTGTGTGATATTAATACAGCCTCTCTAGTGCTCTTTTGCTTACTATTACAATGGGGTATCTGTGTCCTTTGATTTTTTTTTTTTTTTTTTTTGTGAGATGGAGTTTTGCTTTTGTTGCCCAGGCTGGAGTGCAATGGCACAATCTCGGCTCACCACAACCTCCACCTCCCAGGTTCAAGCGATTCTCCTGCCTCAGCCTCCCACGTAGCTGGGATTATGGGCGCCCACCACTACACCTGGCTAATTTTGTATTCTTAGTAGAGATAGGGTTTCTCCATGTTGGTCAGGCTGGTCTCGAACTCCTGATCTCAGGTGATGTGCCTTGGCCTCCCAAAGAGCTGGAATTACAGGCATGAGCCACCACGCCCGGCCATGTCCTTTGATTTTTAATTAATTTTTGTCATTATATTTAAAATGGTTTTCTTGTATGAAACATTATTGGATCTTGCATTTTATCTACTTTGAAAATCTCTGCCTTTTAATTAGCTCATTTAATTTAGTGTGATTATATTGCTGGGTTTCAATTTATCATTTTGCTATTGGTTTTTTTCTTTGTTTAATCTGTTCTCTTTATTTTCTCCCCTGACCCCACTTCTGCCTTTGGATTGAATATTTTGCATGATTCCTGTGTTGTTAGAACTATTTAAATTGTGTGCTCATAGGACTGTCAGTCAGGTGTAGGCACAGGAGGAAATGCAGGAGAGGCTTGTCAAAGAACAAAGTTTTATTATACTTACAGGTCCTAGAGACAGAGTCATTGCACACCAAGGGAACCAAGGGGTCACAGACAGCATCAAGGGGGCTGGCTCAACTGAGCTGTTAGGGAGCCAAGAGAACGAAGACCTATGGGGAAGTGCCTTTATTGGCAGCCAGGATGGAGTACACAAACAGCACAACAGAACTTGTGGCAGGGCCAGCCTAATCACACTGGTATAGCTGGCTGGGGGCTCACAGCCTGTTTGTGGGGATACTGAGGCAGCAGGAAAATACAGTGCTTTAAAATTTACATTACAGTTTGCCCTGTGGTGCCTCAACATCATTACAATACTAATCGGATGGATAACACTTGCCACCTGGGTTGTGGAGATGTTAAAGGTGCCTGGGACAGCATGACTTAGCCACTGAAGGTAAACTTTAATAAAGCTAACAGCTCAGAAGAGTCCTATTAGGCATATGATGAGGGTTTGGTATCCAGTTTGTAACATGGCATCCCACTTTGAGGAAGAAAGCCAAGAGAACAGGCCAGGCACCCCTGGATTTAAGGGAATCTGTTGGAATATTTGGCTAAGTCATGAAAAACCTTTACCTTTTGACCTATTCCTCATAGCTGGCCTGTATCTGTCCAGAGTTATTAATGTACATACAGTAGGAGATATCCTGAGTGGCACAAACTCTCCTTCTCTGGCTAATAGTCAAGAGCCAGCCTGTCATCTATTGCCATTTGAGCCAGAGACTCATGGGCTTGTTGTATTAAGGACAGTATTTTGTACAGCCTTTGAATATGATCTGAAAGGGCCACATAATGATGCTGCTTGGCAGTTATGATTTCATCTTATTCGACAAAGGCTGCTGTATTGGGGTCAGCAGTGGTGGCTCCTGTGCCTATGGCAAGTCCTATTAAGATAGGGATAAACACTGCCCATTTTGCCTTGTGTCTGGGTTAACGGAAACAGGGAAGTACCCAGTGGACAAAGAACCATGGCAATCCCCAGTGTAACCACTGTTTACCAGATTTTATTAGGGAAAACACACAGGGTGATTGGCAAGGAAAAATACGTAAGGTGCTGTGCCTGTGATTTCGAGCCACAAAAAAAACCAAATGTGCCATTATTCAGAGTATACTGTACCCATGAGAATATCATTGGAAGGAGGCCTCAGGGTGGGGAACTGGCCACTGGTGGTTGGCTCCTGGGCACAAGTGGTAAGCCCATCGGTTGACTTGGTCATAACATGTAGCCATCCCTGGTGAGGAATGAAGGCAGGTGGTGGATTTAAGCAAATGGTGCTTTGGGAGTTTTTTCATTTATTTATATGGTATTATCCAAGACAGTAGTTCTGAAATCTTTAGGGTCACTAACAATATCTTGGTAGTGTTATTAAGTGCATTAGAAACATGTTGAGGTCAAAGTGACAGGTTTGGCAGTTGTAATGTTGGAGGGTATGAAATGATAGTAGGGTATATGTAAAGGTTAGTGGCATTTGTGTGTGATCAAGGGGAAAGAGTGATCATAGTAGGAGATGCAGGGTGAGAGTAGGAAAAGGCATCAGGGAGTAAATGGTACTCTTTCTAGGGGGAGAAGGGGTTGACTGATTTGAGGCAGATGCCTCCTGAGGAAAGCAATAATTTCCACTAATTTTTAGAATGGCATAGATAGTAGTAACCTCTACTAGATTTCCTGTTAGACATGGAAGTGTAGGGTGTACATTTTGGCAAAGAGCAAGGAATATACCAGAATCATAGGTTAGGCAGACAGCAAGCTCAGAAACATAGTAGAACCTTTAACATTCAAGGGAGAAAAGCATAAATATCCCATGCTTAATGCATGCCTTAGGAGAGGCACTCCATAGGCACCACTGGGACAGAGGTTTTCATATCTGGGGTGAAGTTGTCCCTGGCACAAGAGGTAAAGTCATCTACAATGGCAAAGTCTTGGGCTGGGGCAATGTCATCTCCAGCAGTGAGCTTCAGGGCAAGGGTGAAATCATCTGAGATGTGGACTTGGGTGTCCTTTTTAAATGGGTACCCTCTCAAGTTGATGTGCAACTCAGCATTTGCCATGTTTGGTTGAGGCTTATTTGGGGAGTGTAGACCTCTGAATTGAAAACCAGTGAATCATCCCAACCAGCAGTAAGGAGACCAATAGTTACTAGAATGGTGTGCAGTGCACTTAACAGATCTTCTGTTTTTGTTTGTGGAAGTCTCGGCTCAAATGGGTGCCATAACAGTTGAGTAGCTGCCTGAAGCATGGGACAGTCTCTATGGTCATTGAGTCCAAGGAAAATAAGCACCCTCGATCCAGCCTTCCGCCCTGTGCTCCTGGAGAAAAATGGATGCAGCTATGATCTATCTTGCAAAGACTGTGTGTGATGGCAGAGCTGCTGAGGTACCCCACAGGTAGCCTGAAACAGGAGTATTGTGTCCCTTCAGAAATGAAGGTGAACTGTAGTTGAGAGGCTATTGAAATAGGCCTGGAACAGAACACACTCTCCAAATCTATAAAAGCAAAATATTTGCTTGTTATTGATTTAATAGAATCAGTAATTTTAATAATATTAGCTGTTTTGTATGGGGGCCCTAATTGGTGGAAACACATTGTTAAGGTTATAGTAATGCACCATGAGGCACTTTACCCTTTTTTTATCCCCCAGGTTTAACAGGCAAGATTGCGATATCAAATAGAGGAGGAGTTGGGATAATTGCCTTTTTATTAATTAGGTTTTAACCCTTGAAGGCCCTGCTGTACCCTATATTGGACCAGATTAACTATTTTAACTGGGTATTCATGGGGTCCCATTTTATCAAGCCAGTTTGTAAAAGACCTACCTTAATTTATGATTTATGTTAGAGCATCTATGCTCCAATAGGGGATATTTTAGGGCAATGGGTATTATGACTTGGGAAATATAGGCAAGGGTACACTTAAAGTGAGGCATTCCTACTTTTTCTCTATTTTACATATAGTGACTTTCTTAAGATAGGAGAGGCACAATGCTTAAATTTAATGGGATCCCCCGGTATAACTGTAATTTGAGCTCCAGTACTGATTATGTCCATGGAGTTTTGTCATTAGGTACATTTTAGCTTCTTTTAATTTTAACCTGATAGACTTCCTTTAGCTTTTTGTTTGTTTGTTTGTTTATCTGGGAATATGTGAATTTCTCCATAATTTTTCAAGAACATTTTGCTGAATATAAACTTCTCTATTGACAGCTTTTTTTCTTCACCCTTTATGTTTATTGACCCACTTCCTTCTAGCTTCCAAGGTTTCTGATGAGACACTGGCTAATAGTCTTGAGGATCCCCTGTATGAGAGGAGTTGCTTCTCTTCCTATTTTCAAGATTATCTGTCTGTGGCTTTTGACATTTGATTATGTGTCTCAGTGTGCAATTCTCCTACTTAGAGTTCATTCATGGTGAACTCTTGCTGGGTTGGCAAATTCATGTCTTTCATCAAATTTGGAGATTTTTCAGCCATTATGTCTTCAAGTATTTTCTCTGCCCCTTTCTTTCTCTTCCCCTTCAGGGATTCCAAAATTGTTGTTGTGCTAAAGTTCCAATCCTCATTATTTTTTATATTGATAATTTATATTTTCCTATTTTTGAGTTTGCTGAATCTCTCTTCTGATTGCTTGTCTTTTGAATCCCTTTATTGTATTCGTATTTTTTGTTTCCATTACTGTAAATTTTGATCCAGAATTTTTCGTTATTTTTAGAAATCATTTTATCTCTTTATTTCTATCCTCAGTTTGCTCATACATCTTTTTCCTTTGTTCATGTCTTTAGCTTTTTAAGCATCTTTAAGACAGTTGTCTTTTTCTAGTGAGACTGACATCTGGGTTTCTCCAAGTATGTTTTCTCTCCATTCATTTTGTTCCTTTAATTGGGCCATACTTTTATTTATTTATTTTTTTTTGGCATGCCTTCAGGTTTTTGTTGTTGTTGTAGAAGACTGGGCATTTGAATCTTACCATGTGATAACTCTGGAAATCATATTTCCCCCCACCTTTCCCTGGATTTGCTGCATTTTTGCCTTTGTTTTCATTATTATGGTATAACTATGTGCCAGAGATCAGCCTAAAGTGAAAGCTGAAGAAGGTCTTTTCAGTGCTTGTATCTTTCCATGGGCATGTGAGGTGGCTTTCTGAATTCTTCTGTATATGTAGTTATTTTTGAAGACACACAAAAAAATAGGTGCAATTCTTTTATATCTCGTGAAAGCCACTTCCATCCAGTGGGGGTTGAAACAATGATGGCTAGCCTACAAGCCCACAAGGTTAGAAGCACCAATCAACAGCCAGAACACAAAACCTCAGTATCTGTGGGATAAGGTACTTGCTGCCCACCCTGGCTCCAGAAATCTGTACCAGAATGACATTCCCATCCCCAAAGCTGCTTGCCATGGAGCTGGGAGTGAGGAATGTGTAGCCAATACCACTCTGATGGCTGCAATCAACACAAATTGTAATTTATTAGGCAAGCTGGAAATTACAAGCATTGAAATAAATTCTGGAGTTGCAACATAGTCACTTCAGAAAGATGCCAGAATAGTTTTTCAGGTACAGTGGCAGATTCGTGGCACTTCCTATTTGGTCATTTTCCCTGAAATCATACTCCACATATTTGGTTTTGTAGTATTTCATAGTATCTGAAATAATATATCTCTAAATATTTATGTGATCTGTTGCAGGCAGTAAAATATGGAAAACTGGGTACTCACCTTTAAGAAATGAAGTACCACTCTCTTCATAAGAGTCTTTTGATGCTCCTTCCTAGTGGCCCCCTGGGTGCTACTTAGCCATTGCCTCAAAGAATATGAAAAGCTACATTACCTAGAAGGATGTGCTTCATATGCCCAAATGACAGCCTAGGACAGGAGTGTTTCCTGCAGCCTGCATTATTGCGGGCTGCACTATTGGCACTGCTATGGTGGACTTTCATTTGTCACATGACCTGTCTGACCACACCACCCAAGGGGAGCAGGTGGCTCTTTGGGACCAAGCTAGGAAGGCCAGTAACGAGGATAGGACTCATCTAGACACCTTTGTAGGGCCTGGGAGAGAGTTCAGCTGAGTGAAGTACTGATAACAGTCGCCTCCCTCCTAGCACAGGTGTGTTAACTAGTCTCACATTCTTGGACCCTCAACCACATGGCTGTGGCACACTGACATGGAGGATCGTGGCATCCTGGGATTCTTCAGGCCTTCTCTTCCTGCTGATAGGGTCACTCTCAGTCCAGAGTCCTAGACTTAAATCAAGTATTACAAAAGAAAGTTCCTCTTTCTGGCAATCGGTGGTATATGGTGGGGAAGTATGAACTATAACTTCTTAGTATCCCCCATTCATGTACAGTGGCATGTGCAGATCCTCAGGAGAGCATGGCCTGCAGAATCCAGAGACATGTTTGGATCATGCTGTGCCTTATCTCAGGGCTGTGGCCTTGTGCAAGCTACCTTGCTATCCTTCACCTCCATTTTCCTCAAGGAAGGCTTAAAGGGGAAATATTAACCATCATTCTTTCTAGATGAGAGTATCAGAGACGGCTGTGTGATGTGTGTTCCCATTGCCCAGCACTGTGCAAGGAACATCCCTCTGGATGCTATTTCTAGGGAAATACATCCTTAGGCCTATAAATCTGCCCTCTACTCCATCTTCCTTTGCTCACTGCTCTCCTGCCAAGCTGTCCTGATCATTCTAAGCTCTTTCCCACTTCCAGTGTTTCTCTCTGCCTGGGACACTGAGTCCAGATCTCTGCAGTGCCTCTGCCTCTCCTCTCCTTCCTTGCATCCTTCCCTGTTCTGCACCAATGTCAACGTCACCTACTAGGAGAGTCTTTTTTTTTTTTTTTTCTTTGGCCTTTCTAGCTCTAGATTAAGTATTTCTTATCTTCTGGAATCTTTGTGCAGGGAATGTGGCACACTTACAAAAGTAGAGATCAGGACTTGGTTGGGTTTTCCAGGGTGGTGTGGAAGCAAAGAGGCTAAATAACAATAATAACTACATTTATTGAGTTCTGAGGGTAACTTGTTATGTAGCACTTCATTTAATCCAAATTTCCTCAGAGTTAAGTTCTATTATTCCTGCTTTACAGAAAAGGAACCTGAGGTTTGGAAAACTTAAGTTACCTTCTCAGGGTCACACAACTCTTGGCTGAAACTCACACCCTGTATGTTGATCCCTTGAGCCTATGTTCTTTCTTCTTCTTCACCACCATTCCTCCTCAGTGGGCTGGGGAAGCCTGAGGTGATACCTGACAAAGATTTCTCTTTGACCAAACTCTAGCCAGGCCCCTCTGAGCCTTCTTTAATAGGCCTGTCAACTTTTGCCTATTAAGACTTGAACAACACTAACACTTTCTAATGACTTTTAAAGTGCTGGCCTGAAAAACTCAAGGCTGTCCAAAGAATTTCTTCCAGCCAACACCTGAAGATAAGACCCCTGTCTCCCAGTCTCTGTGGGAGGATAGGAGCCTAACTCAAGTGCCAGTAGCAAACCCAGATAGACTGCACCTAGACCAGCCCCCTCCCTTCCTGTGTTTTGTAATTTTTCACTTTTCTGACTCTACTGAGCCCCTGTTCTCCACCCCCTCCCTATTTCCTCACCCTTCCTTTAACATACTCATTCACCTCTGTACAAATCAAAGCTGGGTTCAGTTCATGCCAAATTCCTTTCCCCGTTGCAATAGTTATTACCAATTAAAGTCCGTTCTCACCACTATCATTAATGTCCAGCTTTGTTCATCTTTGATACACCTAGTGAGGTTTGCAAGGTAGGCAGGACTCCCTCAGCAGGTAAGCGTGGTAATAAATGGGGTATGGGACACATTCTAGGCAGAAGGAACAGCATGGCCAAAGGAGACATTTTTTGTTCAGGGAGGCAAGAGAGACTGTATGGTTGCCAAGAGAAACCCCAGTCTTCTGAGATCTGTCCTAGGAGGGCAATATTGTGTGGTCTTTTACTGAATGTTCAAATGTACCCTATATTCCTAAGATGTGTGACTCTGAGAGAGACTCAGGTCACTAGCATGAAGATGATTATGGCATTTACCTTACAGTATGTGGTAAGATTATTAAAATCAGGAAAAACACAGCAACAAACTTCCATGCAGAGGCATTTTGTTGCTTGCTTTATAAATCTTTTAATTCTCACAACCAGCTGGTAAGATGGGAATTATTTTTGTTTTGATGGAAAAATTGGGAAATGAAGTGACTTCCCCAAGTTTATAGAGTAAGTAAGCGACAGTCCCAATAGGCTGAATTCACACCTAAGAATTTGGGTCCAGAGCGTAGAACATTTAATTGTCTGAATGCAGCACACAGTGCAAACACAAGGCCCAGCTGCTGCTGCTATTAACGGTATTGTATTATGATCATTATAATTTTTCCCTATTTATCTTTGATGCCAGAATGCTTACACTCTGCACCTCTTGGGCCATATGGCCTTGTCATTGTCTTGTATCTTGCATCAATTACTTTTGCATATAAAGCTTTTTTCTCTAACACAATTGCAATTTGTTTAAAGACTGACTCCCCTTCAGCAGCAAAAAATTAAGTTCCCAGGAAGTGCTCAGTGATATGTGCCTTGCTTCTTTCTAGATGTTTACCAACTGAGCTCTAATCACATCTGACTGGCCCAAGGCTAACAAGGAAACTGTTTGACTTTCCAGGCATCAGTGACCTTCAGTGACAGGCTGTAACCTCCATTTAGGAAGAGTGAAAGCAGTGGCACCCAGCCCACAGGACTCTGTATTCAGAGATGATGATGAAGACCTGTAGGCTTCTGGTTTCTGGGTAAAGCCTCCCCTTTCCTTCATGTGGAAGCCTGATGCCTCCTTCACTCAGCCCATTTTCCAAATCTGTAGGGCACCCTTCTTCCTTCCCATAGACCTGCTAGGTTCCCATCTCATCTCCTACCTGGTCTCTCTGTTTCTCCTCAGATTATTTAGGGCAGGAAACATTCCCTCCCTCAAAATGGCTCAGATACTCAAGAATTCGTTGGAAGTTAATCGGGGGGTTTTGTAAGAGCTCTCCTCTAAAAATGTTAAACAGTAAACACATAGGAGTGACAAGTGATTAGATGTGACATTTGAGAGCAGAATGATGAAGCAACCATGAGAAGACAATGATGATGTAATTAATAGCTAATACTTACTGAATGCTATTGAGGGGCCAGGCATTGTTGTAAACACTTTGCACCAATTAATGCATTTAATCTTCATAATAATGCTGTGAGATAGCTTTATTACCATTTTACAGCTGGAGAAACTGAGGCAAGACAGTGAAATAGTTTGTCCAAGGTCACACAAAGCCAGTATACATGCAACTTGGATTTAAACCCAGGTAACATGACTCCAAAGTTTAATGCTGTTCACACACACACACCTCAGGGCTCTTAAAGGGTATGGAGTGTTTCTTATGTATTAAGCCCATAGTGGATGCTCAAGAAATGGTTAATACATATGACTGAGGAAATAATATGATGTCAGTGACATCATAACATCATTATGACATCAGCCCAACCTTCTATCATAAAGTAATAGTCTCTTATTGCTCTCTTAGAACTATCTTCATTTAAAAAGACGGCCTTCTTTTTCCCAGTTCTGTATTGTGAAGGCACTTTAAATCCAGAAACGTAAAGCATTATCATGTGTATGCCCATGCTTTTTAAATGACAAATCACAGGTATTTCGATGAATCCTCTCATAACAAAGTGACATGGTAGCATTAAACTATGTGTAGCGGAAACAAAATCTGGGCATTATAGGACTACTTCATCTTTGTGGTACCAGGTGCTTGGGAGAGCAGAGAAAGGACACAGAATGGGAGAAAAGAAAGCTACTCTCATTATCCCGTAAGTATATATGTGGTAGCCAGTCTATCCATACTTGCAACTGTTTGATACCACATCATGCTTCCTTAATTGTATTTATTTACTTTGGAGACAAGGTGGTGTTCTGCTGTCCAGGCTGGAAAGCAGTGGTGTGATGATAGCTCACTGTGACCTTAAAACTCCTGTACTCAAACAATCCCTCCCCACTCAGCCTCCTGAATAGCTAGGACTGCAGGTGTGTGCCTACACCTGGGTAATTTTTTTTTTTTTAACAGACTAATGAGTTTTGCTATATTGCCCAAGCTGGTCTCGAACTCCTGGCCTCAAGCAATCCTCCTGCCTTGGCCTCCCAAAGTGCTGGGAGTACAGACATTAGCCACTACACCTGGCCCTTCCTTAATTATAAATCTTCCAAAGATCCTTCAGTGTTCCACAGAATTTCAATATAAATTTCATGATTAAAAATAAATCAAATGAAAGATAAAATTCCTGCAAAATAGTAAAAGTTTACCACCCCATTCCAAACCTACTGTCTCTTGCAAATTGCTATTGGAATATGCCTCTGTGCTTTGGCTGTTAAGGTAGCACGTATATCAGAAGAGATACATTTTGTTGAAAGTCAGAAACCTTATCACTCATTCCACACCAGAATTATCATATCTATAACATAATGTTCCTTTTTAAAATAACATATCTTACTACTCTCACCTGAGATAAAGAACAAAATCTGAAGCATAATCCATATCACAACCCTTCACTTGCTTCAGTGTCCATACACTCCAAATCAAATTGATCTGCATTACCTTTCTAATCACAAGATAGGATTCTAATCACAAGGCCAGTGAGACTGTTCCATTTCTTATCTTGAACTTAGAATATTTGAAGCCATCCTGCCTCCTTACAAACCATAATTATCTGTCAAGTTTCAGTGCAGAGAACAAAATCTCTCTTAACTATTTCAAGACATATATTGCTGCAAATTAGTGCTTTCAAAATTGGTAGTTGGGCTGTAAAAGTAATGGGAACACTTCTGGGCTAGTGATTTCAAGGTAAACTCCTGTAACTATGACTCAGGGATAGAGAAATGATGGTTGCTGAAACCAATGATGCTGCCGGCAGCACTACCTCAAAGCCACAGAATCTGAAACTAGACAAGGGAACATGGAATCCAGCTGCAGCAAGTATGACAGAACTCGACTGTCTGCTTTACCTAGATTAACACCCAGCACACCACATACACACACGCACAGGCACATGCAGGGATGCACACAGCTACATGAGTAGTACTCATTACATAGTGTTCATCATTAGGATTCATTTCAAAAATCACATCTCGCTAAGACTGCTCTGATCTCTTATAGTATGTTGTTTCTTGGTTATGTCCTCATAGCACTTGTAAACCATTACTTCAAATTTATTTGCTATCCATCTTTCTTGTCAGATAACATCCCTGTGAGAAAAAGATCAGATTTGTTTTGTTCATTATTACAATGGTTATCAAAATGTGCTTTCTGGACAAACAGTGTGTCACCTAAGAACACATGAAAAATGCAAATTCAAATCAACTCATACAGAAACTCTAAGATTCAGACTTAGCAATCTGTGCTTTAACAAGCCCTCCTACTGATTTTGACACACCACTAAAGCTCAGAACTACTGGATTCCTGTATCCCATCCCTGTGTAATAATACACGAGTGATGCTCAGTAAATTTTCTTGAAATGTATTTGATTAAGCCTACTGGAAATTGACTCTGAATAATCCTCATCAAAATACTGCTATTCTTAGTATAAAGGGCAGGTCATTTTTCTCTAGGTTTGCTAGTCTCCCATTAAAGGATATGCTAAGGCTAATCTTATTGAAATTTTTTTTTTTTACAAGAAATAGTCACAGTGAAAGAGTTTGTGATATACACAATTATTTTATTAGATGCCAAAACTTTTATTAACATCACTTTATTTCTTTTGCAGCTTTAATTTTCAATATTATAACACTTACTGGCTCCTCTGGGTGACTAAATATCTTCACATGCCCACTAGCTAAAAAGAATTTCTAAGTATAACTCAACTGAAACTGCAAGCTACTGCTCTGAGAAATGCATATTTTATTATAATGTTTATTTGCTCTCCTGTAGAATCCAGTTTACAAATAGCATGACTGCAAAGATTTACACATAACTCCTAAATCCTTCAGGTTGTTCTACCATTAATCTTCTGATGTGTAGCAAGATAAACACTCTTAGTGAACACGTTACTACATCTCTTAAATGAGATTTCTCTCCATTTTGAGTTCTCTGCTGTAGAATAAAGGATACACTTGGAACTGAAGACTTCCCTCAATTTCTAAATTTTCTACATCCATACAGCTTCTCTCCTGTAGGAGTTTGTAAAAGATTCCTATTGCCTATAGTCTTTCCCACATTTGCTACAGGTACAGGGTTTTATCCTAGTATGAGTATACTTATGTCAATTAAGGGATTAATACTGACAAAGGCTTTCCCACATTTATGGTCTTCATATGATTTCTCTACAGTATAAAGTCTAATAAACAAACTGGCCTGCATCTTTGCTAAAAAGTCTTCCTATATTCACCACATTCATAAGACTTTCCCCAGTATAAATTTTTCTAATGTTAAATAAGGGAGAATCTAGGAATGAAATTTACCATGATAAACACTGCTTCATATAGTTTCTCTTCTGTAAGATTTCTCACATGTATAGTGATTCATATGGTCTAAAGGCTTTTCCACACTTACCACACTATTGGGTTTCTCTCCATTATGTACTCTTTGATGGGCAGTAAGATTTGAGCCTTTGCTAAAAGCTTTCCCACACTCATTACATTTATATGGCTTTTCTCCAGTATGAATTCTCTGATGTACAGTAAGGTTTGAACTACAGCTGAAGGTCTTCCCACATTTAATACATTCATAAGGTTTCTCTCCAGTATGAATTCTGTGATGCTGAAGCAGGGATGACCTATGACTGAAGGCTTTCCCACATATACTGCATTCATAGGGTTTCAATCTAATGTGATTTCTCAAATGCATATTCAGTGATTCAAGCTGGTTGAAGGATTTCCTGCATTTCTGGCATTCAAAGGGTTTTTCTTCAGTATGAATACTCTGATGCTGAACAAGAAATGAGAGGCTACTAAAGACTTTCAGGCATTTGTTGCATTCATATTGTTTCTCCATAGTGTGAATTCTTTGATGTCGAGTAAGGTGTGAGCTACAGCAGAAAGCTTTCCCACATTCTCTACATTCATAAGGCTTCTCTCCAGTATGGATTTTCTGATGGTGAATGAGAGATGACCTATGAATGAAGGCCTTTCCACATATACGACACTCATAGAGTTTTTCTTGAGTATGAATTCTTAGATGTTCAATAAGATGGGACACACGACTAAAAGACTTTCCACAGTTCATACATTCATATGGTTTCTCTCCAGTGTGAGTGCTCTGATGGTTAGTAAGTGATGAGACATGGCTAAAGGCCTTCCCACATTCAATACATTTGTAAGGTTTCTCTCCACTATGGCTTATCAGATGTCGTGTAAGGGATGAGCCATGGCTAAACGTCTTCCCACATTCACGACATTCATAGGGCT